>NC_136228.1:15315610-15807256 GCF_963402885.1 Antedon bifida | reverse complement strand
TCATGGTAACAATTTAAAAATAAAAAAGTAAACTAAATACATGTTTTTATTGTTCATATGGATTGTTAATTAAGTGATACATTTTATATAAGGACACACTCCATACATTACTAATGGGGAATTTAGGTGTAAGTTTTTATTGTTCATATGGATGTTAATTAGGTGATACATTATATAAGGGCACACTCCATACTAATGGGGAATTTAGGTGTAAGTTTTTATTGTTCATATGGATGTTAATTAGGTGATACATTATATAAGGGCACACTCCATACTAATGGGGAATTTAGGTGTAAGTTTTATTTTGATTGGTTCAGAAATGGTAATGGTAACATGCATAGTGAACAGGCTTGTTGTGGTTTTTGTTTATTATATATAATTTAAATTTATATAAATTATTTAATAATTAAGTTAATATAAATATCAGGATAAGGATAAAACTGGTCAACAATTGTGGACAAATATTTCACTGTCACCTATCACCATCCTCGGCATTCTATTTCCTATGGTGACATCCAGAAGATGATTAGTTGGAATCGGAATTAGAATGCTGTGAGGGTATCACTGAAATATTCATTAAAAAAATGTCATGTTGTTTACAACTAACACATAAGAATAATCATTTGTGAATTTAAATACTTGGTAATATCATGAAGGAAATAAAAAAGATTACATTATTTTTTCCTCCATGATAGTACACAGTGTGCTTTTGTGTGTACACTCTTTTATTGACTTAACCAACTTGAATGGACAATATCCAGATACCAATTGTGTAGTAAAATGATTTCATATGCTCTAGTTAACATGTTCTTTACAAAAGGTTGTTCTTTATGAAGTATATAGAAACTACTTATAATAATATAAGTTGACAACTTATATTTTCTGTTATTTTCTAGTATGCAAGACTGACTCTCAAAGTCATGTGACACACAGAACGCTGTAAACAGGGTGTTGGCACTTAGCATAACAATAAACACCTTTGACGATGGACCAGGGAATGGAGGAATATTCAGACATGAACCTACAAGGGTAAGTTATGGTTACCAATACCAGCAACTCTTTATGAATTTATTGTTAGTGACTGTGAGTTATATTATTCTTGTTTTTATTTCATTACAGTAATTTGACGTTTTAAGCTCTTTGTCATTATACAAATAAACAGTACAGTTAAACAAATGCAAGACACATGAATCATGATTTATCTAATCCAGCAGAAGTATTTAGTGTGAGAACATAGATTACAATTTTTTTTGTGATAAACTTACAGTAAGCTCTGTCTACACTATCAAACTATCATGCGAAGTTATTCTCATTTCATAATTTTCTTCATCTGGTCTCATTTCTTTTATTTATAAATTTCTTCATCTGGTCTTATCAATTGATAAAAGTTTATGAGTGGAATGGGGAGAAGATTTTATGAGTTGACACATTTACTGGCAGTGAAGCCAAGTTATTTTTTTAGAAAACATTTATTATTTTGTTTTATAACAATCTACTTTTGTAGATTAAATTAACATTGTTAATTAAATTATTTACTAGTCAA
The DNA here is from genome assembly GCF_963402885.1 of Antedon bifida. NCBI lineage: Eukaryota > Metazoa > Echinodermata > Crinoidea > Comatulida > Antedonidae > Antedon > Antedon bifida. Next base: position 15,805,713 of record NC_136228.1, on the reverse strand, counting down.
AGGATCAAAGTCAAAAGAACCATCGGTTCACATACTAAAAAAAAAGGAAACTGACAGATCACTTTAATGTTGAGAATCGGCTTCTTATGTTACTGCTCTAATTGTAATACGCAAAGATATGTAAGCGCTAACTCAATTATCTTAGCCAAGGATTTTTCTTTAACGTATAATTTTTAATTTTTAAGTGAAATTTTTGTTTTTGGTTCCGATCTTCTTTCGAATTGTGAAAATGCTTTATTATTTTATTATGTACAACAATTCTGGAAGATTTGATTGATGTTTCTGTTAGTTTTTTTGTTGTTTTAAAATGTTGTATTTGTTATCGGCGCCTTGAAGCTAAGGTGATTGTGAGACGCCTCTGAGTAAAATATTGAATAACAAAAAATAATAATAATATAAAACAAACTCCGGAAATGTGAGGAAAGTCATTATTACTCTATATTTCAAATTGTTCATCTTTATAAATAACAAGGCCAACAGCCATTAAGTCGCGTGCTACAATGCATAGTGATACCGGACCGACAGACAGACAGACCGACAGACAGACCAACCGACCGACATAGTGAACTATAGAGTCGCGTCCACGCGACTAAAAATGTTGACACAGTGTGACATTATTTATAGGTACCAAAAGTCTTGAGATGGAGATATTTCTTAATAGATGTTGTAGTAACATTTTGACTTACATTAAATGAAAAGAAATAATTATATCTTAGAAATAATTTACGTTCTAAATTTGTGTGTTATTCCATTCATTATACCTGTGATACAGTACCAATTATTAACTCTATGTAACCCGGGTATTGCATTCACAGAAACACAAGCTAATTGTTTAGTGTAAGGGCAATCCGCATTACAGTAAACAACAGAATGAAAGAAGTTGACAGATTGAAGTTTAAATTGTTATTACGCGATAATCGATCAGTAATCCATTTTCTAAGAAAACCGATACATTTACACGACTGTGAATGTGCACATTGTACAGTCTGTGAGCCGATTGAACACGGTTCCGAATTCCCACGATGAAACCGCCACGAGTTGTGAAAAGCTGATTGTTGTGAACAATACATTTAACACGACGATTTTTGCATTTCCAAATTGTGTGTTAATTTATTAATAAAATGGAAGATGGTGCAGCTAGAACAGGTCTACGATACAAATAATTTGATTGCCGCATAAACCCAATTCATAAGAGGTTTTTTCAGAAGAAATTTTGAAGAAACTATGTTTGTTTAGTTTCTTTATGTAATTGTGTGTCTGGTATGTGTGTTATTTATTCAATAACAAAATTAAACACATTAGAAAGGTTATGCTACTGATTTGATTGTTGGACTTGTTACCAGTAACTGAACGGGAAAAGGTAAGAATGCCAAACACCGATAACGTTTCTTATTATGTTCATCAATTACAATTTGTGGTTTCTATCTATAATCATAAACACACAATAATATTATAGAAGAAAATCAGGAGATAACATAACACAATATAGAATAACATTTTTGAGGAATTGGCAGTTGGATGACCATTCGATCCATTCTATTATTAGAAAAAGTTAATTTACCAAATAAAAACCTTTATTCTACTAGACTGAAATTAGAGAACTAGTAAATTAGGACTTGCAACGATACTATCTGAGGGATTTGACTTTGAATTTTGAAGAAAGTGAATAAAAATCGATGTGACGATGAATTGTTATTAGTTTTCAGGTCCAAATGCAGACAAACTCAGCCTTGTCGTTAAACAGTGCTTCTAATTATTACACTTTTAAAATATTTTCAATAATTATGTAGAAAAATAATGGGTATTGGAATCATCGGATAAATATTCATTATTAAAACTTTTTATGATTAGAAAATAAATTACACTTTTCATGAGGTACGTATTTGGACAAGCCTCTCTTGTAAGGGTCAGACACTGACTGCGTACTTCTGTGTGTTTTGAGAATTTATATTTTAAATTAAAAAAACATACATACTATACATAGGCGACCATCTTTTGTAAGCGACCACATCACGATCTCATGTTTAAGAGAGGTGGTCGTTACAAGAGGTCGTCGATTATGAGAAGCGGTCCCTTACCGGCAGATGACAAAGCTAAAACACAGATTTAATATAGGCCTACTTATACAGTAACAAACGAATACGAATAGTTTTATTGTAGCTTAGACCTAACCCCATAATAGTTTTTTTTTTTATTATTAAGTACTAGTTTCCAAGGCAGACGACAAAATTAAGTTAATTGACAGCAGATTAAAAGTTCAGTACAAGATTTTTCTTTCAATTTTTGGTGTGATTAAGGTGTGAACGATTGTGTTGGTAGGTGTGTATAAAGTTGTTGGAAAGACAGTGAGATGAGGAAGAGTACTATTCATTTCAAAAATTGAAGTTTTCCAATAAAAGTCAAAGGACAAGAAAAATAGTTTGGGTCATTTTCTTGAAAAACTTCTTATTAGACTGAATAGAAACATATACCTTCAGATTAATTTGAGCCCTATTTAAAGTTTGTCCAACTGTTAGTTACGGAGTTATATGATATGTAGATCAAAGGTAAAAAATGCAAAAAAATCATACTTCCGGTCATTTTTTCCAACTTTTCCATTAGAACGAATATTAATATACATCTCCCAAATAATTTGACACTAAAATTATTTCATTTAATTTAAGCGTTGCAAAGATATGACCATTTTGTTTTCAATAGGTCAAAACATTCAAATTGAGGTCAGAGGTCAAAGATGAATTTTAGAAATTTGACAAAATGGTTTTTTATAACCACCATGATTTAAATATTCATAAAACAGAATGTTTACACTTTCCCAGCACTTTGACAGCAGAAGCATGTTTGTTCAATTTTTGATGTGATTTAGGTGTGAACGATTGTGTTGGTAGGTGTGTATAAAGTCATTTGAAAGACAGTGAGATAAGTAAGAGTAGTCATTTGAAAAAAATCATTTATTTACTTCCTTTTAATATTTAAACAATAGATAAATAAGAAATAATCTGCGTGGGTGGGGGGCGGGGGGTGAAGGAAGAAGACAGGATCCCAGAAAGATATAGGATCTTGAGCCGGGTCTGCCTGGGAAGAAGAAGAAGAAGAGATTGCATGACGAGCCAGGCTTGGGCATTAAAATGATCAGATACTTTGTATTTTGCTTACTGTAACAATATTTTAAACTTTTTATTATTAATATTTGTTATCAACAATGATGATCATTACCACATTTGTATGGCTAAAATATTCATTGTACCAGTTGATTAAATTACATTATTTACTGCAGCACTCTAGTTTATAAGAAAATGAAATATAATATGTATTTCATTTTCTATAGCACCAGGCTTTTTGCCTACAGTCCCATTATTTCATTATTATAAGTCGCAGCTAAGTTGATTTTGACCTTGTAACAACAATAATACACATTGGGATTTTAAGGAACTCCTAAAAATAGATCCATACAATTTCATAATTATGTATAACAATTACTCTGATAGGCTCACATGATCTTTTTTAACTGACTATTTAGGACGATGGCAAGAGGCAAGAAAAAGAAACGTAACAGGTAAGAATAATAACATAACATTCATGCAACTAGAAATAGTTACAGATTATTTGTTGAAGTTGAAGAACTACTGTATACCTCAGTATGCATTCAAGCAATCATGCGAAGTTATTCTCATTTCATAACTTTCTTCATCTGGTCTTATCAATTGATAAAAGTTTATGAGTGGAATGGGGAGAAGATTTTATGAGTTGACACATTTACTGGCAGAGAAGCCAAGTTGAATACCTTTGTAGGCTTGTAGCGAATGGAATTATTCTTTCCTAATAGAAAACATTTATTATTTTGCTTTAAACCAATCTATTTTTGTAGATTAAATTAACATTCTTAAATAATTATTCGCTTCACGGTTTAAAAAGAAAAATACTGTCATTTTACTAGTCAACGGATGTTAAGAACCACCGGTTCAGTATAGATAAACACATACAAAAAAAGGAGAATGACAGATCACACAATATGTGCGTTTATCCAAAAAGAAAAGGATGCCACTAGTGATTTATTTGTTTTACGGAGCTGCACCTTCAGACAACATGTTAGATACATCCGTGAAAACAAAATAGAGCTGCACGATTAATACTAGGTGCTGATATTCGAACTCCTGTAAGACAAATGCATTATGATTTAGGTTGGCTAACAATTAAGACAAGAATTGAATATCATACAATTTGTACAATATTTAGATGTTTACAAGAATCTGTACCTTCATACTTATGTGATGTTTTGCAATATATTAGTAGTGTACACAATATTCCAACCAGAAACTATGAAAATAATCTGTTGTATTTGCCCAGATGTAACCTCGAAATATACAAACGTAGTTTTGTTTATTATGGAAGTTCACTCTGGAATGGCCTACCTTATGAATTAAGAAAACAAAACAATTATAACCGTTTTAAATCACTTGTTAAGATTCATTTATTGTTGCCGGTGGTCTAGGATGGTTGCAGTGAAATATATTAAAATATGGTATAAAAGTTATAATAACTAGACATGAAACTCGTCACTTTGACGAGTTAGTTATCCGCACAACGACAAACGCCACGTGCACGTCATACGTTGGAATATTGCACACAGATAAAGATTATGGCATTATGACAAGAACTGAAAAATATGATATGCTGTTAGCGCTGAATTCTGTCAATTTTGTGTGATATAGTATATACATGCAAACAGTATAATCTGTATACATATTACATACAGTGTAGAATAGGTGAAATTACGGGACCCGCCATTTATTCCAATTTTTAACATGGCGACGGTATCAAAATGAAACACTTAGATAGCAATTTCAGAAGAAAATTATCTCAGGAACAACATATTAACGTGTAGAAGAAATTTGAACACGTAAAATATAGATGCGCACCCTTTTAAATGTGATGAACTATTACGCAAAATATGAAAATACGACTTTTTTTATTCAACTGGCCATATGATGACGTCACAACATCCGATTGGCAAAATGTTTACATAAATTCGTATCTACGATCCAATAGCTTCCAGAAAACATTTTAATCGTGATTATCACATTTTATTCTTACGAGCTATTACAGATTAAAATTTACTGTAAAGATGAAATTAATGACCCACGTAATTAAAATTTTTAGGCATGATGACGTCATAAAAATTAAAATATTTTTATCTCATGCTAAAGAAAGTTGATTGACCTACACAATATATAAATGTAGGAGAAAAAGGAATACAGATAAGCGTGATGCGCTCCATTGAATGTGATGAGCAATAACGAAAGAGACAAAAATCCTATATTTTACATTCGTGTGGCCATACGATGACGTCACAATGTTTTTTTAGCCTTATCGATGCATGATCCGATATCTACAACTCATCAACTTCTAGATTTTGTAATAAAAATAAACGGTTCACGGTTTACTTTAGAAACTATGACTGTTTAAAAAAAGACATAATTTTGACGATTTTTTAAGCTTTTTCATAAAAAACGCGCACAAATTGTCTTATTCAACGTGTTCGTATGGCGTTATTTAAACTGGAAAAGGTCTAAATTGTTTTCAAAATTACTAGGAAAGGCTTGAAAAATATAATTCAAGAGAAAAAAATATGTTTTTAACGCTACGTGCGCACCGCGTGCGTAAAAAATTGCGCGCCCGTGGGAATTTTTGACAAGCTCAAAATGACAAGAAACGCATAAAAAGTTGATTAGAAATTAATTTTGGGCATTTTGAAATTTTAAATGCGCGTGCGCGCGTAACTTCTTGTGAAACATGCCATTTTTAATCCGTAGAAAGTTTGCCCCTGATATGACTTAAATTTTGTCAAAGTGTCAATACTAAATGACTTTTGGTTTTTAATCTATGATCAATCATTGAAATTCATAAAATTGCGCGTAAGTCACGTTGCGCAACTATGACGTCATTCAAAAATAGGAGGTGCACAACTTCACGTAAATGCCCATATGTTGTCAAAGTTATGAAATGTTATGTTTACACATTTTAGAGAAACGCGACTCACAAAAAGGAAGGAAGGAAAGAAGAATAATACAGAAAAAAACTATTGATCCCATACAATAACAAGGAGTTATCCGCTTGGTATACCAAGCGGATAACTAATAATGAGAACATGCATTGAAGTTTAGTTTTAGTTTAAGTTTAGTTTAAGTTGTTTTAAAATTATGTTTAAATGTGTTGTAGGGCCCCTCGGAAGAGCAGTTTTATTTTATTACTGAGAGGGCTACCCTACTGAAAGAAAATGAAATAAATAAATAAATAAATAAGTCCATTTTGTAGGATTGTTGTAGGTAATAAATAAATAATTTTGTTTGACAAATCCAAAAGAAATTACTCACATTCTTTAGCTTTCGCCATCTTGTCTGATGGCTTGATCACAAGTGATCCGGTCCACTGCTACTTCCTGGAAATCTGTTGTTATTGTTTCTAGGTGACGTCATACTTTTTCGTAGCAATGATGTGTATACGTGATCGAGATATACAGCCCCTTCGTCGCGGTTGATTGCGTTAGCCCCCCCTCTTTCTGATTTGGATTGCCTCTCTGATTCTACGCTTGAATGGGTTAGAGTCTCTGTCAAGAATTTTGGCCCCCTCCCAATCGATGATGTGGTTTTCTTGCGCTGCATGGTCTGTGATGGCGGATTTGTGGATTTCGGATGTTGATTCCTTTTTAGTTGCCCGGGTGTATTTACTCTAACCCATTCAAGCGTAGAATCAGAGAGGCAATCCAAATCAGAAAGAGGGGGGCTAACGCAATCAACCGCGACGAAGGGGCTGTATATCTCGATCACGTATACACATCATTGCTACGAAAAAGTATGACGTCACCTAGAAACAATAACAACAGATTTCCAGGAAGTAGCAGTGGACCGGATCACTTGTGATCAAGCCATCAGACAAGATGGCGAAAGCTAAAGAATGTGAGTAATTTCTTTTGGATTTGTCAAACAAAATTATTTATTTATTATGTTAGATACATGTTTGCAATACAATAATCATCGTAAAAAAAGTACTTTGCTTATAAGTATGAAAAAGTAATATGTAAAAATGCAATTTCAAACTATATATTCTGATAAGTTAAATAAGATTAATATTTTATTTTTACAATTACAGTAATGCTTATAGGCTTAGAGACTTTTGTCAAGAATTCAGTAAGGCTTATCCAGGAGTTAAACGACGGGAGTTGAGATTTCTTCTACATGATCATCTACCGGTTGGTGAATTGGCAAATGACCACTACACGGGAATGGATTTATTTAATAAACTTAAGGATAAAGGCAAAATCTCATACAATGATGTTAAAATAATGTCAGAAATTGCAGAGGTGTCAGGAAATGCCAAAGCAAAAGCCATTGTAAAGAAATATAAACGAGGCGTTGGTAGACAATATGACGATACCGGTCCGTGTAAGGCAAGTTTGTTTTCAGAGCGTAAACACTTCTATAACGCTATGATTGAAATCACGGATAATGCCGGAGGTGATTTGCACGACTTGATTGCGTACTACGGATTTGGTTCACTTGGATTTGAAAACAAATGGGATTTGGTATTTCATCTGGAGAAAGAACTCGAATTAAACACACCGGAGAAATTGGCAAAATTTGGCGATCAGTTGAATGCAAGTGCAAAAAGAATGTTATTGGGTAAGTATTTCCACATTTTATTTCTTGTTTTTGTCTTTACCACTGCTACATGTCTGGACATGTTAATAGCAGTATTAGTGATGTCATGACTGTCATTTTGACAATGACCGTTTTCAATCCGACTGTTGAACCCTGGAATCTTATATTTTCTATGAGGATTGTCATCCTGCTCTATTATTGTAATTCTATTGTTAAATCAAATTTGTTAAATCAAATTTGTTAAATCAAATTTGTTAAATCAAATTTGTTATACACAATCGAAATCTACGACACTGCCACCTATGAAACCAAGACTGACTATTCATTTTGTCTTTTCGATGGAAAGCTAAATATCTCACAGGCAGAAAGTTAAACGTAGCAATAATCACTGGAAACCAATAGGGACAAAACAAAACTCATATCTTCTTTCCAATGCTTTTAAATTAATCGACTGAATATTCAATCGATACGGCAGTGATTAGGAACAAATCGGATCGATTGACATTGAGGATGTTTCAATCGATTCAAAGATTAACTAAGAAGATTGGAAAATTAATTTTTCAACAAAAATCGACTGACTTCTAATTTAAATATTACTGTAATCAAGAAACTACTATAGTCTTTTTCAGTATTATTATAAATTCAAAACAATAATGTTATCCTAATACTTGGGGAACATCTACAAAGTCCACAAATGTCATTCAGGAAAATATAATGAGACCTAAAAAGCCTAACTATGGCTTCTATGTTGTATAACAGCCACTGAATGAAAGTACTGGTTGGGTTATTATGACCGTCCTATTGCCAATATCCAATAAATATGGCTGTCGGTATTGCAAAGTTTTATCCTGAATACTCTTTTCAACATCTGTTGCATCTTGTTATAATAACAAAAAAGCACAACAAACTGTTATTTATCATAAAGCAGTAGTACTGTACTATCTTCATCATTGTTTCAATATGGTCTTAAAGCAACAGTGAAGCGTTTTGTTATTTAATCAGAAAGGAGAGCGACACTCTCGTGTTTTTAAAATGAAATAAACTGGACAACTTTACCGAGAATCATATTTTGACAACGTATTAGGGATGTACATGATTTTAGAACAATTGCTATATTTATGAAGTTTGTGACGTTATTAAATTCAAATTATCTTTCAGAAATGTATTGCTTGTTTTACAAATATATAAAAATATGTAGCAATACAAAAGGTAAACAATTTACAGGAAGAGAACGCTATAAAACATGAGTAAAAATTCAATTATGTTAGAATTAAATTTGTATAATTAAAAAGTTGAATGATTTGTGGAAGGAAGGAGAGAAGTGGAAATTAATGTAAATGGATATGTTATGTTTGTTGTTCATTTAAACAACTATACATTTACTTTGAAATGGAGGAACAAAATAAAATCGCCTACCTACTTATCTGATTTTTTAGAGTCTACTCCAAATGCAGTTGATAATTAAAGATGTATTGTCCCTTGAAACACAAAAAAATGAAGGTCAAAATATTCTAAATTTAAATTAGCCATACCAAAGTAATATTAAAGTTATTCACTTTAAGTCGAAAATTCGAGCCCAAAGCAACAAGTTTACGTAATTAACTGGTAAATTAGTTTGATTACATTTCGTCTGGAAAATCGTCGCGAACGAAAGTAAACAAAGATTTCAAACCATGAGTACGCATTATGCATATGCTAATTAGGATTGTTTACAACTCGTCACGGTTGAGAAGGTATTTTCACACAGATCGTGAGGAAGTTTTATGATTATGCATACAAAGTAGCCAAACAAGCGCGTTTCATTATGGGATATGTTTTGATTGAAAACTTTGACTGGAAGTCAAAGTTATTTTTTTAACAAAAAAACGTCTGTATTTCAGTTAAATGATTTTTTTTTCGACAAATTTTTGGTGATAGTTAATAACTATTATGATACTTCAAAATGACCCACCTTTTTCCGAAATCTGTTATTTTTTATTTTTTTGGAATTTGTCAAAGGGACAATACATCTTTAAAGTCTATACAGTTTGTTTATATTTGTATATTGTATTCCTTTTTTTCAACAATATTTTACAAGGGTGGTCCATCCAGCCGAAGCTGATCATTAGGGACCCTCACATAATTACGTTCCAGAATTTTCTGGGATTTTTTTCTTTATATAACCTATTCAAAGTGTACTTTTTGTTAGCAACATTATTAACAGACGATCTACAAACGAGTCTGTAGTGTTTTTTTGGCAAGTTTATAACATAAAAATATTTGGCGGACCTAGGCCTCACAGAGTCTTTCCATATACCAAATCAAAATCGTTGTCTGGCAATTGTGCAGTTGCTATTCCAGCAGTTTACTGTCTTCCTTGACCTACGACTATTTTTAGTGGTACTGGTATCTCAAGAATCATGGATAGCAGCAGAAATTTGTTTGCATAAGTTGTCAATAGAGGACTTTTTTTTAATACTTAAAAACTACCGTATATACACAGATTCTAAAATTGGATTATTCTGATATATCCATATATTTATCACAAAAAAAAGCATTCTATTCAAAATACTCTTAAAGACATGCTTGATAGTTAATTTTACTTGATTTACTGTACTTTAATAGTGTGAATATTTTGATTGTTTTTTTAGACTATGTTCCATCTGCTATTATTGCTCGTGGTGCAGATGTTAAGAAAGCGTACATTGAAGCCTTGAAAGAAGGTTCCATTAATGTCAATCTTGGAATGCTTAAGGTGATTGGGCAGGAAGGAGTGGGTAAAACATGCCTCATAAATGCATGTCTTGGAAAGCCGTAAGTAGGCCTACTGTATTTTTAACTACACTGAACAGGCGCGAATCCACCCTCCCCTCCCCGCCCCCTTCTAAATTTTCGGAGGATAAAATGTAATTTGCGTTCTAGCCCTGGGCTTGGCCTACTAATGGGTTTTTACCCTTAGGGTTATTACTGAGAGTTAATTGCCACGATTCAACTCCTTGTACGTTAACATTTATTATTTCAAACATTCAACTACCAAACATGTGATTAATATGTGGTTATTAAAATCTATCAACTATCATCAGCACATACAGGTTTTGTTTACTAAATAAACGCCGGCCCAGTTGTCTTCCTACCACAAGTTCCACGTGCCATGTGCTTTTTTGTCCGAGAAATATTAATTTTAAGTGTTAAAAAACGTTATTTTCTCAATATCAGGCATTTATTATTCAAATCATTTACAGAAAATGTACCAAAAAGAAGGTCCATTTATTTAATTTTTGGTATGATGTCATTGTAAGCCAATCAAAGCTGAGCTTTCCTGTGATCGGCAGATTTTGGATTCTGGTTTTTTGATTGCTGGACGCAAATACCCACACGTTTTGTCTTGCACATGGTCTATCTGGACTAATCCAAGGGTGGATTCAAAGGATTGGTTTGGGTGCGCTGCACAGCTTTGCATAACTATTGACTTAACCGCGTACAGCATTATTGAATGTAATAATGAATGTAATAGATGAATTTTGCAGTCGTGACCGTCCAAGCGTAAAAAACAGAAATAACATAACATTTGTATGGGGATTTCAAGAAACCATGTTAATTTAACAGAGGGTCGTATGAAGATTGTTTGGATTGGCTAAAATTCACCGAAAAAACACCACAGTGTATAAGCATAGGCACACTGTCTACGTTTATTACCACCATTTTTTCGTGGTGCAAACTGTAGTGTTTTTTAACATTTTTCTAATTTTTTAAAATCATCCATAAGCTCATCACTAACATTTATTTATCCTAATTGTTTTTATTATTATGGTGTGATTTATGTAACAAAAGGAATATCAACTTCTAAAGATGCCTCTTGTATAGTTTTAAAATCTTACAAAATGCATAATGCAGGTGCAAACCACTTGCAATTGTTGTAAAAACTGTCCCAGTGGCAGATTCTGTACTGCTACTTTAGCAGAAGACACAATGAAGTACAATAAACCCCGAAAAAAGGGTGAAGTTATTCAACAAATATTTCCAATAATCAATTAATTTCCAGTTGATGCCATTTGTGGCCTGTTAGTTCAAATTTTTTTATAAATGTTATTGAAAACTTATTATTTTTAATGTGAAGCTCATAGAGGCCTTATGCATTATGGTTAAAATGTATTGCCATTCAATTAATGACTGATTATAAAAACATTTTGCACATATTTTATGTTTATTTAACAATATTCATGATTTGTACTTCCGAAAATGGGTGATATGGGAGATATCAGCAAAAACTTCTAGTTACAGGCCTGACTAGTCTTTTTTTATTACTTTATTCAAAAGTGACACAAGTTGATTATGTTTCAATTATATTTACTTCAGATTTGAGGAAGCCCATAAAGTTACAGATGGAATAGCAGTGATAAGAACTGTAAGCACAAAATGGACAGAAGCTAGAACTGAGAGTGGTAACTATGAATAAATTTAGCAATAACATTATTTCCATCATTATAAAATCAATCAAGCCAGCACAAATACTGTCAAAGTGAAATATTATTAGCTCCAAAAAAAAAACTTGCCATTTAATTTAATAGCTGATTGTGTATCACATGGCATTTGTAAAGTGATAATAGTCAATAGTTTTATTCATTCACATGATAGGCCAATATATAATGCGACACTGAAAAATCTAATATCCAACTTCTTGCTGTGGCTAACTTGGCCATTAATGTGATTTAAAACAAATAATGAATTATTTGTATTTATTGAATGAAGAGAATATTTTCGTTTGTTAAAAGATCAAAAATAATTTCTCTTCAACTTCAAGATAAAGCGTACTAGAAACAGTACTAGAACCATATAATGCTGTGGAGTGTTTTGTGTTATTGTTTTCTTGTGAAAGTTTCTTTATGATCTCAGAAAATTATCCCTGCAGTTTGGAGAACTTTTTTGCTGATTAGATTGACTGGCTAGTTGTGTGAACTATTATAGTCTGGCTATTAGTACTACTACTACTCTGTTCCATGCATAGCTACTAAAACCTTTGGTAATAGTCGTTTTCTTTTGCAGCACCCACACAACATGCATAGCACCATTTAGTTTGTACCTCGGTCTTTGAATTGACGCTTTATGAATTTTGATATAATAATAATAATAATACTAGTCTAATTGTTAGACCATTCACTTTTATGTTAAATTGTTTAATACTTCATTCGGAATTACTTCATACATACTTTAATAATCAGTTATGAGTTTGACATTTGTAAATATCCAGAAAATTGAAATGAAAGCTACAATAAACACTTGTTTTGTAGGTATTCCTTTGAAACAGTATATAAAAGGGGTCACTGGAAAACTGAGTCTAATTGAAAGTTCATCAAAAAACGTAAGTCAACAAATGTCATGCAAAAATAACATTGATTAATAGTGCCTGCATGACTTTCATACTATAACAAACCACCCACATCAAACTTTGTAAGCAAAAGTATTGTACAATTTATGTTTTTAGAATTTTTATGATCAAATAACAGTAACCCGTGTTCCGCCCAGTCTTTTTCTGCTTTAATATGTGGTTATAAAACTTCGCATAGGAGGAGTAAGTATAATAAAAGCGCACTCTGATAAAAGTACTTGGACACATTTTTTTTATAGTTTTTTATGATCAATTACTTTACTCTAAAATTGTGGACAGATTCGGGAATTGATTAATAAAGTTTATTTCATTTCTTAGGAAAGTACTAAGAAACCTACCGATAGTTTAGGTAAGTGTTTTTATACAAGTAAAGGCATAATATGTACAAGCATTTATCATGTTTTTTAATGGTTTTCAAATGATTAAAACTGTCATCAATCTATCTTTTTGCATTCACTGAAAAATAAATTCTACTTAGTAAACACTGAAACGACTGTGGAGAATTCTGACCCTGATGATAAACCAATTGAGACAGAACAAGATGTGAGTACACTGTAATTTATAGTGCACTACAGAGAATACAGAATACAGAAAACTTCATTGGTCTTGCATGATATACAGTACAAGAAATTAATCCATTGTGGCAGCTCATACAAATTCACACTTAAAATACAAAAATATACATACATATTATACTGATGAAGGGCTAGTGTTGCCCGATAGCTACGCTAATTTTTCTGGCTATTTTATACTTTATCGTTTTGATTTAGCTTTTTGCTTATTTTATTTTGTATCTCCATTGAGATCCAGCCACCGATACCCACAGCATTGTCATTATTTCATATATATATATATCAACAAAATTTACATTTTCAATTAAAAATAAGCATAAATTCAATTTTGCCTGCCCATTGAATTATACATGTGCAAGTAGGAATATGTTGAAATGTTGATACCAAATATAATCTAAAAATATCTCCTGTTTTCTTTTACTATTGAAATTCTATAGTCAAAACCAGTTCATGTTTCAATAATCAATATTCATTTTATTTACTGTATCTTTAGAACAAGACGAATAAAGCTACCCAGAGTAGTATATGTAAGTTTGCTGTACTGTTTTTATGTGTAAACTTTAAGTATGCATAGAATATGTAAATAACTTTGCATACATTTTTAAAATTTTCAAATGTCGACCTATCTTTTACATTTTTGATAATATATTTTTGTATTGAACAGGGAAACCACTACAAAGAATGCTGAACACAATGAGAGATCAATCCAGACAGATCAAGATGCGAGTACAGAACTATACAGTAGAGTAGGTCTATAAATATTATTACCAAACATAACATTTGAAAGTATGAGGAAAACAGAAAAATGTAAATGCCTATATAATTTTATTTTATTTATCAGGTTAACAAGAAATTGGCTGCAGAAGGTATGTACCTTTTTAGTTTTAAAATTCTGTACACCTGTGTTAGAAACAATTAATGACGGGTTGTTTAACAGATGCAGATAATTGAGCAAACTGGGTTTTCATGATAAGGAAATCGAGAATAATTGATATAAATATACATAGATGATGTGCTGCTGATGACAACTAGTACTATAATTTATGATTTATAACATTCAAAATTATGAGATTAAAAAATGTTTATTTATTTGATATTTCATTTATTGTATCTATCAGGTTGACAAGGAATTGCCCCAAGACGGTAAATACATTTTTCAGAATATTAAAAATTAGTTAAGGTGTTGATGATTCAGATTATGTTAGAGTTTAATGACAAACTTTCAACTATATTTTAATTTGTCACTATGACAAATTATAGGTTATATGCATTATATGTTATAACGTTATGGTTCATATATGGTTTATATAGTTTGTTTGATCGAAAATATTTCAAAAATTTCTTTTTAATACCGAATAAGACATAAACCACTTTTTTTCTCTTACTTTCATAATAAATCATACCTATGATTATATACAGTATATAAATAATTAAAATGAGGTCAATGTGCATTCTGATGAGCTTTCATAAACATTTGTACACTTTTTTGACCTTACACTGTTGTTGCTTGTAAAATGCGATTTCAAGTTAAACAATTACTAAAATTAAATTACTGTACTAAAAAGGTTATATTATATATATTTATGGGCACTGAATTTGGTTTAATTACAATATACCCTTTTCATATCTGCATAAATTGTTACAAGTTATTGTAACCAGGTTTGGTCTTCCGACTTATTACACATTTTCATACACGCATATGCAAACCTTGCAAAATCTTGGGAGGAAAGCATAGTTGCACACTATTTGATTACTCTGATTGGTCAGTTTAATACCAGAGTGCGTACCTTCTACAAAATTGTCTTTACACTTTGCAACTTTTTACAAGTTTTCACTTTTTGCAGGTGTGAAAAGGGTAAAAAGTAATTTAATGAGTAATTTCACCCCTCATTAAAAGCTTATTAAAGCAATTCCTGGCATAAGGAAAAATGAAAACTAATGTAGATTGATTAAATGGGTCTCAGGTGTACAAAATAATACATAGGAAAGAATAAATAAGCTTTAAAACAATTTGTTTTCCTAAAAATATCTTTCACATTTAAAGTAAAGAAGCATGAAATTAAATTGTTCAATTATTATATTTTCTCCACAGGTATAGATAAAGATGCACTTGAGGATATTGAGAAAAGTAAAGGAGAAACCTATGAAGATACATTTAACATCTGGGATCATGGGGGACAACAAATATATCATGGTATACATCGCGTAAGTTATGATATTTGTGTCTTGTAGGTTAATTTTGTTCACACATTGCTCAAATACATATGTAATACACAAAAGCACTATAGAAAAACAAACTTTTATTTTAGTGCAGTGTTTGTCAAAATAATTAATAATACATCATAATTAATAAACTCCATTGTAAACAGCAGAATTATTGGCTGTTTTTTTAAAATATATATTCTCATACTGTACTACAAAAACTCCATGCCAGCCAATTCAAAGGGATTGTAGGCTACTTTCATATACTGGCACCTTTCAATTCATCACATCTGATTGGTTAATTGTCGGTCTATAGAGTAGTATACAAATACTTACTGGGCTGGTTGGGGCATGGTTAAAAATATAACGCTAGGTGATCTGTAGACTATACTATATCCCTAGACAAAGTCGAGGGATACAACGCAATTCGGCTGTAGGCTAGGCCGAAGCGAAGCGAACCCATCCATAACCATGGACTTGGTCTTATAGGTCTAGCTAGTCTAGTAGTGGATCAGTTTCGCTGTGAATAAGCTAACTTGGATGTAGCTGAGGATTTAGTAAGTTTAGCAGCCAGTTAAATATGAAGAGACAAATACAGTATGCTTTGAGAATATTTATTGTATATCTGGAAATGAGGAATTATCAAATGAAGGCCTTTTGATGATTGCTTCTTTGCAGTGAAATAACATTGAACTGTGCCATGCTATCAGTTCATTTTCAGGTTATGAACTACCTACAGAGTAAATGCTATTGGAGCATAATCAGAAAGCCTTGCAGTTATAACATTTGTGTAATTATATGTGTTTCTTCCAGATGTTTGTAACATCAGAAGCACTTTATGTTGTAGTCTTTGACCTCAGTGTGAACCTTAAACATCGTGCTAGTGTCATTGATTCTACTGGAGTAAGTATTTTGAAGTTTATGTAAGGTTCTTGTGGAACAAGTCTTTCTTCATTTTTCTATGGCATTACAAAGAGTTTGGTTTTATGAAAATTATTCATGGTATCTTTTATTTCCAAAAACATTAAAATACAATGGCAGCCAAAAGCTGAAATAAAGTATCTTTTACAATTAAAGGTTAGATAAATCAACAACAACAATACTATTATGTACTATACTAATACTAACAAAAAACATGATAATAAAAATCAAGAAACCATACAAACGACATTAATTGACTAATTAAAAAATATCAATATTTATGTGAAATATAATTATACAATCTATATAAATTTACGTAAGGGCAAAATTTGGTAAATCGCGTGTTACTTCTAGAATGTTTACTCGATGGTATATAAAGTTAGTTCTTACTTTCGTTACTGATTTTAACCACCTGATGTAACCCTGTTTACTAATTAAATTGAATTTGATAATTAGTTATTGACAATTAAAACATATTTGCCCCAAATAGGGGTGTTTTCCGATCGTGGTATACACTGTCTAATACGAGTCTAATACGAGGATGCTTCGCATTTACCTATCTCCTTCTACGATAATTGTTTTTAATAGCTGAAAACCGGTTATTATTATTATTATTGTTGTTATTATTATTGTATTCATATATTATCATAGTTATTTTAACAATCAATTCTATAAGTTTATATTGCATTCATTTCATTTCTTAGCTATAAAATATATATTATTAAATTCAATGGTCGTATTAAGTTGGGTTTGAGCCTCCAGCGGTGTGTGGGGGAAGGGGGGGGTATTGGAAACAGGGAATACCAGGGTTAGTAACACCATTTATATTCCTGATATTCACTCTGCTTTCTGAGCGCCATTGTGGTTTTTGTACATTTTAACGCAAACGATCGACTTAACACAGTCTTCCTATGTTCAAGAGATTGAAGTTGGAGTGTGAGAAGGGCATTTACATATTAAATTACAGTATTCTTTTCCTAAGATAATTTTATATACTCTCTTTTGGACACGTTCTAATCTTATACTGTGGTCACATATTAGACCAGCGTTCCGTATTGGATATGAATATTCCATAATAGGCCGAAGATACGACTTGTATATGGTTTAGACCTATTGTTTTCAAAACATTTTTTTATTTGATTTGCGAATTAATTTGGGTTTTTTTTTTCTCATTTTAGGTTATATTGTAAATTCACTCCTAATAATTAGACACAGTTAACAACATTCAAGGCATTGTCACTTATACTTAGTATGGGAGGTGCAATTATGTTTTTACCAAAATATATTTGTATCGCTTGGTATTTGATACAGTAGGATTGATTTTCAGTTTATTTGTAGTCTCCATGATGGCTAACTCATCAAGAGATACTTGAAGACTTGAAGCCTACTGGGATTACTAGTTAAATTGTTCTCACCCAAATATTAATTTTTGGATCACATGCAAAAGCATCATTGATAACGCAAAGGAAAATGATTGCCGCAAGGATAGTACCTTGTGGTGCTCCACCAGATAGTGAAGTCCACTCGGAGAAGGTACCCTTGTACCGAACTCTTTGTTGTCTGTCAGTCAGGAAGTCTACCACTCACTGAAGGATCGTTGGGGATACACACCCATGTTTTGAAGATGATAAAAGGCAACTTTGTGATCAATTGAGTCAAGTCAGTATCAGTGTACTGATACTGCCAGAATTTTCAGCATTTGACACAATTTGATGGTAAACGTCAATGAGACAGTGGGCTTTCTGGTTACCGTACTGCCTTTTGTTAATATTTGCGTGAATAGATGGTAAAAGTTGATTAGTTATTAAATGTCCCGCTACTTTGGCCAACGTTCGAGTGAGAGATATGGGATGAAAAGCAGTAATTGTAGGTGGGGTTTTCTTTGGCAATGTGGAATATCGTCAGGAACACCCGGTTTTGATAATGATATCTTTTTAGTTCATCGTAAATTAACCAAGATTTGAAATTAGGTGGGGGTGATGGACGGGGTAAAAAAGCTGTTTATGTAAATCGATTGACATTTGTAGCGTTAAAAATGAGTTAAAATCAGTTTCAATACATCCAGCAAAAATATAATGATGTAATTTTTTTTTACAGAAAAAGTGTGAACATCATTGGTCCAATCTTCAGTTTTTATTATCCTTCATCCAGTCAGTTTATTCTCATAGTCGTATTGGAAGAGAAAACTTGGAGAAGGAAGTTTACGAACCAACTATCCTTATTGTGGGTACACATAAGGGTGAGCTTGGCAAGACTGAAGAAGAACAAAATGCTAAGGTTAATATTACTTTGTATTTCTATATTATAAGAAAATGCACAAAGCAATAGAAACTGGAGTACTATTATCATACTTTTATTAAATAGGAATATTGCATAAGAAGTTATGTCCTCATGATATAAACAAACATTTTTTCTTTGAATTGTTTACAAACAGGAACAGGAAGTGTTTGATCAGGTTCGAAATGCACTTAAAGGGAAACTGTATGAAAAACATGTATATCACCGATATTGTGGCATTGAAAACAGCAGAGACACTACACATAAGAGCTTTATTGAACTCAAAAAAGTTATTGAGCAGTTTATGGCTTATTTAGAAAAGCCTGTTCCTTTAAAGTGGATGCGTTTCCGTTGTAACATACATAATCTAAGGAAAAAGAAACACAATTCTTTGTGTCTTTTGAAAGAGGTAAACTTTATTATTATTAATATTCCTCAGAAAAGAAACATTTTGAAATAAAATAATGTTTGAACAACTTCAGTTACATCATAAGTATCTGAACAAAATTCATCTTCGTTTTCTTCTTACATATTGCTTGCTGTAAAATAAATAAATTATTTAATTTATCTCTATATGGTAAAATTGTTTTTTTCTTTTCATCTTTAGCTCAAAATACTGGCAGGTAAGAATGGTATTGTTGACGAAAAGGACCAATTAGTCCTACTTAACTTCTTGTACGATCTTGGGGAAATTGTTTACATGCCTGACAACAAACTGTTAAGGGATCAAGTCGTGCTAGATCCGATGAGAATGGTTAAAATTGTCACTGCTTTTGTAACGGTCATTCCATCAGAAATAGTAAGTAGGCTCTGAGGTTATTTATTTTTTTATTATATGCAATTGTTGGTTCTAATAACCTTGTTCAATATTCTTCTAAAAAATTGTCTATTAAGCAAACAAATTATATTTTCTGAAATATGATCCCAAAGGCTATAAAGAATTGTACCAAGTTTTCTGTGTTTGTTAATCTTCCTGCATTCCTGTCAGACTTTAAATTGTACTATAACTGTAGTAAATAAAGGCAACATTAACATGGCTAATAGTTGCTGTTTTGTTTTTAGACGACTACCTATAGGGAGGCTTTTAATAAGCTTGACGAGGGCATACTTGAGGAAAAATTATTGCGAAAGTTATGGAAAACGCGTGAAGTTGATGAAGGACAGAATTTTGAGTTTCTTGTAGCACTGATGATTCAATTAGGTTTCATTTGTGAGAGGACGACAACCAGCAGCCAAGATGTGGCAAGTACATCTACAGTAGGTTTTGTTCAGTTATCTTTTCTAACATGTTTTGCATGCAAGATTATGTATAAACAATTATTTTTGTTATGATACATAATTGGTGAAATTTGACAAAAAATCAATATTATTTGTAGGGTTATGACATATGTTGATTAAACTTTCTGCTGAAGATGTTTTTAACATGTACAGGGTATGATCTTCGTTTTCTTATTAAAAGAAATCTAAATAGCATTTTACAAATCAACTATTTCAGGAATCTGTTGGAAAGCGATCATTTTATGTGCCACTACGCCTTGCTTTCAAGACATCAAGTGAAGTGAAACCAGTGCCTGATGATTCACAATCTATCAGTGTCTATTATGACTTTAAGGGATATCTGCCAGATGTATTGTTTCCATATATGATTATTGATTTCCTCAACAAATTTCAAAAGAAAGGTGTTGACCCAATACTCTTGTATAATCATGCTGAACTTTACTTCGACCAAGATCATCATGTGACCTTATCTCTTGTCAAACTTGTGACTACGGAGAATGAAAGACAGTTCTTGTTAAAGGTACTGTATCATATAATTTCTTGTGTCATAATTTAATCTAAACATAAACTCAAATTCAGATATCAGAACATTACTTTTCTTCTTTTTTCAGGTGACTATTAAAAGAACAAATGATGCTAATGAAGCAAGTAATGAAGAACCCTCTTCTGAAGCATGTAAAGAAGTATGTTATTTCATATATCAGTTTTTAAAACTATATGATTTTTTATTTATTTGTTATTTATTTTGTTTATTTGTTTTTTTATAATTATGACATACTTTAAAATAACTTAAATATTTAAAATCATGTTTGTGTAGTTTACTTGATGTGTAATATAATTTGTAATTTTTATTGATATACATTTTTAATTGAATATGAAATTGATTATTGACAAAAGATTTATAAAAACATTACATCTTTAACAAATTAATGATATAATCTTAATATTATATAAATTTAAAATACAAACAACTTAAAGTACAGTTATCAAAACTAGTTTATAAGTGATTTTCACTGAAATGTAGATGCAAATCAATAGCATGCCTACACACTCTGAAGTTTTATTATTTTTAATTTTTATATGGTCATGAATCTTGACCTCAATGCCTGCAATTAAAACTTTATAAACAATAATGAGGTTTATTGTTAATGGTGACAGATCTTATGGTAAAGATTTTGTTACATTTGTGACAAACTATGTAAAATGTGGATAGTAGTGATAATTCACCTTAACTTTAAGATTTATTTTAATTATTATTGTTTTACTTTTTCTTTTTGTATTGTAAATGTTTAGTAAACATTTTAAAAATGTGTGCTACATTGTTTATGTGTTTATTGCATGTTTTTGAAAATTAACCTTCAATTTATATTTGTAGGTTTTGTTAACGATCCAGAAGTCATTTGAACCTACTAAAGATGGTGGTAGAAGAGGAATTCAATTTAAGAGATGCATACTTTGTGGTGTATGTAGTAATAATACATCAGAAAAGAAGCACATTCAAAATCTTAGTGATTTCCAGGACGAGAAGTTACCATGCACCAAAACTGAAAAGTATTTGAGGATGGATGTTGCACGTTACAAGCGGCTATTTGGAGGTAAGAGTAATAACAGAGACAGCAAGTTTGATTTTATTTTATTAATTGTTTGACCAATAAACAAAGATAAAGTCAAAGGTACAGACTGTTAATCTGTAATTATATGAGTCAGCAGAAAAATAAGTATAAATAATTAAATGTATGTAAAGAATTAACAGATAAAATGTGGAGAAAAACCTAAATATTAAATAAATAAAATTAAGTATAAAATACATTTCTGTGGAAGTCAGTAGAAAATATAAGATCTGGGAGACACCATCTAAATCAGCAACAGCAGCTATTTGATATATTGACCCTTTCACTGCGTGTACCAGGTAGGCCTATAAACAAATGTTGTTGAACTTAGACTGTGTATACCCGTCGTTACCATGTATATAGGAAAAACAATTATTTAATCGTATTTGCCTATAATATGTAGCACCCTCTGTAGTTTTCGATAATTTTGAAGATATTTGCAATTCATTAAAACTATTTACAAGATGCGTCCTCTATATTTGTTAATATCGTCTTAAAATTTGTTGTAACTTGCACCCTCTATCACATGTTTAGTCATTTCGACCTTGGAAAGTTGTATTTTAGCTAATAGGGCAATATCATGTTTATCGTAACATGCAAACAAAATTTTGAATAATCATTACTTACGATTTTTTTGGAAAATGTTATTTTTCTACAATTTGACTCAAAACTAAAAAAAAAAACCCCAAACAAAATCGTTGATGTATACACATCTGGAAGAAATGATACAGAAATTGTTAAAAGGTTAAATTTTTGCTAAGTTGATTTTTATTAAATAAGTAAAGAGTTTTGATTTTAATTTCAGAATCAAACCACTGGCATAAATTTGCAGCTGTGGCAGCAGTTTCAGTTGCAGATTTTGCAGTATTGATAGGTTGTGGTATACCAGCAGGAATTGCTGGTGTTGTAACTCTGGTAGCAGCCTGGTGTATTTACAAGATGGATGTCTCATATTATTACACAAGAATATTTGGCGGTAAGAGTAATTAATGTAGACATCAAGTTTAATTTTATTAGGTTATATGCATTATCATGCATGTTAGAATCTTTATTTATTTATTTATTCTTTCCTTAGCACTGTCCGTCAATCATTTTGAGATCAATTTCATCTAGCCACGTCAATTTTCCAGAGTATATTCCTTATGGCCAGGAATCGATGTGATTCTCTTTTCACGGTGCGCAATCAAATATTTAACGAAATCACGTTTGGAATCTTATCTTCACAAGCATGTATCATAATTAAACAAAATTTGGTACTCATAAATTTCAGGTCATATTTTATCATATGGCCATACAATTACGTGCGTAGCACATATAGCTCTTAAAATTTTCCATGAAATTAGAGTATGTTTTAAGCAATTTTAAGTATTTAAAAAATTGCTATGAGTGCACGGATTTTTGCACTCGCACTGCGTGTAAAACATTTTACAACCTTTCTTTAATAATTTTCACCTTTCAACTCGAAATTGCGTAATACAAGCAAAAGGGACAGGCTACGCATGTGTAAGTTAACAAAATAGTGTATGTGTGTATTGTTACTGGTCCTCAAGTTTAACTGGAAATTCGGATTAGGCCCTCCACGGACCCAGGGCAGCCAGCAGCGCCTACCAGATCAGCACACCGGGAGACAATCCCCTAGTCTTTTCGAATAGTGTACCAAGTTCTTGAACGTGCACTGTTAAGTACACGGGACCAACGGCTTTACATCCCATCCGAAGGACGAGGCAATGAGAGTAAAGCATCTTGCTTAAGGATGCAATTAATATCGTACAGATAACCTCAAACCCATGCCTATTACATGCTAGTCCGATATTATCATTATACCATCACTCTCTGGTGTATATACAGTACCCGCCGCTATTTCTAGACAGTCTCCCATCCAGAACGCAACCGGGCCCAACGTTGCTTAACGGTGATCTGACGAGAATCGGTGTTTCAACGCAGTATGGCCATATATGGTGAAAATATACTAAATTTAAATTAATATAGGTCGTCAGAATGCTCAGGATCTCCTATTTTGCATTTCATTTTCTTAAAATGTGTGTATCATATTTAATTTATTATGAAATTAAGTCATCATTAATTGCATATTAAATTTAAAAAAATTTATTTTGACAATCAAACCAACTATGACATTTTCTTGGTCCAAAATAACAAACTAAACATTTCTTTCTTCTTTAAAATGTTCATATATTAAAGTTAAAAGTATATACTTTGACAGTGCATAATATTTTTACATTTTTAAAGATGTCATCATAGTAAAAAATGATAATTCATTGCGGTATGTAAAAATCTATTTGCACCAAAGTAAGTGGTTACTGTATAGTAAATACACGGAGGAATCTTTCCTCAACTTTGAGTCAGTTGTGTATGGCTCGGTGGTCTGTGCTCGTGTCTATGGTATTCAAGGTACCAAGATCGAGTCTCACCTTTGGAACGAAACGAAATAAGATTTTTTTTATTATCCGTATTGTTTGATCAATTTTATTTCTTAGTGTATAGATTATACGCATGATTTATAATAAAATCTAGATAAAAAGTAACTTATATCTTTATTATTATGTAACAAATGTGGTCTATGACATTATACGTAGATGGATATTTGATCGGATTGTGATATCAGCTATTGTATTTGCGTTAGCAAGAGCCTATCATATATTATAAATAATTAAAGATTCTGACAAAATCAATCAATTAATATATCTTTTAAAAAATCAATCACCTTTATTTAAATCAATGCATATAACCTATAATTCGTCATACTGACTAATCAAATCTAGTTTCACTTACTTATTTTACCAAAAAAAGAAAAAAAAACAACAACAACAACGCAAAACAAATTGAAATAAAGATTTTGTCAGAAACGCAGTCAGTTAGTTGATGTTAACAAAATAATATACGGTAATTGTGTAGACAATATAATTAAATGGTATAAAAAATTTTTTGTAAGATTAAAGATATATTGTCCCCCTAAAAAATTATTTTTTTAAATTTTTTTGTTGAATATGTTATTTTAATGTCACATAATAGTTATTCACTCTCACAAAAAATTGGGTCTGAAAAAAATTTATTTACCTGAGAAAAATGTAATTTAAAGCAAAAAATGGTCAAATTGTCTGGAAGACAATGAGTTTTTGGGTAATTTAACTGTTTATTTTGTCTTTTTATAGGTGAAATAATTTTTTTCCCAAGTTTTTTTTCTTATGGAAGTGAACAACTTCATTAAAACTGCAAAATGGCCTATTCAAAGTCCGATTTTAAAAATCTTTATTTTTCATGATTTTGGGGAACAATACATCTTTAAGCAAAAATGTAAATAATTATATTAAAATTAAATAAATCTTCAAAATACAAAAAAACATTTTATAAATTTGAAGCTGCTGTTAGCTGTGATATCTTCATTCCTCTTACCAGTAGTAGTACTATCAGAATCATTATTGATAATCTATACATTGTTACAACATGCTGCTATTAGCTGTGATATCTTCATTCCTCTTACCAGTAGTAGTACTAACAGAATCATTATTGATAATCTATACATTGTTACAACATGCTGCTATTAGCTGTGATATCTTCATTCCTCTTACCAGTAGTAGTACTATCAGAATCATTATTGATAATCTATACATTGTTACAACATGCTGCTATTAGCTGTGATATCTTCATTCCTCTTACCAGTAGTACTATCAGAATCATTATTGATAATCTATACATTGTTACAACATTCTACTATTAGCTGTGATATCTTCATTCCTCTTACCAGTAGTAGTACTATCAGAATCATTATTGATAATCTATACATTGTTACAATATGCTGCTATTAGCTGTGATATCTTCATTCCTCTTACCAGTAGTAGTACTATCAGAATCATTATTGATAATCTATACATTGTTACAATATGCTGCTATTAGCTGTGATATCTTCATTCCTCTTACCAGTAGTAGTATACTATCAGAATCATTATTGATAATCTATACATTGTTACAACATGCTGCTATTAGCTGTGATATCTTCATTCCTCTTACCAGTAGTAGTATACTATCAGAATCATTATTAATAATCTATACATTGTTACAACATGCTGCTATTAGCTGTGATATCTTCATTCCTCTTACCAGTAGTAGTAGTACTATCAGAATCATTATTGATAATCTATACATTGTTACAACATGCTGCTATTAGCTGTGATATCTTCTTTCCTCTTACCAGTAGTAGTATACTATCAGAATCATTATTGATAATCTATACATTGTTACAACATGCTGCTATTAGCTGTGATATCTTCATTCCTCTTACCAGTAGTAGTATACTATCAGAATCATTATTGATAATCTATACATTGTTACAACATGCTGCTATTAGCTGTGATATCTTCATTCCTCTTACCAGTAGTAGTACTATCAGAATCATTATTGATAATCTATACATTGTTACAACATGCTGCTATTAGCTGTGATATCTTCATTCCTCTTACCAGTAGTAGTACTAGCAGAATCATTATTGATAATCTATACATTGTTACAACATGCTGCTATTAGCTGTGATATCTTCATTCCTCTTACCAGTAGTAGTACTATCAGAATCATTATTGATAATCTATACATTGTTACAACATGCTGCTATTAGCTGGGATATCTTGTAAAAAGCAAATAAACATTTGTATTTTATTTGCAGGCAAAAGTGGACCAAAAGAAATAAAAGGAATTGAAACAGATCAAGGTAATTGATTGAAATATATGTTGAGTGAAAAGTAGAGTGAAGAGAGAAAATAAAAACAATTTAAATATTTCAAACTAGTTTTGATCAAAATTGGGGGAAACAATAATGATAATTTTCTGTCATTTTATTTGCAGGAAACACAATGGCAGATTCTGAATCTTTGAACAGATTTCGAGACCTTAAATCTGATCTTAATAGATGCTTTGATGGTGAAAGATACCATATGATAAGATTCCTCTTATTTGATGACTTAAGATTAAGTTATGTTACAAATCTAGATTTTTCTGGACATGACTTACTCAATGCACTTTACGACAAAGGTGTAATCTCACCAACTAATGTTAGCATTCTTTTGGAGATTACAAAGCTATCGGAAATCAAGAAAGCTGAAGATATTGTAATACAATATATGAAAGACACCAAAGTTCAGGACAGGTCTGATACAAAGTTGTCATCTTACAGAAAGCGACTGTTTACAGCTATGTTAGATATCCACCCAGATGCATTCCAAAGAATTATTTCACACTATGAATTGAGAAAACATAACTTCTCCAATGTTTGGGATGCAGTTCTCCATCTGGAGATTGAGGCAGAATTAGCAGATGATCCAGACAAAATAAAAAGTTTTGCTCGTCATCTAAGCAAAAAAGCAAGAGACATACTACTTGGTAATGATATGTTAATAACATTACTAACTTTACTCTTATTTAAGAACTGTAATAAAATATATTGTTATTGACTCGTTCATTCTTTAACCAGTTTACATTATAATTTAACCAAAATTAAATTTGGTTAAATTTTAATCATTAAAATTAGTAATGCCATTAACTGATTATTTACAGGCAATAATGAGAAGAAATAAGACAGCATCATCAAGTCACCAATGTGAACAAAGTGAAGGTAAATTATTCATAAATATTATGCAGGATTGGGAGATAAACATAAAAATTACATGATTTTAGTATGATTATTGACAAGATGATAATGACCAAGTAGTAATGAGGATTACTATGAAATTTATGATTTAAAACACAAAGAATCTATTATGTAGAATATTAATATAGGAATAAAAAAATAAGAGTGAGTATAGTTTTGTTTTATACTATAGTTGTTTCTAAAAGCTGATTATAGATAGAAAATTATTGAATTATAATTATTATGTTATATCATCATATTCAAACAATGATTATGATTATTAAACAATAATTATAAAAATGCTGAATTTATTACTTAAAATTGGAAATGATTTTGTGTTTTTTCGTGAATTTTTATTCATAAATCTTATCTACTTAATTTATTTCCTGAAATTGGAAATGATTTTGTGGTGTTTCATGAATTATACTGCAATCATATTCAAATAATGATTATGATTTCAACAATGATTATGATGCTAATCTATTGAATTTATTACATTGGAAAATATTGTGGTGTTTTATGAATTTATATTTATTATTCATATTCTTAAAAAAACAATTACAATTTCCACAATAATTATGATAACTGTTATACTGTTATTTCATTCGTATAGATCTCTCAGAGGATGATAATGAAGACTTAAGTCACAGACTTAGCCCAATGATGCAATAAACATGGACATTCTATTCATACAAATGTTGGCGTTAAAGTGTTGAAAACTGGTACCAGTACAATCTACCTGTGAACTCTTTTATCTGCCAATTGAGTAGTGATTTGGTTGCAATGTAATGTTAGCGTGTCATACCTCAATGTACAAAAGCATACTGTAGATTCCCTGGTATCCCAGACTTCAAACACACTAGTTATTGTCTGTGGTGTTTTCTTTCCAAAAACAAATTGCTGTCCCCTTATAATAGGATTAAATCAACCATTTGGCACTCTCAAACGTGTCCCTTTAATAGGGTTGTCCCCTGATTAGGAGTTGGCTGTAGTGTTGAAACATATATTTCCCCTCATTTTATGAGAAAGTGTCCCCTGAATAGGGGTGTCCTAAAGAAGGGGTTTACTCCAGTAGTAAAGAGGAGGGGTGTGTCCCCTGAATAGGGGTGTGTCCCCTGAATAGGGGTGTCCTAAAGAAGAGGTTTACTCCAGTAGTAAAGAGGAGGCGTTCTACTGTTGAAAGATTTATTATAAGATTTCAGTGTACTAAACGGTACATGAATATTAGTAACAAAAATAAGATGACAAAACAAAATAACAATACTGGAATATTACAAAAAAAATAACAGTAGGCCTACACGCATGTGGGTATAGAACATTGCTACTGTTCCTGCAGGCATTACATATTGCTATATTTAGAGATAAGACCATTTTAACTGTTTTTATATTTTGTTGTGCATTTATATTAGAGTCTCTAGGTTGAGATTACAGGCAAATCAAACGACAAACATACATTTTTTGAATAAGAATTGAGTTAAGTAAGAAGAATATGTGCTACCTCACACCTCAATGCCATAAAAGAATAATGGAATAATAAATGAGTTGTAGATTATAATTAGGATGTCTTGAGGAACAAAATATCTCAAATTAAATAATATGCCTATTTTTTTTTCTTACATTTTGAAATAAACTATGAATATTATTTTTCCATGAAAGAAATTTATCAAACAAGCCTTTATCTACTTCATTGATTACATTCTATCCAATTAAGAGATCCAATTTTGTTTAAAATGTTTCTTCTGTTTTGAAAAATAATCCAAAGGTCAAAGTCCACTCTTGATTCCCCTTTTTATTAAAAACAAAAATGTTCCCCTAAAGAAATTCAACCGACAACATTATAGTACAGTACAGTAAATGGACAGAGTTTAAATATTAAAAATAAAGAGGAAAAAACACCTAGGAACTGGAAGTAGTCGGAATGTCTTCCAATTTTTTTGTTTAACTTCAGAGAACCAGTTAATTATATAGTTTGTTAATTTATTTTTTTATATGCAGAATTACAAAAACAAAACGAACAAAAACATATGCAAATGAGACCAGGTAAACGGCGGAACAGAATCAGAGCCATATATATATAAAGTCGTAACTATATATATGGCTCTCAACAGAATTAAATCCTTGCGGCCTCTAATCCTTCCCCTTACCATACTAGACATAGACACAACTTTGTTGAATCTCACTGTGCTACTAAACACCACTTCTCTAGCCCTGTTTCATATTTGATCCGATTGTTAAACAAACAATGCTTAAATCTAAAATGAATGATTGTTTATAGTGTTCAATTTTTTTTTACATTACTAAATTATATTATTATATGAATACATTTTATGATGTCTATTTGTTGAATGATATGTTTTATATTTTGATGTTTTTTCACTTTTAATTCAATTTTGTAAATTAAAACTCAATTCAGTATGCTGCTATGTTTTAATGTTATTCATATATTTTTTAATAAATACTAATGAATGAAAAACAATCATATTTGTTTATTTGTAAGGATAGTGTTTTTTTGAAGGGGGAGATTTTAACATCGAGGAGATCATTATATCAAATTGTACGTGCTAGCTATTGTTAAAAATGTATTGTTTATTATAGGAATAATATTATTCATTTCACCAACCCGCCGCCGGAGATCGAGTAATAAAATTCTTCGATAATAATATTGCAGCGATAAAATGTAGACAATTGTGATTGCGCCCTCTATAAAAAATAAAGTTTATCACCACCCACCACACGGTTTATACAAAAGAATGTCAAAAGCAAGAAGTAAGTTTTGTTTCATTATTATCATACCATATCATATACGGAATTCTTTATACTCTATTGTTTTAATAGCAGGTCTTTTTTTGGATCTTATATTCGTATCCTAGGCTATAGGCTCTACCTAGCCTAGCTAGCTAACAAACTATATGCTAGGCCAGGTCTCTAATAAGGCCTCTAGGTAGGCCTACTAGGCCTAGCGCGCCTATAGGCTAGTCTAATCTGGGGGGGAACAGACGATCGGGACCACCGATCGCCTTACCAGTTGGTCCCGATCGTCCAGTATTTTCAGAACCACGTTGGTCCCGATCGTCTTACCAGTTGGTCTGATTGTCTTTTGTGTTATACAAAATAATGTCCCACATTTCATTCCTAGAGCTTAGGTGTCAACATGCTTTTCTTGCGTAAATTAAGATTTTAATTAAAAAGGTTAATTAGATTTTTCTAATTTTATCAAAATTTTCCCCTAATTAACACTACTGCTAGGGATAACGATGTAAAATTAAAAGTTAATATTTTTCAAACAAATTATACATTGCCTGTTAGTATTTTGTATCAATATTATAATAAAGAAAGAATTATGAAAATATGACTTGTAGTTTTCGAAATATAGGGTTTAAAACATCGTCGAAAATGATCGTTTTTAGCCACGAACGATGTAAACAAATTGCGCCCACAGTCGACAATTGTATGAACTAGTCATTTTTCGTAAAAATAATTAAATAAAATCACGGTTTTAAGTAATATAATTTGTATATCAACATTGTAAAATTCAATAAAATTTGATATTACTTATTTATTATATAAAAAAAAGTGTTAATTTAACCTCATTCGAAGAATTTCAATGCATTATTTTCACGTGTAATTGGACAGGCCTTAGACCATGTGACTTCACGGCGCTCGCGAGAAAATTATTCCGCTGTGTGTTGATTCGCGTCAACCAAACAAAGGGCGAGAATCCAAAATCGTTCAACCGTGAGACCTGCGGAGCGGTCTAATGCAGAGGTTTGATTGGCTTGCAATGACATCATACCACAAAATGGCGTTTTTGTAGTTGAGCCCCTCGGAATTTTCCAAAAATTATTTTAAAAATGGACAAAACGGATATTTTTCATGGTATATGGGTTGTTACTATGAAATATTCGAATCATAAAGGCCTCATATCGGGATAAAACTGTTTTTTTAGCACTTAAAATTAATATTTTTCTTAGTAACAAGCACATGTGTCACACAGCCGCAATTACGGCTCTTTCGGACATGTAATTGCTGGTAACCAACGGTGAACAACGGTAAATAGCCACAACTGTACACATATAAATGTAAAAAGTAAAATTTAATAATAATCTTCGACAACCAATTCTTTCTTTTATAATTCAAACCCCCCCAAAAAAAACCCACAAAAAAAAACCCCAACCAATTCTCAAACAATGATACCGTGTTCCTATTCCCCACAAACTTTATGCAATTCCCCAAATTTCCCAATCCTTCCAAACCAAATATCAACAATCTTCTTATTTTTAAATAAATCCCCGAAACCCCCCTTTCAAATACAATAATATCACAAGATGAATAATTAAACAATAATAAATGTCCACAATATCGTTCCTTCTTGCTTTCTCTCCTACGCTGACACAAAACAAATTAGCAAGATAAAAGTTAAAACGATTCTGCAAATAAACAACTCCCACGCCTCTGCTCCCGTTCTGCTTGTATTATCAATTATAATTCTTCCTATTTTCTGACATATAAATAAATCAAATATAAAGTTAAAATGTTTCTTGATGTCGTTCTGCACTGCAATCCGCTCCCCGACCAATTATTTCTTTCTCCTTTTCCACGTAAAATAATATCAGTATCAATCCAGTTACTCTTCAATATTTCCAAACAATTCTTTACATGTAACAACTTCTGCTGTTTCCAACAGTTATTTCTTCCGTCAATTTACATTCACAATTTCAATTAATCCTCAGTAATCTCAACAATTAACAGTTCTACATTTAAGTACAGCCTTATAGTATTACTTCCAACTCACAATTTATTAACTTCATGTATATCACTTTATTTCCTTTCTGCTTCAGCTCTATATCACCATAATTATCTCCAACTCACAATTTATTAACTTCATGTATATCTCTTTATTTCCTTTCTGCTTCAGCTCTATTTCACCATAATTCAATTACTTCTTCTCCTGTACGTCTTAGTTTCTCATATCAATATTCACCTATCCCTTTCTGGCTTAACATAACATAGCCCTCCTTCTCTGTCTCCTCTCAATTTCCATCTACCTCAAAATTCCCTCAATTATCCACATATCACCACCTTATCCTTCTCCACCAATCAGCAACTCACACACTAACTTAACCCTTATACCTCTCCTCCAATCAGCAAACACCACACAATCCTTCTCTGCAACACAACAACTCTGCTCCACTGGCTTCACACAATAGCTTCCTAAAACAAAAGAAAGGTTCAAATAGTGAAAACAAAAGGAAAAGTAAGAATGACTTGCAAAATATATACACAACTTTATGTCACTTGTGACATTTACTCCCCTCTAAAAGAATAATGTATCAACATTTTCTCCATACCGTGACGGGTCCTATTTACACTCGACTTAAATAATCAGCTCCTACATTTTCACTGCCTTTAATCGCCTCTATTCGGAACTTGTACGGTTGTAGAGCCAGGGCCCATCTCATAATTCGCCCATTGGACAATTTCGCTCTGTGCATAAACACAAGCGGCTGGTGATCAGTTTCCAACGTGAAGTTTCGTCCATATAAATAAGACTCAAATTTTCGTACACTCCATACAATGGCTAAGCATTCTTTTTCCATCACTGAATATGCTTTTTCTCGAGGAAGCAGTTTCTTGCTAGCGTACGCCACGGGAAACTTCACGTCACCATACTGCTGCATTAGAACCGCTCCCACTCCATATTCGGACGCATCTGTTCTCAAAATAAAATCTTTGTTTAAATTAGGAAGGCATAAAATTGGAGTACTGTTTAATTTTTCCTTAAGTTTAACAAACGCACTTTCCTGGGCCTTCTCCCAACATATTCGGTTAGGTTCCCGATTCTTCGTTTTGTCGGTTAATGGACAAGCAATCACAGAGTAATTAGGAATGAACTTTCTATAGTAGTTGGTCATCCCAAGGAATGACCGGAGTTGTTTCTTTGTTTCTGGTTGTTTGGCTGACAAGATGCTTTGTATCTTCTCCACTCGAGGTTGAACATGTCCTTTCCCTACCACATGGCCAAGAAACTCGATTGTTTCATAACCAATGAAACATTTGCTTGGTCGAGCAGTTAGATTGGCCCTGCGGAGACGTCCAAACAATTCAGACAAACATTTCATATGTTGATCCCAAGAAGCTGTGTGAATTAGAATGTCATCAATATAATTAAGTGTATTATCCATTCCTTTGAGTAATTTTCTCATGATACGACTGAAAGTAGCCGGTGCATTGACTAAGCCGAACGGCATGACATTAAATTGAAACAAACCATCTGGTGTTAGAAAGGCTGTTAAAGGTTTTGACGCTTCATCCATGGGAACTTGCCAATACCCTTTACTTAAATCTATCTTAGTAAAATAATGATCATGGGCCAACTTTGTGAACAGTTCCTCTTGGTCCGGAATCGGTTCGGCGTCAAAAACTGTAACCTGATTAAGTTTTCGAAAGTCCACGCAGAATCGATTTGACCCATCCGGTTTCTTTACCAATACTATTGGAGAGGCAAACGGTGCCCCTGAAGGCTCCACTACACCCAGATTTAACATCATATTTACCTCATCCTTAATGGTACCTCGCAACGCATGTGGAAGTGGATAGGGCTTGGAACGGATTGTATCATCAGTTTCCAGCTTGATTTCATGCTGCCCAAGTGTAGTCTTACCCGGTAAATCCGTCAGTACATCTTTGTAGTTTCCGATAAGTCGGTGCACCTCATGCTTTAGTGTATCATCCAGGCTTTCGTTGATGTGGATGTCGGCTGTTGTTTCTTTTGCTAGTAGAGGGTGGAGCTGTAAAAGATTCTCATTCGATAGATGATAATTTTGGTTATTTGTAAATGTTTCATTAGGTTCGCATTCAATAACAGCGGTGCTAGCTAATTCAAGGATACCAGAAGGCTCGGATACCCCTAAGGCAGCACTAATGTCTGCGGTTCGCTCATAATACTTTTTCAAGAGATTGGCGTGAAATATTTTGAATTTCCCGTTAAGGTCAATTTGGTAGTCTAGATACCCAAATTTCTTTACAACCTTAAAAGGACCTTTCCATTGAAGCAATAGTTTGTTTTTGTCTGTGGGTAATAAAAGTAGTACCTTATCCCCAACCTCAAATTCCCGGGACTTACTCTTTTTGTCATAATATTGTTTGTACCTGACCTTAGATTTTTGTAGATTCTTCTGAGCCATCTGACAGGTTTCATGTAGTCGTTCCCGTAAATCCATAACGTACTGGTAGGTGGTTTTTGTTTCTGGTGTTTCGATTTCTTCGGTCCACAATTCCCTTAGGATGGACATGGGTCCTCGTACGGTACGGCCATATAACAGTTCAAAAGGAGAAAACCCTAAACTTTCTTGTGAAGATTCCCTAACCGCAAAAAGTAGTGGGTCAATGTAACGATCCCAATCAGTAGGCCTTTCTGCACACATACGTTTCAGCATTTGTTTGAGTGTTCCATTGAACCGTTCGACCAAACCATTACAAGCTGGGTGATATGGAGATGTCATTACCTGACGTATAGACAACAACTTACTAACTTGCCTCATGACTTCAGATGTAAATTGTGATCCCCTATCGGTAAGCATTTCTTTCGGGATACCAAGTCTAGAGAAAACACCAACCAAGGCCTCAGCAACCCGTTCAGCTTCAATATTTGGTAGAGGCACTGCCTCTGGATAACGAGTAGCAAAATCTATTATTGTGAGTATATAACGATTACGACCTTTAGACATGGGGAAAATGGGACCAACTATATCAACGGCAATCCGTTCAAACGGCACCTCGATCAAAGGCATGCTTCCTAGAGGCACTTTCGTAACTCTACCTTTTTGTACAGTTCTCTGACAAATGTCACAGGATCGACAATATCGAGTAATATCTGCAGTTACCCCAGGCCACCAAAATGTTGTCAACACTTTATCTGTCGTCTTTTTAACCCCTTGGTGTCCTCCTAATAAGGTTTCATGGGCTTGGCGCATTACCTGGCGTCGATAGTCAGCTGGCACTACTAGTTGGGTAAACTTATCCCCGTGTTCAATATTAGGAGAGGAAAATTGCCTATATAATAGGTCTTTATGATAAATAAACCTAGCCTCGGCTTGTTTGTTACTCACAGTTGTAGTTTGTTTCTCTGCAAGATCCTTGAATTTTGCAAGGCTGATATCTTGTTGCTGAGCGGTTTTCATAATTCCCGCTGTGATGATTTGCTTGTGTATTTCTGTAGTTTTAAGTGTTCTGAATGGTTTATCCATAGTGTTAGCTTGAGACCGGGTAACAACAGAACATCCTTGAAGATTTCGCTCTGTCCATGTGGGATCTGGATTTCCTGGTGCTCGTACTCCTGCAATATTACCTAATATCAAGTCATAAATAGGGTTATTCATACATAGTGCATACGTCTTTCCTGAAAAAAAATGGAGTATTAACATG
Source organism: Antedon bifida (assembly GCF_963402885.1). Lineage (NCBI taxonomy): Eukaryota > Metazoa > Echinodermata > Crinoidea > Comatulida > Antedonidae > Antedon > Antedon bifida. Next base: position 15,769,774 of record NC_136228.1, on the reverse strand, counting down.
TATTAATGCAACCGGTAAGTTGCGGACCGTGCCATCAATCAGCACACAGGTTTTCTCCTTACCAGTAAGTTGTTCGGCTGATACAAGATCTTTCTTCACAACCACCCCACTACAGCCACTGTCACGAAGAACAGAGACGCAGCGTGACCCAACACAACCTGTATAAACGGGCATTTTACTAATTGAATTATTTAGAGCCGCTGTCATAATTGGAAGACAGTGCCCACATTGAAGAGTGACCTTATCACCATCATTATTGATACAACATTGATTTAAAGACTCTGACATTTTCGTAACCATACTGGCACCCACATCGGGAATTTCTTCTTTGGCTTTACCTTCGTGTTGTTTTGTACATTTCTGGCAATCAAACTCTGTTTGTGGTGAAGTAGACAACCCAGCGCAACTGTTGGCGTCCTGTCTACAATTTCTGGCAATATGTCCTGTTTTTAAGCATCGGTAACATTTTGGAGGAGAGTTTGGCTTATGCATAGTTGAGACTCTGCAATTTCTAGCTAGGTGACCTACACGATGACATATAAAACAAGTTGGACTATGGAAACTAGAAGGGCTTTGTGATGAGGATGTACTGGGAACATTATTAGAGGAGAGTTGAGGAGAATTTGGCTCTTTTTGTTTAAACTCTATTGGTTTACCAAATAATCCCCCACGAGCTTCCAAATATTGCTCCGCAATTTCAGCCATCGCTTGTATCGTTTTCGGTTGACGTTCCCTTAGGAACAGAGCTAGGTCCTTCCCACACCCATCGGTAAACTGCTCTCGCAGCAATAAATCTTTTAACCCCTGAAAGGTTTTTTCCCCCTCTGCCAGGTCAATCCACCTATCAAGATAATTGCTTATCCTCGCAGCAAATTGCGGCCCGCTTTCTCCGTATTCGGGCTTAGCTGTTCGTAACTTATGTCGAAATCCATCGGCGGTTAACTGAAACCGTTTTAGAAGAGCCAATTTCAACAGTTTGTAATCGTTAGCTTCAGCTGACGACAACCTGGAATAAACCTCGAGAGCCTTCCCAGTTAGTAGGGCACTTAAGTTAACCGGCCACTCAATTTCTTTCCACTCCTGACTAGTCGCATACCGTTCAAACCTTTTCAGATAGGCATCTAGGTCATCTGTTCGATCATGGAAAGGGGGTAATTTAGGTTTACTGGCCTTAACCCGTGACTCAGGATTGGGTAATACTCTACCACCCGGCCGTGCCCGATTCTTTTCTTGTTCTAATTGGATTTCTAACCTTCGCATTTCTATAAGATAGGCCTGGTTCTCAGCTTCTTTCGCCCTTTCGTTTTCTCTCTCTTTTTCTTCACTCGCTCTTTTTCTCTCTGCTTCGTCCCTCTCTAGTAACTCTCTCCTCTCTCTCTCTTCCTTCTCTAGTGCCTCTCTTCTCTCTCTCTCTTCCTTCTCTAGTGCCTCTCTCTCTCTGTCTCTGTTTCGCTGTTTTTCTTCTCTCTCCCTGTTTCTCTCTTCTCTCTCTAGTGCTCTCTCTTCTCTCTCTCGTGCTCTCTCTTCTCTCTCTCTGGCAGCTTCCTCTCTCTTTTCCACAAACTCTCTTAATTCCACTCCATCTAACCCCAACGCTTTTCCTGCGTCAACAATTTTAGTGAGATCCATTTCTTAAGAAAAAAAAAAAAAAATATATATATATAAGTATCCAATATAAGTATACAGTATGCCAATAATATGGCAAATAGACAATCCAAGAATCACGTACAATTGTTTCATCTACCAATGTTCACGCTAGGTTACAAAGTCTTCCCGGACGAGCCCCCATAAATGTCACACAGCCGCAATTACGGCTCTTTCGGACATGTAATTGCTGGTAACCAACGGTGAACAACGGTAAATAGCCACAACTGTACACATATAAATGTAAAAAGTAAAATTTAATAATAATCTTCGACAACCAATTCTTTCTTTTATAATTCAAACCCCCCCAAAAAAAACCCACAAAAAAAACCCCAACCAATTCTCAAACAATGATACCGTGTTCCTATTCCCCACAAACTTTATGCAATTCCCCAAATTTCCCAATCCTTCCAAACCAAATATCAACAATCTTCTTATTTTTAAATAAATCCCCGAAACCCCCCTTTCAAATACAATAATATCACAAGATGAATAATTAAACAATAATAAATGTCCACAATATCGTTCCTTCTTGCTTTCTCTCCTACGCTGACACAAAACAAATTAGCAAGATAAAAGTTAAAACGATTCTGCAAATAAACAACTCCCACGCCTCTGCTCCCGTTCTGCTTGTATTATCAATTATAATTCTTCCTATTTTCTGACATATAAATAAATCAAATATAAAGTTAAAATGTTTCTTGATGTCGTTCTGCACTGCAATCCGCTCCCCGACCAATTATTTCTTTCTCCTTTTCCACGTAAAATAATATCAGTATCAATCCAGTTACTCTTCAATATTTCCAAACAATTCTTTACATGTAACAACTTCTGCTGTTTCCAACAGTTATTTCTTCCGTCAATTTACATTCACAATTTCAATTAATCCTCAGTAATCTCAACAATTAACAGTTCTACATTTAAGTACAGCCTTATAGTATTACTTCCAACTCACAATTTATTAACTTCATGTATATCACTTTATTTCCTTTCTGCTTCAGCTCTATATCACCATAATTATCTCCAACTCACAATTTATTAACTTCATGTATATCTCTTTATTTCCTTTCTGCTTCAGCTCTATTTCACCATAATTCAATTACTTCTTCTCCTGTACGTCTTAGTTTCTCATATCAATATTCACCTATCCCTTTCTGGCTTAACATAACATAGCCCTCCTTCTCTGTCTCCTCTCAATTTCCATCTACCTCAAAATTCCCTCAATTATCCACATATCACCACCTTATCCTTCTCCACCAATCAGCAACTCACACACTAACTTAACCCTTATACCTCTCCTCCAATCAGCAAACACCACACAATCCTTCTCTGCAACACAACAACTCTGCTCCACTGGCTTCACACAATAGCTTCCTAAAACAAAAGAAAGGTTCAAATAGTGAAAACAAAAGGAAAAGTAAGAATGACTTGCAAAATATATACACAACTTTATGTCACTTGTGACAACATGGTATGTGGAACTATATTAACTTGGTGTAGGAATAAAAAACATTTTGAGGTCATAAGAGGCTCAACTACAAAAATAAGGTTGAAAATGGTAGGTCATTGAGTCTTCCGAGGGTTTCGTAGTAAACAAAAGCTATACGCGCTAGGCGATAACGATCTTTTAACCACTCTATTCACATTTTTGGTTGAATGAAATGGAAATAAAAAATACTTGATCTTATAGAATAATAGGTAAATAAATATTTACTCAAAAAGATATTTTCATGAATAATTTATTTTCAGAATAATTACCTAATAAAAAGTGTTTACCAAAGTAAAAAAACACCGCGTCAATGACATTGCGCGCTGTTTAATCGTGGTAATGAAAATGGAGTCAGCTCTCGGTATCCCTACTACTGCTGGTTTTAAGAATTTCTTACCAAATAATCTCGATTTATGAATAAATTAAATGTGATTGATTTTAATTGTTATTATTTAAATTGTGTTGTATGTATTCCCGTATTAAATTTTCGCTCTATACAGTGTGATATAACTTGACTTCTCTCTCACGACAAATTTAGTAGCACATGCGTGAAACCTGATTCGGTAATACATATTTTTCTGACTTCAAATCGAATAATGATTTTTTTAAATTTTCCGAGAATGTTTTGGGCCCGATCGTCTTATTCATTGGGCCCGATCGTCTGGGCCGGATCGTCTCTGGTCCCGATCGTCTTTCACTCTTGATGGGCCCGATCTGGGCACGATCGTCTCACGATTGGGCCCGATCGTCTTGAAGTGGGCCCGATCGTCTGATAACCGTCTAATTTAGGCTTAGCCATCTACGTACTACACTACTAGGCCTAGAGGGACGCTAGTTCCGTTTCGCACCTGTCTTTTATTTCGACTCCAAATGTGTTAAGAAACTTTATCCTGAATACCACACCTTAGAATTAGACCTCATAAGTACTTTTAGTTTTACGATGGAGAATCACAGAAAAAGTAACAAATAAATACTTTAAATTGATGAATTTACAGACGTGTTTCTTGCACACGGTTTGTGAATTTCACATACTACATGTTCAATATTGACGTTTCTATGGAGCGCCAAAAGAGCAACTATAATAGAGGGCTAAAAAGGCAGTGGAATGCGCATATTTAATGCATCTATTGGTGAAAATTACGTTCAATTTAAATATATTTTGAAAATGTTAATACAACTAAACTGTTACTGTTGATACTGTACATGGTTTTCGACAAATCTACAAATTCATCATCATAAGATGTACTGTAGGTTATATACCTCAATGATCTAAATAATATCCCTCTTTATAGTCCTGGGCATAGACCAATTAGATGCTGATTTAGGGTCGTTTAATGTTCTTTGAAAACAGCACATTATCGGCAGTAACATGTAACAACATTTTTATTGACAAAAAAATTGTGAATTAAAACGTGTATTTCATAAATAGATGCATTAAAAGTAGACGCATTCCACTGAATTTTTAACACTCTATTGTTGCTCTTTTGGCGCTCCATAGAAATGAAAAAAATGAACTTCGTGTATGCGAAATTCGCGAACGGTGTGCAAGAAACACGTCTGTAAATCGTCAATTTAAAGGATTTATTTGTTACTTTTTATGTGATTCTTCTTCATACAAGTACTTATGAGGCCCCAATTCTAAGGTGTGGTATTCAAAATAAGTTTGGAGTCGAAATAAAACAGCTAGGGCCAGGCCTGGCCCAGGCGATCGGGGAGCCCAATAATGTTGTAAGACGATTGGGACAAGAGACGATCGGGCACAAAATAAAAATGTAGGGTCTCACAACTAAATGACAACTCAAACAAATTTTTGTGCTCCCGCAGCCATTTTGCAGAGATGACCAGCTGAGAGAAAAAACGGAGAATATATCACAAGAATGAGTAATCTGCAATTTTTGCATTAGAAATTTGTAACAGAGCGTGGATGCCCACCCTCATGAGAGCGGATGTATACAGACTAAAGAAGACTTGATTTGACAGATATTATGTCATTTTAAATAGAATTATGATAATACAGTAGAACCTTCATTTTACGTACGGTACACGCGAGACCAAAAGACATACGTAAAACATGGGATTCGTAAAATCCAGGTTGACCTTAAATTGACCCCAAATACGTAGATTATAGCTAAAAAGGCTGCCATGTTTGCCTACAGTACTTTACTGCACAGCATGCAGGTGGTCACTAGCTAGGCCTTGCCTAGACTAATCTACGCCAGGCTAGCAGGCCTAGCAAGATGTGAGGCCTAACTAGAAAAGTACAGTATATACAGGCTGTGCGATGTTTAAATAAAGTGTTATAAATAAAATATCAATGTTCTTGTATTTTCAATAAAAACAACACTGCTTTAGGTGGAATGCACATGTGTAGCTTGTCTCTCACACAGCAGAGTTCCTCACACAGCCATGGCTTTGTGCTTGTTGTTAAATTGCGCCCTCAATGTAAGAAAATGATGATGTCATCGGTCATTTTAAGCGTACATAAAATCCAGGCAACGTAAAACAGAGGTTCTACTGTATATTTAAATTTGATTTCTTTTAATTTAATTTATATTGTTACATGTTTATGTCTCGTCATATTGTATTTTTGTGAGGGTCCCTAATGGTCAGCTTGGGCTGGATGGACCACCCTCATAAAATATTGTTGAAATAAAAATAAATAAATAATACATTTAATAAAACATATTTAATAACAAACTATGGGTACATTCACTTCTACAGAAAATTATTAAATTAGTTCACAAAGAAAGACCGAACCACAACAACAAACACCTACCCAGCGTTACTCAACATGGTCTATTCTTTGCTGCGTAATAATCTATGCCCGGTAAGTAATTTATTTATGATATAAATGTTACATTTGATTAATATTAATTTTTTCTACTAGAAACAAGTTAAATAGATATATTATTAAACCAGCCTTCGTGAAAACAAGTCAACAACAATCTATCTGCTATGCCATGCCTTGATCATTTTGAACTAGGGCTAGGTAGTGCCATTGTTAACCCACTCACTGTAGTTCATCCTCATTATCACTTTGGTAATAGTAGTGTACAATATATAGTATTGACTAAGTTCATTTTATTATCACTCTGTGTAAATAACCAAAATGGTAATAGTACAGAACAGTGATAAACTGCTGTGTGTTCTATTTATTATCTTTGTTGAACATTAGAATACAATGTTAATATTAAATCTATGGTTTAAAGATTATCTATAACAAATTGTGTAACAGGAACTCAATAATCAAAACAAACAAATCATTAATAACAATTTCTACCCTGGTTTTCTGTATAAATGTTATAATGCAGAGCTATATGTACAACAAATAAATTTAGATTATAAAGATAATAACTGTTTGCTGAAGTCTTATGACTGTATGTAGCCCCTGAACCAGACCAGATCAAATGTGATCAGAGGTCCCTGTAGCCCAAAAGAAGATTAACCAAAAATAACATTTCAAATATGTCCAATTTTGACAAATATAGTAACCCATGAAACCCAAAGAAGAGAGCTCAATCAACCAGATCTAACATGGGATACCACATAAGACTAAATTAAGGTATTAATTGTGAATACCTGTTTTAACGCCCACTTAGCGTGTGAGGACTTGTATCAGTAAAGGATGGCACAATTGCAGCAAATGCATAAAATGTCATTCAAACCAATTAGTTAATGATATGACTGGAAACCTACTTAAACAAAAGTTACAGAGTTATTTGGCTAAAAAATATAATTACAGTATTTATAAACTAGAAATCTAGCTAATCAACAGAAAAGTAAAAGATTAGGTCTCTTTTAGAATATAGTGTGCAGTATTATGTTTGAAAACCAAATTTGTATGGGAAATCATTATAGCCTAAATACTTTTGGGGAATTAGAAGGTGATCCATGCAAACTACACAAGTTTAGAAGAAAATAAAGTGCAAAGGCTTTGCCACTATGGCTACGTCGAAAAACACCCTCATTACATTTTCTTTAAAGAAATTTAATTTCTTCATTGTAGAAACAAACCTATTTTGAGTAAGAAATAGAAAAATATGAAACTAGAGAGAATTAAAGAGGATAAATTATGTCTTTACTAATTTTGCACTAGATAACATACTCAATTTTTGACAATTTCATAGCTAAAACAATTTTTGTCAGAGATTTTTCTTATGAAAAAAAGTACTGTAATTGTTCAGTAGGAGTTGATCATGAATTGTGTTTCATCTCAGAATCTTTTTAGCCAGGATTGTTTTTGTATTTGAGAAAAATGTTATGCAGATTGTCAACAAGCTTACATTGAAAAAAACAAGGGGCCTGATTATTGTTAATGACCGTTGTGTGTTTGTGTTTACTGTTTGCCTGTTGCCCCTAGATACAGGCAAACAAATCCTATCAAAATCATTATCATTAGTTTAATATTAACTTTGTATTTAAACAAAAGATAAAGTAAAAATCATCTGATTGTTTGAAACATGTATAAAGGTTATAGAAATGTTTGGTTATTACTTTATGATCCATTTATTAATAGACTAAAATGCACTGCTTCCCCAGGGCTGTTAGTCAGGGTATTTGTGTGGGGTATTGTACTACCTTACTTTATGATCCATTTATTAATAGACTAAAATGCACTGCTTCCCCAGGACCTTTATGATCCATTTATTAATAGACTATTAAAATACACTGCTTTCCCAGGGCTGTTAGTCAGGGTATTTGTGTGGGGTATTGTACAGTAGTAGAACAAAGACAATAGATATTTTCACAACACATATATGTTTTGGTTTAATATTTAGTTATGTAGTTATAATGCTTTATATTTCACATGACAGAAGATTGTAAAAATCTGTTTAATCAGTAAGTTTGTCTAATAACTGCATAATATAATGTCACACATTTTGGTAGAAATACACCAGGAGTAGATCCAGAATTTAGAGGGGAGGGCTAATAATAGACTGGGAAAAGAAGCCTAGGCCCCATGGTTCTAATAAAAGTTTTAAAATGTCCTCTTTAGCCATGCTTTTATAAAGTCTACTGCTATTTAATTTTTCCAATTTCGGACCTCCACATAAAGAGATACTTTTTATGTATATTGAATATTCATACTAAAACGGCAGTGTGAAATGACACTTTTGGTTTTTAATAATAATCAACAATAAATGATATCATTATTAAATAAAGAATTGTTTCTCAATTCTCATAATAAATATATTTAATTTAAAATAAAGTTCAATTCTTATTGTAATATCCATTTTGTTTATCCATAATTGTTATTTTTTAAATATTTTGTATAAAGCTGGTAGACTGCTCACAATAAATACATTTAGTGGTTTTTGTTTCATTATGCAATTTAAGATTTTTTTAATTAAAAATTTATAATTACTATTAGGTGATACATTTAATATAGCTTAGTGCATTCTCCATACCAATTAATGATAAATAAAAAAATTATAATGTGATGTGAAGTAAGATAGGCCTCCCCACAGATATCATTTTTCAATAATTAACCAGTATCAGTAGGTCTATACATACTGTAATATTATAAATACTATTATCACAACATAAAATGCCATAGTAGCCTCTACTAAACAACCAGAGCCTCCCAATTAGCCTTAATATAAATTGTGTTTTATACCTAAACAATTCCTGGTAATCAAAATACACATTATTACCCCAAAGCAGTGAGTGGAGTTGTGGCTTGGTGGTTATGATGCTTGGCTACCACTCCTGGGTCCTGTCACATGTCAGGATTTTTTCTAAGGACCAAATTACTCCACTCCCAAAGACTTGTAATACGACTTTGTTTATGTAGAGCATCTTGTGTATATGTTTGTCTTGTGAACCTCTGAGGGTCCCTAATGATCAGCAATAGCTGGATGGATCACCCTCATTAAATATGGTTTTAAAAAAAAAAGCAAAAAAAAAAGCACAACATATTATGAATTTGCACTTTTGTTTATAAAGCTAACATTATATTATTATTGGTAATTTGTGAATCTTTATTTTACAGTTGTAATTCTACATGTTATCCTATTTCTTATAGAATTACTTTACATTTACCTACTCAATGTGCAAGGTGTCCTTTAAATTGAGTAAATGGCTCTACCAAGAGATATATAAAGAGTTACAACATTGAATGATTAGAAGCCATTTTTGTGTCAAAGAATTCGCATGCTGAATTATTAATTAAAAAATATTACATAGTTAGTTGGGATGTTTTATTTCAAAATCAATAAATCAAACTTTATAATGTACTAGCGCACGTGCATTCAATTATTCTTTGCCGCAAGTACTTCTGTACACTTTGCACATCAATAATTCACCGTCAAATATGCAAATACATTTTTAAAAATATAAGAAAACATTTAAAGTATTTTGTTGCTCCTATACTTTTCATGCGTTAATGGAGATAATTATGACATAATTTCATCTGTATATGACATGACTTAACCCAATGTCGTAACTCTTTAATTTTGTGGCTTTGGCTCCGCCCATAATGTTTCACGTTCGTTTGCATTGGTCGAATAGGAATTATGATATCTTCCTAATATACTATCTTTGTTTATATTTTGTTTGCAAACGATAGATAGGTAAACTAGACTTATATTTTCTATTAAATAGGCAGGTCATGCAAGACTGATTAGGAAGTCATGTGACTCACAGAAGCAGTGACAATTATAAACACCTTATAGTCAAGTAGCGTCTGTTGATGTAGAGCTGTTCAGTCGGACTGACGGACCAGTGGATGGAAGAACATTTCCAGAGATGCGTAATCCTGCAGAGTAACTTTATGGTTACCAACAATTCTGTTGTTCAATAGTATTGTGAGTTTTTATGTTATTATTTATTTTTAAAAATATTTCATAATAGGTGTACAGTAATTTGAGTTATAAAAATGGTAATTTGTTATGAGAATTACACCAGTAGCCAGCTAGTAACAATGTAAAACTTTGGTTTAGTGGTTTATTTCCAAATGGGGAAGGTCGGATTTTTGTCGAAGGGAAAAGTTATTCATATTTTAAGTAAAGTCTAGTTATTTTGATTTCATATGCTCAGACTACATATGCTAGCTACTAAGTGTATCCTTACCATTTGATTGGCTGTATTTCATATAACGTGTTCATGCATTATTTTATCCAATTCCAATGACTATTGCATGATCAACTTTTGTTAACATTTTGAGAATTTTTGGTGGTGTGCTAGACTTGTAAATGTTTTTTTTCAATATTTTTTTTAACATTTTGAGAATTTTGGGTGGTGTGCTAGACTTGTAAATGTTTTTTTTTTTAAAGCCTTTCTTTAACTAGGCTCTGCCTCATTGAATAGAACAGTCAAATATTCTCCCCATTCAACTTATAAACATTCCTTATATGAAAACAAACAAGTACATTTAGGCAAAACATATGCTGTAAATTAATAGATGACAGGGACGGATGCAGGGTTGTTGCCCTAATGGCCCGGGCAACACCCTTAATTTCATACTAAATGTTTTTTCCCATTTCATCGTATACAATATCCATATATTTATGTTATATAGAAGTCCAGGGCTGGAAAAGAATATCTGTAAATTGGCAGACTGCGCACATATTTTTTTGTAGATATTTTTCTGACCATGCGCAGAATGAATTTCTGAATGAGTAGTGGCTTGTGGTGCGTCATGAGAGGTACGAAAGAAGGCCAAAATCCTGTCATATGGGGATCGTCGATTTGTCCATAATGATTGTGTTTTGCCGGCCGGATGTTTTCTATAATTTAAGGCCAAAAAATCATAATTTTGCGTATAGTTTTGTATTTCCGTGTAGTACCCTGTTTATCTTCATGTCCGTACGTCTGAAATATTAGGCCGAATTTCCTTAGTAATTATCATGGAGTAATACTCTCATTATTTTCTTTGTTTTATTTTTGAGTGTGGTTTAAGCAACACTATTATTATACAGTATAGTGGATAAATGGAAATGAATTTTGTAAATTGTGGTTTTAACTGCAGACTTATGTAGAATTAAATAATACAATTTAACGTTTTTCTCAATTTATTTATATATAACAGCAGCAGCTTCAAATCATTTTTTGATAATAATAATAATAATAAGTAATAGTCATTAATTGATTACAGTTATTAGAAATTGAATATATTGTTATTATTATTCTCACCTTGCTATTGTGAGGTTCAAGGGAATTGTTCGTTGCAAGGCTTTTTTTTATTATTTATGTTTTAGTTTTTAGGCTAGTTAGGGACGTAGGGGGACACAACTAATCAAGCTCTTTTTTGTGTTTTTATGTGTTTTGTCCTTTTCATCTTTTTTTATGTTCTCATATTTTGTTGTATATTTTCATGATTGATGATGAATAAAGAATATTTGAATTGAAAAGGTTTCTTAATTTGTATTCATCATAAATGTTTGTGTTTCAACAATTTCCTTTTTTGGTTTAAACCAGGGCAGTTTTTGTATTGTCATTTTCAGATCAATGATTCGTACCATATAATAGTACAAATTATGCTTAAAAGGGACATTTGAAAGTCAATGTAGAATTATGCATTATTTATATATGATATTATTGTAGTCAATACGGTAAAATGCAGTTTGGAAGGCATGTAGTCCAGTAAAAAATCACCCTCACTGTGGCATAAGCTTGTACCCTGATGAAATTCACATAGTATGTTCAGAACATTTTTTGTAAAGATCATTCCTTGATGTTACGTCGTGCAAAATCTGGGATTTAACAAGAAAATTAGACTTTTATGCAAAATTTTTACCTAACCTCATGTCGTAATTTTTTTTTCTGCAAATGCGACGAAGCGTAACCGAAATTATCATACACCGTTAGCGCCCGTAAACAAATATATTTTTAATAAAGCTATGAAACCTATGGTAGTTAACTGTTTATAGCATAAATTTAAGTATAGTTTACAATAAAATATATAATGAAATACATATAAAGATATCCAAATATAAACTAACAATTTTACAGATACGTGTTTAAAAATGTCCAAATAAACATGGCCTTCCATAAAATGAAGTACGCCCTCATTCATCATACTTTTATCGAACTTGTGAATTTTTAGTTATAATACAGAACACATACAATTTGTTAGTTATTGCCTCTTTTGGCAACAAATATTTTGTCTATTTTATATCCATTTTTTAATGATAGAAAATAATGTTTTTCTATCTTCGAACACATTACAACATCTAGTATACCATTATGATGGATTTTTAGTTGCGTGCAATAGCTCACTATGTAGGTTGGTTGGTAAACACTAACTTGAGCATGCGTCTGCAGCAATGTAATGGCCTTGTTTAGTGGCATACTGCATATGACCCGTAATGATCTCCTGGTCTGGTTTTATTCTGAACATTCTTTTTTCTTCAATAGTATTGCATGGATATCAGAGTGCATTGCATATTTTAAACTATCATTCAGAAAAAATTGTCTGATTTAGACGAATCTCAAACTTTCGGTGGTTTATGTTTGAAAAAGTAAAGGTAGCATCTATCATAGATGCAAACTGGATTATTAACCCCATGTTATTGTCCCGATCTTTTTTTTTTTTTTCTTTTTTTTTTTTCTTTTTTTTCTATATTCTTCTTTCTTTCCATGAATTTTGTTCTCAGAGTATCACTAATTCTGGCAAACATAAAATTGTGTAAATTTGTCGTAAGATTGACCTTTAGATGTAGATGTTCAAGATTTTATGAATTTCTGGTATTTAAAATAGGTCGATAACCATACAACAATTTAAATTGAAACTAATAGCAAAGTGTAAATTTATGTCATGTGCTATCTGTGGAAAAAAAAGGCATGTTATAAAAATAGTTATGCTCGCATGCGCGTTTAAATTTTCGGAATGCGAAAAATCAATTTCTAATCAACTTTCTACGCGTTTCATGTCATTTTAACCATGTAAAAATGTCCAGGTGCGCGCAAATTTTATGTAGCGCTAAAAACATCTTTTTTTTGGCATGAATTATGTTTTTTCAGCCTTTTCTAGTAATTTAAAATTACCTTAGTAAATACTATTCTGACAAATAACTTTAGTTTATAAGAATTATGCCTACTTACAAATTCATAAACATGTTTAATAATTGTTCCTCTTTGGTTATATTATGTTGCACAAATACATGGAAATTAATCTAATGCAATTTATTCTTTACAGATGACAGCGTAAATAAAGTGAAATGGCAGATTCACAAGGTAATGTTCAGATGATTATAAAATTCAAATCAAAATCAGTCTTCCATTCATAAAATTAATGATATAGAATTCTATTAATGTCAGTTTATAGTCTCGGTACTAAAGAAGAAATGAGTATTATAAAATAGTTGACGATTTAATTGTACAGTTAAAGCATATTATCAATAGGAATGTATTATATTGTTAATTCAAATGTATTTGATGATAATTGATAATTAATTTTGTAAATTGAAGGAGTCAAAAAATACAAAATTGACTACCAAAGAAATGTCATTCTTAGGTCATTGAATATTAAGGGTAGCATAATCTTGAAGATCATTGTAACCACCGTTTTAGCCTAATTTGGTATATTTTTTCTTTTGGCTATTTTCACATAACATATGACGTGAGGAAAGAATAAAAAAGAAAGAAATAAAGATTCTGACAAAATCAATAAGATTGTATGCATTAATATGACAAAAATGTGCTATTCCTAACAAGTTTTTTTTTAAATTAAAGTACTATCCAAGAGTAACTATCGAAAACTACTTGTGGAAGTGTCATCATGGTGGGAAGAACATGATAAAGTCAATTTACTGAAATTCATCCTTTTAATGTTCAAACAAGTTACTCTAACCGACATAGAGAAGAGTGATGATCCATTCGAACTCTTTGAATTACTTGGAGCTCCTGGAAAAATTAGCCCGTCAAATGTGGATGTTCTACTTGAAGCTGTTGTAATCGGAGGGATGGAGGGTGTGGACGAGCAAAAGATCAAGCAATTGATACCAAGCTTTCCTGGATTCAGTGAAATAGCAATTCCTGACTGCTGGGATAAGCGTCAAAAGTTGATCGAATTTGGACGTAAGATAGGTATTGATGAGCAAACCAAAATTGGACATGTGTGTGGAGTAAAAAGTAAACCTAATGATGTTTGGGATTTTATGTTTGAACTTGAAAAGAATGGATTTTTCTCTGGAAAAATGACAGAATTCCTTCAGCTACTAAAGGACATTGGCCTGGATAGACATGCTGCATTATTAGTAGGTATCCCAATGTAAAAATTCAAAGTAATGATGGTACTTTTTTTCAGTTAATCAAAAGGAACTTACTGAACCTTAACTTTTGCAATTTAAATGATTGAAATCGGATTATCCATTCAAAAGTTATGGTCTGTTTTTTGCTTGAAAAATTGAACATTTTCCAATTATATTTGCAACCATTTTTGAAGGGTTATAACTTTTATATTAATAACTTTGAAGTCCTTATTTTTGCCAAACCCATAGATACCACAGAGTTTTACAAGACTATTTTTTGGGGGGGTCCTTGACATTTTTTTTTTAGATAACGCCCTCCAAAATTGGTCTGAGGGCTTTTTGCATGTGTTTTTTCCAAATGTCTAAAAAATGTCCTAAAAGTTGCTGTCTTTAAATGATTTGTAACTTTTAAACCAGTGTGTGAATTGACTTCTTTTTTTTGTGCATAGAATGTAATATGTATTTTAGTAAGATTATTTATACAGGTATTCTGATATACAACATAAAATATTTAATGTAAAAAAAATACATATTGTGTTAAAAAACTATGTGGGTATTGTTTCTTTTCATTAAATATTATTTTTCGTAAGTATACATTTTTTTATAATTCTAGGCTAGTATTTGAATTTATAATTATAATCATAAATATTATTTTTGATTGATTTTCGAACTGCTAGAAATAAGAATTAAGCCTGTGCTTATTATATGTTCCATTCCATTTCGAGCGCCGGGCCGGACGTAGACTTGGCCGCACCTACAAGTTACAAGTACATATACAAGTTATATAGGCCTAAGCCTAACGAGAAAGAAATATCGGGAAGAAAGCAGACAAATTTTAAATTTAACTAAGTAATTATTGTATAATGTTAACATGTTTAATTTTATTTCCCTTTCGATTATTAACCGCAAGTTGCACTTTAAATTGAAATACAGGATAAAGTTTAGGCCAAGAAACAGCGTATACGGCAACCCTGACCAAAGCGTGTTTCGGCCGCCTACATAGAATGTGTTTCGGCCGCTGCGTAGCAAATATAAAGATTCGTAAATTTCTTCGGTACATTTCTTTCTAACATACTTGCTTTATATTGTAGCTTGATACTCCACTTATTAAATAATTTAATAAATATAAATAAATCGGTAAAATGATGTTTCGAAGCAAATATTCCATGAGAAGTGACATTTTTCGGCAGGCCTTGTGTGCGGGGAAGTCTAGTTCCTAAAATGGAACAGTCCACTGCGAGGGTATCCAATCATTTATTAAATGCGCTAATACATGCATGTGTAACACCAAATTAAGTGAAATGGCCAATTAGGTTCACGTGGTCTGTATCACGCAAGGCTAGGTCATGCCATGCACATTGCCTGGGCGATGGTAATTTAGTAAAAAGCGAAGAACTGAATCCCCCTGTAAGGAAAATGGTAAACACTTTTATTTTCGGTAGGGATTATTTTTTTCAGTGGTTGGTCTTGTTGGCCTCTTCACACGAGGTCCACGCAAAGTCAAATAAAACAATATGGTTTATCAAACAGAAAAATAAATTAGCTTCAATTCAATACTAAATTAGCCAGATTTTGATAATGAGTAAGACTCAAAACTTCAATTTTTATCGGAAAAATTGACATTTGAGGCGGATAATAATAATAATATAATAATAACCGATTTACATATCAAAATAACAGAAATTACTCCACCACCTATTATGGACCTCATGCTCCTCATAGGTGTTTTCCAAAGTTATTTTTAGCGCATGGATTTCGGCTCGCCAGCTTTTGGCTAAAATATTTAATATATATAAATAAACCCTTAAACAAGATCTTTCCAGACATATAATTTTTATTCACATGGGTACATAAAAAAAAGTATATTTTTAACTTCAAAGACACTTTTTGAAATTTCACGTGTTCAAATCACAGTAACGAAAATCCACTTCATTGAGATACCTATTATTAGAATAAACATATTTGAACAGAAATTGAAAAAAGATTAATAAAGTTTAGGAACTTAAAAATTAAATTTTAAGACATTATAAGCATATATATGTAGACAACTATGTTTATTCCAAGTATGTTTTGACAACAGAAATATGGAAATCATCTCTGAGTTTCACAGTACTTTGTTACGTTTCATACAATACCATACATCCAGATTTTAAATCTTGTACCGATACTGAACATATGATCGACACTTTCTTCGAAGCCTTAAACATAGATGAACTTGATACAATCTCTACGTCGCCAAAAACTGATCATCGAACACCCAACAATTCAACTTCATATCTACAGCAGATTTATGATTACATAAAGAAACACAAGGAACGTGCAAACAACCCAGACTCTAATAAGCCAACATCGGTTGCTATTCCACCTACCGATTCCACAAGCTCAGCCAGTGCTGTCCTTATCATCGGTGATCAAGCGAATTCAGCCACGAAGGCTAAGTAGAGCGACAGACAGTTAAGTGTTTTGCCGCACTATGCATGATGCAAAGATTGAAGACGTTGTCCTACATGCAAAAAACAAGTCGAATAAGTTATGCACCGACCGGGTAATCTTACATGTTGGCACTAATAACACTTACGACAGCCCAGATATGATCCCTTCAAAAATGTCCTCATTCTGCAAAACACTACAGCCTAAAAGTGTTTCAGTGTCATCAATATTCATCGCAAACAGCTGCACAATGCAAGAAGGTAGATGACACGAATGCTCTATTGAGACACACTACTAAACAAAATAACTGGGGCTTCATCGACAACCAACTTATAACCCCCACAATCTTGTTGCGGATGGGGGTACACCTCAACTGACGAGGAACAAGCCTACTGGCCTGGAATATGTCACGGATCGGTAGACACCAACAGGTTTTTCCGATTATTCAATCAACCAATACAGCGCTCGGCAACATACCGCCAACCAACGAATCAGACGAGGAAACATCATCGACACGTGAAGTCTTTGTACACCGAACGGAACCAATAGCTGTCAACGGTCAGGCAGCTACTCAACAGGAGTCTATAGAACCATGAGGTCCGACTGTTTACATGAACGATGGCGTAATTGTTAATAATAGACTGGGCTGTTGCTCATCTCAATGTGAGAAGCATTACTAAAAATCCATTCGATATCATCTGTTTAAATGAAACTTTCTGTGATTCATCGATCTCAGACGACGAAATTAATCTACCCGATTTTTCTATCGTTAGAAAGGACAGAAACCGCCACAGAGGCGGTGTTTCTACCTACATCAGAAAAAGTCTTAATTTTAGTCATCGAATTAACTTAGAAACAGATGATGATGAATGTATTTGGGTAGAAATTAAACCTAAGCGAAGGAGGCCTATAAACAAACAAACATGACTCTTCTGTGATGTGGAAGACACTTAAAGAGGCCTTCCCAATAAACAAACATCTATCCCAACATCTATCGTTTCCAATGATGGAATAAATGTTGAGGATCCTATTGGTATCGCGGATATGTTGAACATTTTTCCACAGTAGGAGATCGTATGTTAAATTGTGACAGCACAACATTGAAACCTAATTACATTAACTCCAGTATGTTGCTTTCCGAACAGCCCCAGTAGTGTATACTGCCTACTATCCCGGAAGATTTTGTCCGAAAGCAAATACAACTAATGTCGGTTGGTAAATCAACTGGTCCAGACGGCGTGAGTGTGAACATGCTTAAAATCACATCCTCGTATAGGCCAATGATTTCGCTTACTCGCGTATTAAACCTCTCTATTACGTGTGGTCGATTTCCAGCAGATTGGAAACATGCATTAGTTACGCCCATTCAAAAGGGATGTGACAAATGAAATAATTACAGGCCTATCTCAATCTTATCAATCATCTCAAAGATATTAGAGAGATGGGTGCACTCCGCTATTTATTCGTTTTAAAATGAAAATAATCTTATTCTACCCTGTCAATCAGGATTCAGACCGCTACACTCAATGTAAACGATGTTACACGATCTTGCAAATGAATGTTTTCATGCTATTGAGCGAGGAGAAATGACTGGTACTGTTTTCATAGATCTCAGCAAAGCATTTTGACTTGGTAAATCATGACATGTTGTTATATAAACTTAAACAAATGAATATGTCAACTTCTGTCATCAAATGGTTTGCATCTTACCTAAGTGTTCGAAGTCAATCTGTCAATATCGGTGGTAAAACATCAAAACCATTACCCTTGAGCATGGGTGTACCACAGGGATCCATTCTGGAACCACTATTATTTTACTAGTGATCTACCACAATGTATCCCTGTAAATTACAAGCTTTATATATGTATGCTGATGATTCAACATTGACATACAGTTCTGCCAATGTTAAAGAAATTGAAAAAAACTTGAATATTGCACTAGACTAGCTGTCAACGAGTGGACCACCAGAAACAAACTTCCAATAAAACAAGCACGAATGTGCGATACTCGGGGTACAGCAAAAGAAGCTGTAATGACGTCATAAGACGGGATGTAACGTCCCATACACATCAATAATCTCGCTACCAAATACGGCTATATTCCGAAAAGTTACGTCACATAACCGGAAATGGCATAATTACGGTAAATTATGAAATCTTAAAGTGATTTTTTGCTATTTCTGGGAGCAGAAGTGACGTCACGATATCATAAATAGGTTTTACTGTATATATTCTTATTCTCTAAATCTCCAAATGACACCAAACACGGCTATATTACAACGAAAATCGTTTGGTACCAAGGTACCATCTTCGATATGTCCTATGGCTGCATCCGGTTTGAAATTAAAAAATCCGGCTCTATAGCTTTGAGGACATGTCGCTGTAGTATATTCATGCTAAATCCCAGCTCAATACTACAACGAATAAGGGAGGAGCAGTACTTTATAAATCGCACTTTTTTCGATTGGTACCATGTTTATGACGTCATAATTCTGCATCCAGTTGAAGTACGAAAATTTTCTCTCTATAGCTTTGTTCACCTATTACCCTAGTATATGCATGCCATGTTTCAGAGCCGTCAGACGACGCGTAAAGAACTAGTAGGACTTTAAAGTTGGCTCAATAGTGTCAGATGGAAGAGGAGGAAGAGAAGATGAGCAAGTACCCCGAGTAATAAAAACTAAATCTATGCTCATCGGATCCAAAAAGAAAATTTCCAAGATAGATTTTAATATTAATATTGATAATACTGTAATTGTTAGAGAAATTCGTTGTAAATGCCTAGGGGTAATAATTGACGAAACTTGGACGCCAAATGTCATGAAAACAGTTTTTCATATGTTAAGCAAAGTATGATGTCAAAATCCTATATTTTACATTCGTGTGGCCATACGATGAAGTCACAACATCTGAGAGGTAAACATTCTGCATGAATTCAAATCTACAACATATCTGCTTACATATTAAGTTAAAAAAATTGGGGGTCACCATTGATTCTGAGGAGCTATAATAGATTCAAAACACGCGCAAATGGTCTAAATCAACGTGTTCGTATGACGTCATTTTAATTTGAGATGATGTCAATCTTTTTAAAAATAACTAGAAAAGGCCGGAAAATTACAATTACGATTTTCATGCTCCGTGCTCACCGTACACGTAAAAATGTTCGCGCGCTCAGGAAATTTTTTGCATGTGCAAAATGTTATGAATCGCGTAGAAAGTTGATTAGAAATAAATTTTGCGCATTTTGAAATTTTGAAATTTTTGTAAAACATGCCATTTTTATTGCACAAAAAGTTGACCCTTGATAAGAATTAATCTTTCATCAAGTGTCAATAAAAAATCACTTAGTTTTTATCCTATGATAAATCATTGAAATTCATAAAATCGCGCGTAAGTCATGTTGCGCAACTCTGATGTCATTCAAAAATAGGAGGTGCACGAGTTAGGCTATCGCACAACGCATCGTAACATGCAAATGCTATTTATTAGGCGTAGACTGCGCTACAACGATTGTACGAATAGCATAGCATCGATCAAAACCATTCAATAAGCATCAGGTATTGACGGTAATGGAATTGTAAATGGTTTAGTTGACAGTTATTATTTATTTTACATCACTCACGTTTATTCAATTGTTTGAATATGATGACCTTTTCAAATTAAAAAAAAAAGTTTATAAGTCTGAAGAGGAATTGAATTTTGAAAATTGGAAGAAACTTTTTACGCGATATGCACTCTATTGAATGTGACGAACTGTGTAGAAAGAGATAAAAATCCAATTTTGAAAATAACATCCGAGAGGTAAATATTTTGCATGAATTTATATCTACAAAATATCTGCTTACATATTAAGTTAACAAAATTGGGGGTCACCGTCGATCCTGAGGAGCTATAATAGATTAAAAATAGGCATAATTTTACACAAATTTGCATCAAATTACCCATATTTGACGTGCACGTGTGTCATTATTTTACATTCATAATTTATGAAAAAATGAAAGAAATGTATCATAAAAAGTAAAAAACTTATTAGCCAATTTAAAACCCGATTACCAATTTCTAATTGTTCCGTCGGAGAACAAGACGATGCTCTTCTTCAGCTGCTGCTGATTTGATTCTACGTGAAACCACTTCATATGCCCTCTTCATGAGATCGGCTTCTTTACTCAAATAATCCTCAGACTAATCTTGTTCCGCACCTCCAATAAAATGATCTAATGGAATTAATGGTTCAACGACCAAACATAAAAAGATATGGTGTTACACCTGTAACTGTATGAGGGGTGGAATTATACATAAACACAATATGCTGAAGCAATTTGGGCCATTTGCGTCTTGGGCTTAAAGAACGCAATAAACTGCATAAGGTCTTGTTGAAACATTCGGACTGCCCATTACCTGCAGGCCAATACGCCGTAGTGCGAGATTTTGTCATGCCATAAAGACTACATATACCTTGAATAATTTTACCTTCAAAGGATCTACCTTGATCCGAATGTAACCGTGCTGGCACACGATAGTGAGAAAACCAATTATCTCTCAATACACGAGCAACTGTATCCTCCCCCCCGGGACAATTACCACCCCCCCCCTCCCCCGGTAATTACCCCGCGGACAACTACCTCTGACACAATACTCCCCGTAGGACAACTACCTCCTGGACCTGGACAATACTACGAGGGCAAATAATCTTTTAAAACAACTACCTCCGTAGGACAACTAACCCCTGGACAACTACCACCCGGACAATTACCCCCTAGGAACAATTACCCCCTGAAAATTACCCCGGACAATTACCCGCCCCCCCCCCCCCCCCTCCCCTGATAATTACCCTGCGGACAACTACCTCTGGACCTGGACAATACTCCGAGGGCAAATAATGTTTCAGGACAACTACCCCCTGGACAACTACCACCCAGACAACTATCCCTTTAGAACAACTAAGATGGTTTCAAAAAACACTGAAAAACTTTATTTCGTTTTGAAATAAGAGGGTCATGCCAATTTTACATTTAAAATGAATATCATTATGCCACCAGGCTCAGGACGTTGACTTCTACGACTTCGGCATGGCTTTGTACTCCGACATCAAAAACGCGCGTTACCGTGATAATCAGATATGGTATAGATATACGCGTCGAACTGCAGATGCCGATAAGGAGCCATGTGGTTTTAGTACACTTCAGTTTAATTGTCGAGTCACATCACATGTATTTCTCCGACTAAGAATAAGATGGAGTGGATTGAAAGTACTCGTGATGGAAGGAAGCTACTCCTCGGTGGATTTATATATGTTAAAAAGAAGGACCTTGCTGACGGATGGCAGTCCTTCGAATGCGAACAACGAAGAAATAAAAAAGAGTGTAGAGCAAAGGTTCAGGTCAGTATTGAAAGTTAGCTTTTATCAATTATGCCTCAATAATTGGCCGAAATAGGCTTACTTTAGACACTATGTTTAGTACCGAAATCTATGTCTGACCGACATACTAACTTATAATCTAGATATGGGATCGATGTGTGGCATACATAAAATCTAGAAATGTTAACAAGCTAGGCCTACACTTTTGGACTACATGTTTTTCCCATAAAAAGTCATGCCATGCTCTGCTTCGAAAGATCTACTGGTTCTTTACCTACGGTTTATAGTCCTTATCCGAGAAGACTCGGCCTGTACCTGTTTAAATATTATGCTTAAAAATGTGTTAATAAAATTGTTTTAATTTTGAATTTATCAAACATTGTGATTATCAATTTTAATTTTAAGCTGTTTTTGTTTTAGGTTTTAGGTGACGACAGGTTTAGAGGACAGACTGAACACTCACATCCGCCTTCCCATGGAAAGGTAAACGCCGAAAAAGTGAAAGCCGCAACCAAACGAAGAGCCACAACAACAAATGAACGCCCACAGCAGATATTAATGAGGACACTACCTCAGGCCACTGAAGAAGGCCGAGTTGCCCTTCCAGAAGTAAATAACATTCGACGAAACATTAGGAGACAACGACAGTTAAACAACCCCAATGCCTTGCCTATACCAAGGACCATAGACGAGCTCGACATAGTACCAGACCAGACAATGTCGCTAGCCGGGGAGCCGTTTTTATGTCACGACTCTGGCAGAGATGACCCTCAGCGCATTCTCATGTTTGCCACAGAAAGAAACATTCGGGTATCTCATCTTACCGTTTCAAATTAATTAATTAAACATTTCAGTATATCACCGGGCGGCTTAGAATTATTGTTCTGTGCCTGATGTATTTATATAATATATATATACATTATAGGGCCTATTCTATTAAATCGTGCAGTTGTTATTATAATAAGTAATGAGTCACGCTAAATGTAAATTTTCTTGCATGTATAGGTCCTATCAGCGTCTAACCACAGGTTTGCGGACGGAACATTTAAAGTCGTCCCAGCGATATTTTTCCAACTGTGGACAGTGCATGGTGTTTACGAGGGCCATGTAGTACCACTTGTCTATGCCCTCCTAAGAAACAAGACACAGCCTACATACATACATGTTTTGGAAGTCATTCGACAGCTGGGCGACTTCAACCCAACGACAATACGGATTGACTATGAAATGGCGGCAAGAAACGCCCTTAGGCAAGTTTTCCCAGATGCCCAAATTAAGGGATGCCTCTTTCATCTTTGTCAGAGGATTCACGAGAGGGTAAGTTAGTTATATAAATTAAAATATACATAAAATCAAACCCCGACAATGCAAACAATAATTTGTCTATCACCACTCAATGAGGTATATCCTTTACTGATGATTCCCACTAAATGAATATTAACTAAAAGTAACATCATCACCATCTAACTACTGCACACCGGTCAACCGTCATATAGAAAAATGTGCTTTAATAACAAAATGATGTTTTTGGTTTGTGTTGGTGCACAAAACGTGAAGATGTCATTTTCTTTTAACCCGTCTTATCTAAAAGAAGCAAATCAATAAATCAAAATATTTCACCTTTTAATTTTCTAGATTAAGCAAGCGGGACTGAGTATTCACTACCGGGAGAACCAAGAGTTTCGTATCCAGTCCAGGATGATTGGAGCAATTGCATTCGCACCCGTGGAAGACACAGATGAGTGCTTCCAGGCATTGGTAAACATAGCGCAACCAGAGCTTCTGCCTATTCTTAATTATTTTGAGGACACGTATATCGGAAGGCCTCAACGCAATCATGATGTAAGACAGGCCCCACGATTTTCACCAGAAATGTGGAATGTTCACCATGACACGCTAGCCGGTGGGATGCGCACAACTAACCACGTCGAGGGGTGGCACCACCGCTTTCAAGTTGGCGTAGGTGCGGACCACCCAACATTCTGGATGTTTTTGGATTGCTTGAAAAGGGAACAGGCAATGAACGAAGTTGTGATCGGCAAGCCCAAGCTGGTGCGCCACCTTCGGCGCAACGCAGAGCGTACAGACAAACCAATCAACGTATTCTAAGGCTAGTAGAAGGCTATGGCGGTAGAGATACTTTAGATTTTTTAAGGGGTGTCTCCCATAACCTGCATTAGGGTAGTTAGTAGCCTTCAACATACCTTTTTATACTTTTTTTTTAAGTCAGTATCATTTTGATTGTCAAAATACTTTTCGCACTTGGTATAAAAAAAAAAGTCCCGAAAATGGGATCATCTGGATTATTACCTCTAATGAAACTTAGTCTTTAAATATGGCTGGAAATATCATATTTGACATTTTGACCTTTTTATTCTTTCTATGTCTGTAGGAATTTAATGTTGGTCTCATATTGTTCAAAATATCAATGTTTCTATGTACTTCAATAAAAATGTTTCATAAAAAATTACATGAAATGCTACCTTTGATTGTTGACATAATTTTTGCGTCAGGACAATGCTTCGATAACCACTGGTCTTAAAAGAATTAATGTTTGTCTCAAATTTGTCATATATGTATTTTTTTACACTTGATGAATAATATCACTTTTGATATTTGACCTCAATGTTCACTCACCGAATAAACGGCGATCTTTAAATAAATTCCTCTCAAATAAACGGTGACCATGTCACTCCCATGAAACATCATATGGAATAATCGGTGTCTATTTCCATTAGATTATACCCCCTCCCATCGAATAAACAACTTCCTTCCAATAAATGTCCACCTAAAAACCACCTGAACAATATACAGCCCAGGCCGTTTTTTCAATAAATACGGTACTTTAAATCTAGCACATCTAGCGTGCTGTTAAACAGAATAATCGGTTAAAAACGGGTGTTTCGAAACTAGAGACCCGAGACCCAATACAAAAAGGGAGACCTAAATATACGAAAAGGGAGACCCCACTATACGAAAAGGGAAACCCCACTATACGAAAAGGGAGACCCTAATATACGAAAATGGAGACCCAAATATAGGTCTCCCTTTTCGTATTGGGTCTCGTGTCAGGTCTCTGGTCAGATGATTTCATTTTTACAGAAACCGATCCTATATATACTTTTGGATTGGGGGGGGGGGGGGTGGGTGGGTGGGGAGTAGTTGCCATGGGGGTATTCGTCCTGGGGGTAGTTGTCCTAAGAGAGGGGGTAGTTGTCCGGGGGGTAGTTGTCCTAAGAGAGGGGGTAGTTGTCCGGGGGGTAGTTGTCCTAAGAGAGGGGGTGGTTGTCCGGGGGTTAGTTGTCCGGGGGGTGGTTGTCCGGGGGGTAGTTGTCCGGGGGGTGGTTGTCCGGGGGGTAGTTGTCCGGGGGGTAGTTGTCCGGGGGGGTAGTTGTCCGGGGGTAGTTATCCTAAGGGGGTAGTTGTCCTAAGGGGGTAGTTGTCCGGGGGGTAGTTGTCCGGGGAATTGTTATCCTAAGGGGGTAGTTGTCCTAAGGGGGTAGTTGTCCGGGGAGTAGTTGTCCGGGGGGTAGTTGTCCTAAGGAGGTAGTTGTCCGGGTGGTAAACATCCGGGGGTAACTGTCTAGGGGGTAGGTGTCCTAGAACCGCCAGAAATATTGACGCTTGAGAAGTTGTATAGTCTTGAACTCCTTGATGAGCCCATTTATCGTGACATAAATCTATAAAAAGATAGCGCAAATTAGTAGGCACTAACAATTGATGAATTTTACCATGGATATCTTCATTGATCTCTATATATTTGTCAACAATTATGATTATTGACAACATTATTTAGCAGTAATTCTTGCTATGGTTTGGGTTGACAAAAAAAACCAATTTCACATAATGTTTGTTGTCAGTATTATACACCAGCAACATTGCAAAAGAAGGTAGTGTACAGGGATTATACAGGGATATTTCATTTGTATCTGGATAGTATTCAAATATTATTTGCTTTGAAAGTTTATAGTAAAACTATTTGTTGTTTTATATTATCATGGCTCAAACATTTTACCACATCTACCTACTATTCCAAAGTAAACTTTTTATCAATTTATCTCTCTCTCTCTTCCATCTTTCAATGTTGAAGGTGGTAGACTATACGGCAGCGCTCAAGTTTTGGTTTGGATACAGGAGTTTAGGTAGCGCACTGTACAAGTTGATGTCATTATTGGCAAATAGTAATTTCTATTTACGTCCTAATTTACAACCAATGTTAAAAAATAGTAAATCTACGTTATCACGTGATGCTCTTTTATCCAATCTCTAGATGGTAAATGTTTGAGCCATGATATAATACTGTATGTATGTTATGCGTAATTAAAGTGTGTTATATTGTATATCAATAATTTCTCAAAACTACTAATAACTAAACCCATTTTTTTAATAGGATGGAAATACACCTGTCTCAGTTTTAAAAAATAACAAGTGGATAAGGGACCAGAGTAAAACTGAAATTTTAAACTTCTTTAAAAGTAAGTGAAATTTTAATTATTAAAATTTTGGAATCAACTAGTTTTCATTACAAACGATAAAGATTTGATTTCTCATCAAGTGAAGAAGAATGTCCAGATAAAGAAAATTAACATTTATGATATATCATTCACAGGTTTATTATAGATTAAATAATTCAGTGGGATAATAGTATACATGGAAGTTGTGATATAATGCAAGATTATAAAGATATTGCCTGCTTAGAGGTTAAATATAAGATTTGACATCCCCGAGGGAATGATATTTTGTTCGAGGAAATATATTTCTCGAGAACATAATATCATTCCCAAGGTGATGTTATATCTTATATTTTACCAATATAAAAGGCGATATCTGTTATATTACATAGCCAACAACAAGTTGAATATCTACTGCAGGGTCGGGTGTAGCTAGGCCTCCTTTGTAATAAGCCTGCCTAGGCCCTAGGCCCCTAGTTAGGTGTTGCATTCACCTTACCTTGCGAAGAATAATATACAGATAATTACTAATTAATGATTCCTTGGCAATAAAATATTCGCTTAGGCCTAGATTGTTTAAATTAACAGAAGAATTTCCATCAATAAGCCTACATTAATGATAATAATATTATTATGAGGTAGGCCGAATAAATAATAATTCGTCTTCTTCGAGGAGCTGAATCACCGGATGTTCAGCACACCATTGTATTGTGATGATGGACAAATCATCGCGAGTTCAAGTCTCAGTAGATGACTTTTGTTTAATTATCTCCAAACGCGAGTGTTGCCACACGAAAATTACACAGTCAATATCATCGTTCTCAAGAATTTGCTGGAATTTATATGTTCAATGACAGGGACACCATAATTACGCGAAAATTACTCAGTCAATATCATCGTACTCGATGATATATACGATTTACGATCCTCGCAGCGGTAGTCATGTGATGCAGTTTCAACCAATCACATTCACGTATTTACATAGGCTATGTAATATAAATAAATATTTAGCCTTGCCTTGGTGGTACTGTTACTAGGACTAACTAAAAAAGGAACCATACCTGAAAGTGAAAGTTGACAAACTTTTATAGGCTAAAACCAATCATATAACACTTAAGTCCAATTATGCGCAATTGCAGTTGAGTTTTACAAGTAGTGTTAAATACAATTCAACTTCAGTGGAAATAAAATGTACTGCACTTAAGTCAAAAGTATTGCACTTAAGTCAAATGTATTATACTTAGTTGAATACAATTGTACTTCAATGCAATGTATTTGTCTTAAGTTTAACTTGGAGGTAACTGATAAAATTGCTTGCCATAGCAGTGATGCTTCATCTTCGGTTTGCAGGGTGTGATTGTTATACTGAATTTTATGTGTATAATGTTAATAGATGTTTTCGAATTTTCAATTATGTATACAGTTCAAATATGAGTGGGATATTCTTGTTTTTGTGTACTGGTCCCCCTCCCACAATTACTTAACCCCTCTCAAATTTAGCGCTAGATGCGCCCCTGCTTTAATAGGATAAAATCCCCCTTGTCGTCCCCCTCCCCAATGATCTTTGTCATGAATATATAAAAGTGTTGCCAAGTTGACGTGACTTTTTATATAAAATTATATGTAATTGTTTTGTTTTTGGTAATTTTTCAGATTTACCAAGTCCTGTTCAAAAACAGAATGGTGAGTTACAGTGTGTTATATGCATATATATGATTACAGATTTAGAAAATGCAATAGGAATAAAGATTGTTTCAATTTCAAGTTATTTCCAAAATATTATAACATAAAACTAGTTTGTTAATAAATATAATTGCATATAAATACATTGTAAAGTAGTTCAGTCATGTGGAGAGTCATACGTTCTATTTAATCAATTTATCAATCTTATGAAATTAATATTTTACATTCATCATATCTAGAAAGTAAAAAGTCTAAACATAATTTAAAAACACAGTGTAAATATCTACAATAGAATGAGTATTGTATATACTGTTCATATAATTATGAATAAGCTAGTGTAGTGTTGATCCACAACAGAAACTGGCCAAAATAAAAAAAAAAAAAACCATGAAAAACTTTTTTGTTATGTAACACGTGTATGATACAACAGGTTGAAAGAATTTGCATTGTGTAATGAAGACAATTGTGGCAATGGCTATTTATCAAATACCATTAAGTAATATCTTACAGCAGATTTTTATTTTGCAGATCAAATTATGGAAGTAATTGTGGGATCTGCTGGTGAAACGCTTCATCTTGAGGATGAAGACATAAAGTTGGAGATACCTTCTGAATCAATTGAAGGGGAGAAAGTTAAAGTATCGCTAGAAAATTGTTTTGAGGAAACAGGCATGCCTGTATTTCATCCTCATGAATCAATAATATCACCTATTGTTAAATGTGGACCAGAAGGCACCAGCTTCAAAAAGTCCATTTCATTGTCATTTCCACACGATGCTGTAAATGAAGAGAATTGGGAATTCACTCTACTGGTTAAAGATCGCATTGAAGATGAATGGAAACAAATAGCATTGAAAAATAAGGAAAACGATGTACATTTTACTTTAAACAATGGTCGATGTTATGTAACTTTAAAACATTTCTGTTTGTTTGCACTAATGGGTCGTCTATGGAATTTGATTGGTAGGAAAAATATGTTGTTAGGAGTTTTTGGAAAGATGCTTGCAAATGATGAATATCAACTCCTAACAAGATTTTGTAAGCCATCAGATAAAAAGGTAATTACTATAATTTGTTTTTAAACTGTATTTGAATAATGTACTAATAAATTGGATTATATAACACCTCAATAAGTTCCTGCTATTTGATTGGATGATTGTGGGTCACATGGTGTGCAATAGTATATAAATAATGGATGTTTATAAGTAGAAACAATGAGATTGAAAATATTGAATTTCAGCGTTTCTTCAATATCTCCAATCCTGAATCAAGGGCCCATTACACACAAGGTCACTTATATTTACGAATTGACACAATTTTTTGATGCAAGAGTGATAAAACTCTGGAACAAACTTCCCTCGACATATGGTTTCATGCACTACGTTCCATATTTATAAGAACACCTCTGCAAAGAGTGAAGTTACTGTTACTTTTCAGTTGATAATTAAGAAACAAAAAACACAAATATATCTGTATACTACTACTACTATAAGTATATACATATTTCAGATGATTGAAGAAGACCACATGAAAATTGGCGAGGAGCCTTTAATAGTATTTGAAAATATACTTGTCATGTATAAGGACATGAAAATTACTGTAGCAGTACCAAAACAGGAATGGGAAGTTCAGAAGGATGAAGAAGTAAGAATATTTGTTTTATAATTATATGAATAATCATAATATTTTTAGTACTGTAAGTTGCCATGGTAAAGGTGCATATACAATAAATTACAAAAACGTCTCTTATTTCTACGCAAATTAAACTCTTTTAAGATTGACCGTACTATTTTACAACTTTTTTATACTTCTATCTTAAACAGTGTACTTTATAGTTTTTGCCTAATATGTTATTGTGGTAATTCACGTTTTAAAGATAGACTTTTACTTAATAAAATAGTTAAACAAGGCAGTAGAATAGTAGGCTCTGAACAAATTCAACCTGAAGTTTTATATAAGGAATTAGTAATTAAAAAATTGAAGATTATTTTAAAAGACCACGCTCATCCTCTGCACTATAAATTTAACAAAAGTCAACGTAGTGACAGACTCCTTCAAAGAAAAATTAAAACAAATAGATATGGCAATTCATTCGTCCCTGCTGCAATACGATTATATAATGCATGCGCTAGTTTTATTTATTGTAGTATTTTAATCGACTTTTTAGGATTTTATATGTATATTTTGTATGGCTTTTTTTATCGTATTTTATATTTTATGTACTGTATCCATTTTATATTTGTATGTACTGTATTTTTTAAAAGGCCAACAGAGTTTCCCCTTGGGAATAATAAAGTTTTAATTGAATTGAATTGAATTAAATTTGCAGTAATACCACATAACTTGATCAATAATAAACAAAAATCCATTGAGCTATCCAATTAAGCATACTGGTCCATGATACTAAGTTCTTAGAATACAAAATTGTGATTAGTTCTTTGGAGGATACACACATATTTTTTAGTTATCCGCTTGGTAGAGCGGATAACTCCTTGTTATTGTATGAGATCAATATTTTTTTTTGTATTATGCTTCTTTCCATCCTTCCTTTTTGTGGATCGCGTTTCTCTAAAATGTGTAAACATAACATTTCATAACTTTGACAACATATGGGCATTTACATGAAGTTGTGCACCTCCTATTTTTGAATGACGTCATAGTTGCGCAACGTGACTTACGCGCAATTTTAAGAATTTTAATGATTGATCATAGATTAAAAACCAAAAGTTTTTTATGAAAAAGCTTTAAAAATCGTCAAAATAATGTCTTTTTTTAAACAGTCATAGTTTCTAAAGTAAACCGTTTATTTTTATTACAAAATCTATAAGTTGATGAGTTGTAGATATCGGATCATGCATCGATAAGGCTAAAAAAAACATTTTGATGTCATCGTATGGCCACACGAATGTAAAATATAGGATTTTTGTCTCTTTCGTTATTGCTCATCACATTCAATGGAGCGCATCACGCTTAACAGTATTCCTTTTTCTCCTACATTTATATATTGTCTAGGTCAATCAACTTTCTTTAGCATGAGATAAAAATATTTTAATGTTTATAACGTCATCATGCCTAAAATTTTAATTACGTGGGTCATTAATTTCATCTTTACAGTAAATTTTAATCTGTAAAAGCTCGTAAGAATAAAATGTGATAATCATGATTAAAACGTTTTCTGGAAGCTATTGGATTGTAGATACGAAATCATGTGAACTTTTTGCCAATAATATTTTTTGACGTCATCATATGACAAGTTTAATTAAAAAGGTCAAATTTTCATCGTCTGCGTCAAAGTTCATCACATTTAAATGTGCGCGCACCAACATTTTACGTATTCAAATTTCTTTTACACGTTAATATGTTGTTGCTGAGATAATCTTCTTCAGAAATTGCTATCTTTGTGTTTTTTTTTTATGACGTCATTATGTTAAATATTTGAATTAAAGGCAGGTCCCATAATTCAGTTAATATGTCATATAATATACAGTAGAATGTACACCAGCATAGGCTCTGATGTGAGCAAATTGTTGTTTGCCGCCCTCTGTATCGTGTAGAATTAATGTCTCCTTGTATACACAGTATACTGTATAATATAATACAAGGCGAAAATACAGGACCACCTCTTATTAAAGTTTTTAGCATATGACGTGCACGTGGCGTCTGTCGTGCGGATAACTAACTCGTCAAAGTGACGAGTTTCATGTCTAGATTTCTTATTGAGATAAAAAATTAAAGCATCAGTATAAAAAAAATATTTAAAAAAATATATAAATAAATAGTATAATATTTATTCACCACAGCAATCAATTTAACTACAGTGCCTTAGAGATGTAATATTTTATCTGAGTATGGCTTCATTGTTTTCCTAGAATGTCAAGGCTGAAAACATATGGCGTACAGGACCATCCAAGAAATTTCTTTTAAGAAGAGGTAATTCATCAACAAAAGTCCTAAAGGCAACAATATTACTGAAACAAAAGTCAAATCATATTGATCCAGTGGAAGTGAATTGTAAGTATTTAAAATGCAACAACAAGTCTAAATTTAGAATGATAATATTGTAATAAAATGTAGTAATCAAACATTAGCCATCCATGACAATAACCACCCATTATTGACTGTACCATTGTTAGAGTATGGGGTG
The DNA here is from genome assembly GCF_963402885.1 of Antedon bifida. Lineage (NCBI taxonomy): Eukaryota > Metazoa > Echinodermata > Crinoidea > Comatulida > Antedonidae > Antedon > Antedon bifida. The sequence continues at coordinate 15,737,379 of NC_136228.1, read as the reverse complement.
GAAACAATGTAGGTGTTGGCTTGTTTTTTATCTAGCACTACAATACACTTTGGTTACATTGCTAGTTCCTAAAACACCTTAATTCCTCCACATATCAAGCAGATGGTTCTTATTTTTAATATCGGTTGGGTGTTTTTTTTTCTCATTCTCACAGATTTCCTCATTAGTTATCCGCTTGGTATACCAAGCGGATAACTCCTTGTTATTGTATGAGATCAATATTTTTGGTTATCCGCAACTTGTATAGTTGCGGATAACCCTTGTGATTGTAAATATCTTTTTCATCTTTTTTGTTATTCTTCTTTCTTTCCCGGATTTTTGTGACCAGCATATCTCTATTGCTTGTGAACGTAACTTTGTATAACTTTGTCAAATGATTGGCCTGTAGCTGTATATGTGCAAGAAACTTCGTTATATGACGTTAAAGTCGCGCAGCGTAAGTTACGCGCGATTTTATGAATTTCAATGATTGATCATAGATTATAAACCAAAAGTCATTTTGTATTGACACTTACTGAAAATTTAAGTCATATCAAGCGCAAACTTTCTATGTATTAAAAATGGCATGTTTCACAAGAAGTTACGCGCGCACGTGCATTTAAAATTTCAAAATGCGCAAAATTAATTTCTAATCAACTTTCTACGCTGATCATTTTCAGCATGTCAAAAATTCCCACGCGCGCGAAAACATTTACGCGTAAGGTGCGCACGGAGCATGAAAATCATGTGTTTTTCTCTTGAATTATGATTTTACAGCCTTTCCTAGTCATTTTAAAAAAGATTGACATAATTTCAAATTAAAATGATGTCATACGAACACGTTGATTTAGACCATTTGCGCGCGTTTTAGTTGCAAAAGTGACAAAATTTTGTCAAAATTATGCCTATTTTGAATCTATTATAGCTCCTCAGGATCAACCGTTACCCCCAATTTTTTTAATTTAATATAGAAGCAGATATGTTGTAGATATGAATTCATGCAGAATCTTTACCCCTCGGATGTTATGACGTCATCGTATGGCCACACAAATGTAAAATATTGGATTTTTGACTGTTTCGTTATTGCTCATTACATTAAATAGAGCGCATCTCGCTTATACGTATTCCATTTCCTCATATATTTTAATACTGTCTAGGTCAATCAACTATCTTTCGCATGAGTTAAAAATATTTTAATTTTTATGACGTCATCATGTCTAAAAATGTAAATAACGTGGGTCACCTATTTTCATCTTTACAGTAAAATTTCAATAACTCGTCAGAATAAAAAGTGATAATCATGAATAAAACGTTTTCTGGAAGCTATTGGATTGTAGATACAAATTCATGTGAATTTAGATAGCAATTTCAGAAGGAAATTATCTCAGGAACAACATATTAACGTGTAGAAGAAATTTGAATACGTAAAATATAGATGCGCACCCTTTTAAATGTGATGAACTATTACGCAAAATATGAAAATACGACTTTTTTTATTCAACTGGCCATATGATGACGTCACAACATCCGATTGGCAAAATGTTTACATGAATTCGTATCTACAATCCAATAGCTTCCAGAAAACGTTTTAATCGTGATTATCACATTTTATTCTTACGAGCTATTACAGATTAAAATTTACTTTTTTAGGCATGATGACGTCATAAAAATTAAAATATTTTTATCTCATGCTAAAGAAAGTTGATTGACCTACACAATATATAAATGTAGGAGAAAAAGGAATACAGATAAGCGTGATGCGCTCCATTGAATGTGATGAGCAATAACGAAAGAGACAAAAATCCTATATTTTACATTCGTGTGGCCATACGATGACGTCACAATGTTTTTTTAGCCTTATTGATGCATGATCCGATATCTACAACCCATCAACTTCTAGATTTTGTAATAAAAATAAACGGTTAACGGTTTACTTTAGAAACTATGACTGTTTAAAAAAGACATAATTTTGACGATTTTTTAAGCTTTTTCATAAAAAACGTGCACGAATTGTCTAATTCAACGTGTTCGTATGGCGTTATTTAAACTGGAAAAGGTCTAAATTGTTTTCAAAATTACTAGGAAAGGCTTGAAAAATATAATTCAAGAGAAAAAAATATGTTTTTAACGCTACGTGCGCACCGCGCGCGTAAAAAATTGCGCGCCCGTGGGAATTTTTGACATGCTCAAAATGACAAGAAACGCGTAAAAAGTTGATTAGAAATTAATTTTGCGCATTTTGAAACTTCTTGTGAAACATGCCATTTTTAATCCGTAGAAAGTTTGCCCCTGATATGACTTAAATTTTGTCAAAGTGTCAATACTAAATGACTTTTGGTTTTTAATCTATGATCAATCATTGAAATTCATAAAATTGCGCGTAAGTCACGTTGCGCAACTATGACGTCATTCAAAAATAGGAGGTGCACAACTTCACGTAAATGCCCATATGTTGTCAAAGTTATGAAATGTTATGTTTACACATTTTAGAGGAACACGACTCACAAAAAGGAAGGAAGGAAAGAAGAATAATACAGAAAAACTAGATTTGAACTTGTCACTTTGACGAGTTCGGGTTATCCGCGCAAACGCAACATGCACATACGTTTAAAATATATGAACGCCGACAATTATTATTGGTGAATTCAGTGCTGAATTGTACCTATTTTGTAGCATACAGCATAATACAGTATTTACAGAATACCTTGTATGTTATATACAGTGTGCAGCATAGACGAAATTACGAGACCCATCTTTAAAATCCAATTATTAACAAGATGACGTCATCAAATTGACATATAAAGATAACAATTTTTGAAGATAATTATCTAAATAATTACACTAATACAAATTTGAAGAATTTTGAGCACGTAAAAGTGAGATGCGCTCTCGTTTAAATGCAATGAACTTTTACGCAATAGATGAAAATATGACTTTTTGAATTCAACTGGCCATATGATGACGTCACAACATCTGATTGGCAAAATATTCACATGAATTTGTATCTACAATCCAATAGCTTCCTTTAAATTTGTTTTTTTTTGTTATTTAATTTCCAGTATAATATCACTGGTCAAGTTTTTCTATACATCTATATATAGATCTGGTTTCTTTTTTTATTGAAATAATGATTATATGTTTTATTTGTTATAGGCAATGTGGAGACATCAAGACCAAATCTAGGTATGTTATAATATTGATTATGGTAATGATGTAGATTAACTTTGGTGTCAAGAAAACCAGTGTTTCAACGTGACAAGGCCATATTATATGAAGTCAACAAACATATAAAGACTACAATTTTAGAATTTAATTAATACAATAAAGGTTATATTCCGGCCAATGTGAAAAGTTTTATGGTAAGTTCCGGCAAAGTTGCAGACATCTAAACTACACTTTGCCAGCACGCCTATGAGAAAAGGACTTTTAAACCATGATACTATACCGTATATTTGCTGTAATTTTTAGCTAATTTGTTTCATCCCATGCCGGTACAGGTGTTCTTTCCAGTACAGGTGTGTCTTCTGGTGCAGGTGTATCTTTCGATACAGGTGTGTCGTCTGGTGCAGGTGCACGGAACCGAGGTATTAGACAAGGTAATAATATTCTTTAGTACTTCTTACATTTAGAAAATATATATAATAAATTTATGCGTTTTTAATACAGATACAATGCAACATTTTCACCGGAAATGTCTTGAATATGTGACCTACTATTCCTTACTATTCTACTCATAGACTGGAATCGTCATGGTCAATAAAAACAATAACACGATATTATTGCTCTTACTGACCATGACTTCATTTGATTGCACGTGTGAAAATATTATTTTCATCAAAGTCAGCATATATGGTTATCCTATAGTTCTAGTATTAAAACTTTTTCGATTTTCTTTGTTTTATGTATGAAAAAATGCATATTTATCTAATTATCGTCATGTGTAAATGGGCCTATATTTCAAGTTTTAGTTGATAGAAGATTTTTTTTTTTATCATTGTCAGTGCTGTCATAGTTTTGCACAATATATATTTTAAACCTCATTTTGATTGGAATCAGTGAAAATAATAATCATTTTCAAAATAATGACCATTAATTTTATTTGCAGATTCTAAAACTTACAACAATTTCCGAATCCTAAAAGCTAATCTTGGGAAATGCTTTGTCGGGGAAAGTTACCGTTGCCCTTTGCAAAAAAGCCGTATACGATCCGTATACGCTGAAAACGTATACGACGTATACGGATCGTATACGATTTCACTGTTTACATTATTTCCACTCTGTTGCTCCACAAAGAGTTGACGTCGTATATGTTTAGCATATGTAACGTATACGTTGTTTAAGGCTGGTTTCCTGTCGGCGTAAGAACATCACTTTTGTTGCGACTAAGAAAAATGGTAACGACAAACAATTTTACAGGAAACCGATGACCTAACAATTGTTGCGTTACGACGTTTTCTTCCGATTTTACAGGAAACCGGGATTTTTGATCTTACGCTTGAATGAACGCCCTTGCGTCACGTTTCTTACGTCTCTTACGAAAGTTGACTTGAAGTCAACTTTCGCAAGAGACGTAAGCGCAATCGTAACAAGCAACCAATGAGCGACAAGAGTTATGACATAATGTGTATGTCCTTATATAGTGAAATAAAGCCAGACAATAACATTTGTATGTATTTACTACTATAATTTTAGCCTAATCATGTTCTAATCAGGGAGTTTACAACTCATATCAAAATATAATACTCTTATTTATGGACGTGCAATAAACAATCAGCATCGGTAGAAACGTCGCGAAAATGAACATTTGCAACAAGATAAGATATAGAAAGCCCCTTTGTAAGCAATATAATATTATTATGTAACTTTAACAAAAAATTGTTTGCTTGATTTTGTATAATTTATATTGTTTTGTTAAATTTATTCTTATTATAGGCCTGTAAATAATGGGTATCTTACTGCGGTAGTACTATCTCATGCTCGATTAGATATGCTTATAGGTCAATAGGCCAATGCCTAGTCTAGGGCCTAGGTAGGTCTAATAATAATAGGAATCTCGAAATGATTTGCCTTTTTTTAATTTTTTAAGGCTAGGCTAAGGCTATTATTTAAGGCTAGGCCTAGAGGGCCAGGGTAATTAATTCATATTTTGATTTATACAAATAATACATAGGCCTACTAGCCTAGGCTAGGGACCTAGGCTAGTTTGATTATTTGGTCAAATCAATTCCTATTAGTACAGTATTAAGCCTAGCTTATCTACTGAAAATAACATGTTGGTGTGCTGCACTGACACTGCTGCTGAGTAGCTACAGGTACAATAACAACATGCAACATTTTGCGCGAAAAATGATAAAACCCGCTCTAAAAAGAAACACCAATCAGAGATGTTGTTTCAAATACGTCATAAATCCGACCGACGTAAGAAAAAAATTTCAACTTTCGTAACAACACTAAAATCGACGTAAGCATACGACGTGTGTTTCACAGCCAAAATTTCAACTTTCGGGAGCAGCATAACTACAGATGTTTCTCTGCGGCCCGACACGATCTTGACTTAGGTCAACGACGTCAAGTTTTTCTCAACTTTCGTAAGAGACGTAAGAAACGTATGAAACGCAAGAATCGTTGCAAAATTCAACTTCTTACGTCGACAGGAAACCAGCCTTTATTCATGATAAGAATATCGTATACGGGACGTATACGAATCATATACGAACAAACTAGGCCATTTTATAAATTATAATAGTAGTAATAAGTAGAATAGAGCTAAATAAAACATTTTAATTGTCATTACAACAAATACGTACGTAGGCTGGCTCTCTGGCCTAGCTAGCACTAGCCACTAGTCTATTAGTATAGTAGGAGCTAGGACATACCATATTTATTTCTATTTATTAAATAGCCTAAGCTACCGATACAATTCAAACAATGTTTTTCGCAAGTCAATAAAATACGCTAAACAGGTATACTACTACTAGGTAGGCCTAGAAAGGACAAGACATTATTATTATCATTATTCTGCGACATGTGTTGTAGTATAGCATGGAGATGGAGTAACAATAATTTGGCAAATAATTTGGCAAATAATGCCGAAGAGGAAAACCATGACCCAAAACAGAAGTGGGATGTGTTGATATGTACATTAACATTATATAATAATAATAATAATTATTATTTAACGATGAATACAATCGGATTTTGAATATGAAGTTGATCACTTCTGTAGAAAAAAATTAAAAAACAAAATTAGTGGTTATAGTAAATACAATTATATCGAATTTCAATTTTTTCCCGGTTAAGCGAACAGATTGAATTGCTTTCATTTATCTCAGCGGTATTTCTGCTTGGTGATTAAGAAATCATAAAACATATCTTTAAAAAATAACCACCCTCAACTGTAAATAACAAATTAAATAAGTCTACTAAACATTGTTGATTTCCCATGGACCCAACAATACCCCAACTATTTCATTCATAATTGTTTATTTGTAACAGTTTATTTGAAATCCTTGTCCTTTGTTAATTCAATTGTGTGACAATTAAATTAGATTGTACATGCTGATGCTGTATATTATGTAAAAAGATGAGTCATGTTTATCAGATTTTTGAAAAAGATCAAAACTTTGAATTCTCAAAATGTGTTCTATATCTTTATTTGGAGTTAGACTCGTACTACATTCATTAAAATGATAAACAAATATCCAGCAGCCGTGTGTACAGAGGGGGCACAAAAAAACTATTAGCTACTAATATTGTACACAATTTATTACATCCTTTTTTAAGTAACACATATTCAATATTATAGTAAAACGTCTATACGTCAATACGTAGTTACGAGGCGGTATCCTCGCAACTAGGCTCATATTAGTTTACTCCAACATATGATATGAATAAAGCCTATCTTAATAAATAGTATCTCGCGCCCGCGCATATACAACAAAAAGTTACAAAGGTTCACATAATTATATTACGATTTTTTTTTAATTTACGAATTAAATATATAAAAATATAATTAAATACCGCTTGGCCTATCAATGATGGAGGCATAAAAATGGGGGCGTGGGGTACCTTTTTACCAGGGAGATGTAAAATATGTATTTAACATTTACCTGGTTTTACTACGTTCGCGTACAATTTATCATTTGGATTTTTTAAGTTACATGTAGGTTATGTTAAATTGTATTCATCAGTGACAACTCTAGGAAATTTACAGCAATTAGTTCTGATGCCTAAAATAGTAAAATGCTTTAAAACGTCGGAGCTTCTTTTTTGTATTTTTGGCTTTTGAATGTTTTGTTGTTATTAAAATAATACAATATAACCAATAGGGGAAAGCTAGCTAGCTTATTTTCACAATGAGTGTACCACAGACTCTTTTCCTTGGCGTATTTTTCCCAGGCCTAGTTATATTACTCTTAGTTTACTAGAGCTGCTGCAGTACCTAGTTACTGCATGTTCGATCTCTATACAATTACAATATGCCTATAGCCTAGCTGACTAGAAGTCATCGAATTTACTATCTACTTTGGCTTACTGTAACTAGGCCTACATCCCATTTTTTATTTTTTTTATGGCGAGTTAAAACCCGTAGCAAAAAAAAATCCTGTTGGTCCTTGGACAACAACAATGATGATTGAAAATGAATGAAATCTGATCCATGTGATGCATGCATCACACACAACACAGGCACGTTTTGGGCGAATTTATTTGGATCATTCCATATATATAATAGGGAGCCACATGTATTCTACATTTTTATTACATCGTAATTTATGGATTTTACTTACTCGTTTTAAATTTAATATACTGCGGGCCCAATTTAAATATTTTTTTTATTTATTTCCAAGTACATTAATATTAATTAAAGCACTTTCAAATTAATAACAGCACATTTTGTATGATTCACTTATTAATTCAATTCAATTCAATTTCATTTTATTTCGGAAATATCATCCATATAAATAAACTTATAAACCATAAAACTAAACTTAAGTATATCCATTATTAATGGAACGTACCAAAGGTAAAGAAATAGCAGAGGGGATACACAAGACGGAACAGCCTGGGTGGGTTTTTATGCTTGATAGAAAAATAACGTCTTGTAAAATACAGCACCAATTTTTTTCATTAGCGAAAACTATGAACTAAATCATCATAGGGAATTTAATGTACATATACCGACTGAAAAAAACCAAATTGTACACTAATTACTGAAGTCTGGAAGATGCTCCTGCCATCGTAAACGTATGCTATCGTCGTCTTGTAAAAAGAGGGACAGTCCCTTTTCGCTTGGTAATATGATGCAGTTTGTATACACGCGTACTCGGATCGTATAATTAGGAAATTGTTTATAAATGATCGTATACGGTTCGTATATGTTTATTATGCGGGCAGGAACTTCCGAATTGACGTATACGTTTCGTATACGAAATGGACTTCCTATACGAAACATATACGAAACGTATGTAAATCGTATACGTTCGTATACGGCTTTTTTGCAAAGGGTCTTCCAGTAGTACAACATAATCATTATTGATAATCTATACATTGTTACAACATGCTACTATTAGCTGTGATATCTTCATTCCTCTTACCAGTAGTAGTACTATCAGAATCATTATTGATAATCTATACATTGTTACAACATGCTGCTATTAGCTGTGATATCTTCATTCCTCTTACCAGTAGTAGTACTATCAGAATCATTATTGATAATCTATACATTGTTACAACATGCTGCTGTTAGCTGTGATATCTTCATTCCTCTTACCAGTAGTAGTACTAGCAGAATCATTATTGATAATCTATACATTGTTACAACATGCTGCTATTAGCTGTGATATCTTCATTCCTCTTACCAGTAGTAGTACTATCAGAATTATTATTGATAATCTATACATTGTTACAACATGCTGCTATTAGCTGTGATATCTTCATTCCTCTTACCAGTAGTAGTACTATCAGAATCATTATTGATAATCTATACATTGTTACAACATGCTGCTATTAGCTGTGATATCTTCATTCCTCTTACCAGTAGTGGTACAACATAATCATTATTGATAATCTATACATTGTTACAACATGCTGCTATTAGCTGTGATATCTTCATTCCTCTTACCAGTAGTAGTACTAGTAGAATCATTATTGATAATCTATACATTGTTACAACATGCTGTTATTAGCTGTGATATCTTCATTCCTCTTACCAGTAGTAGTACTAGCAGAATCATTATTGATAATCTATACATTGTTACAACATGCTGCTATTAGCTGTGATATCTTCATTCCTCTTACCAGTAGTGGTACTATCAGAATCATTATTGATAATCTATACATTGTTACAACATGCTGCTATTAGCTGTGATATCTTCATTCCTCTTACCAGTAGTAGTAATATCAGAATCATTATTGATAATCTATACATTGTTACAACATGCTGCTATTAGCTGTGATATCTACATTCCTCTTACCAGTAGTAGTACTAGTAGAATCATTATTGATAATCTATACATTGTTACAACATGCTGCTATTAGCTGTGATATCTTCATTCCTCTTACCAGTAGTTGTACTATCAGAATCATTATTGATAATCTATACATTGTTACAACATGCTGCTATTAGCTGTGATATCTTCATTCCTCTTACCAGTAGTAGTACTAGCAGAATCATTATTGATAATCTATACATTGTTACAACATGCTGCTATTAGCTGTGATATCTTCATTCCTCTTACCAGTAGTAGTACTATCAGAATCATTATTGATAATCTATACATTGTTACAACATGCTGCTATTAGCTGTGATATCTTCATTCCTCTTACCAGTAGTAGTACTAGCAGAATCATTATTGATAATCTATACATTGTTACAACATGCTGCTATTAGCTGTGATATCTTCATTCCTCTTACCAGTAGTAGTACTAGCAGAATCATTATTGATAATCTATACATTGTTACAACATGCTGCTATTAGCTGTGATATCTTCATTCCTCTTACCAGTAGTAGTACTATCAGAATCAGTATTGATAATCTATACATTGTTACAACATGCTGCTATTAGCTGTGATATCTTCATTCCTCTTACCAGTAGTAGTACTATCAGAATCATTATTGATAATCTATACATTGTTACAACATGCTGCTATTAGCTGTGATATCTTCATTCCTCTAATACCAGTAGTAGTACTATCAGAATCATTATTGATAATCTATACATTGTTACAACATGCTGCTATTGGCTGTGATATCTTCATTCCTCTTACCAGTAGTAGTACTATTAGAATCATTATTGATAATCTATACATTGTTACAACATGCTGCTATTAGCTGTGATATCTTCATTCCTCTTACCAGGGGTAGTACTAGTAGAATCATTATTGATAATCTATACATTGTTACAACATGCTGCTATTAGCTGTGATATCTTCATTCCTCTTACCAGGGGTAGTACTAGTAGAATCATTATTGATAATCTATACATTGTTACAACATTCTGCTATTAGCTGTGATTTCTTCATTCCTCTTACCAGGGGTAGTACTAGTAGAATCATTATTGATAATCTATACATTGTTACAACATGCTGCTATTAGCTGTGATATCTTCATTCCTCTTACCAGTAGTAGTACTATCAGAGTCATTATTGATAATCTATACATTGTTACAACATTCTGCTATTAGCTGTGATATCTTCATTCCTCTTACCAGGGGTAGTACTAGTAGAATCATTATTGATAATCTATACATTGTTACAACATGCTGCTATTAGCTGTGATATCTTTATTTTATGTCTGATGTTTGTCCTGACAACGTCTCATGTCCTGACCAACTGACTGATGCTCTATTCTCTCCGTTTCAGAACGTCTATGATGATCATACATCTAACATTGATCCTGATCAGAATTTTTTTCATAGCAACATTAATATATCAAATTATTATTATCCTAGTGATTTTACCCACAAAATTAATACGAATTCAGACAATAGTTTTTCATCCATCCACTTTAATGCAAGAAGTCTATTAAAAAATATTGATCCAATCGTGAGTCTTTTGTCTTCTCTACATTTTTCTTTTGATGTGATTGCTGTTAGTGAAACATGGTTAAAATTTGATAATCCCTTGGTTAAAATCCCTGGATTTTCTTTTGTCTCGAATCACAGGTCTTTCTTGTATATTTGCGATGGCCTTCAATTTTCAATAAGAGATGATCTATTTTTTGACCCCCTAGTTTGCGAATCAATATTTGTTGAAATCATCCGCCCTAATACAAAAAATATTATTACAAGAAGTATCTATAGAGCCCCATTAAATGACCCGCTTTTGTTTATTGATCAACTTGATTCAATCTTAGCCAAATTATCCAATGAAAACAAAATAAATTATATTCTTGGTGACTTCAATATTGATATATTAAAAACTGAATCTAATAATGATGCTTGTCAATTTGTTAACTCTCTGTTTAGTAATTATTTTCTCCCCCTTATTCATAGACCATCCAGAATGACCAAGTCCTCTTTCTCACTAATTGACAATATTATAACTAATAAATTTGATTTCCCTAGTATAAGTGGACTATTATTGTGATATTTCGGACCATCTTTTTAATCCAATTCCTAAAAAAATACTTGGTATGTATTTATGCAAACATGCTCTAAAAAAAGTGTTGAAATAATTTACTGGTACTACACAGTAGGTGTTTATTAGTTTTTGTGAGAATATTTTGCCTTTATTTTATGCTGACATTCTGTATTGATAAGAAAATACCTAAAGTACAGTACATTTTCTCACATCAGATCAGACCATATGTTTTAGTATGTGGCTGCCTTGAATGAAAACTTCAAAACTATTGCAGAGAAATTCATTTTTAATGCTAATTGTATTTTAAAAAAATAAACAACAGACAAAATAGCTTCTTGTATTATTAATTTCACCAAGTTGATTTAATTATTTTACAATATCTTGTAAAAATCTTATCTCTTCATAGATGAGCAAGATGATACAGCGACTACTACACAAGCCAGTGAACAAGGTATGATCCATTGATAATACAGTCAAGTGTATAAATACTAATTTTAATCTACATTTTGTTGAACCAAAATTGAACCGTTTACACCTGTTAAAAAACCAAGCATTATCTATATATTAAAGCATTATTATTGTTATTAAACTATCTGTTTTTTTATAACTCTTTCACTGCGTATACTCGGTATTACTGGGTATGAGAAAAATTATTATTTATTTGTATTTGCCTATAATATAAATTCAAGTTTTGATAAACTTGAAGATATTTGCAATTCATTAAAACTAATTTTTTAGCACAACATGCGCCCTCTATAGTTGTTAATATTGTCTTGAAATATCACATGTTATTATTATAACCTTGTAATTAAAATTATTTTAACCATGGAAAGTTATATTATTAACTACAATGACACATAAACATCCTCCAGTTACCAATTTACCCAATAGGGCAATATCATGTTGAAATGAAATATGTTTGGCAAGAAAGAAAGGTCATTGCGTATCATTTTGAATATGAATTGGAAATGTTTCCATTTATAGCCCTAAATTCGCTGGGTTGCATATAATATTCAATGGATTGAGTCACACTACATCGACCAAGCGCCATATTCGTTGTGTACATGTGAAACTGGTATAGTTCTAATATAGATGTTTGTTACGTCCTATATTTTGGTAAAATAAGACCAACAAGGGAAAATAAGTGAGAAGGATCAGGGATGGCCTACTAAAATTGGTCTTTGTCCGGATACAGAATTTCAGCTTCTTTGATGTAAAAACGATAAACTAAACAGCATTGATGCACGTAGATTTAAAATTTATAAAAAAAAAGATTAGAATATTACGTACGGTAACTTTATATTAATGGCAAATATGATATTTTCAGCGTTAATAATGATTACTTTTCATATACCTAAGCACCACCTCAGGGTTAGATTTGTTGTTATTTCTCATTCAGAGAACACATTTTTCTGTTCATCATGGCCTGAAACATGATGATCTTAATTGATTATATATTGATGGTCTATGGTATATCTGATCCACTGAATCCAATTGAATAAATAAATATAGGCCCTATATGGTTATTGGCTCAACACTACAGATAAGTTTAGCTTCTAAATAAAATAAGTTTTGTCAAAATTTTAAATTGATGCGCTTAGTAATCGTATTTAAATAACAGTTTTAAGATTATGAATTCAGGAAGTTAGTTGTATAATTTTATTGTATTAAACATTCATATTGATATGTTCTTTAGTGTTTAAAAGTAAATAATTGTTCAAAAACATTTTTCATTTTTAATTGTAATGTATTTCTATATTATTACAATATGCATGTAATTGGAGGTTTTTTTCTTTTATATCTTGAATAAATTCCTGACAAATGGTAATACATGCTCACGCTTATACGAATTAGGTGTTGGTTCATTATACAAGAGAGACATAAATTCAATGGACCAAATAAAAAGGTTCAGACTAGACTGGAAATAGATTTTTAGTGATCATTAATTATCCCAAATTACCCCACTAATAATACTATAATAATTATCAACAGCCATCTCGTCATTTATCGTTTACAGATTCCTTATTTGGCTCAGCTTTTAAAATGAAAACAATGGCAAGTGCTCAATCGGTTTATGATGAGGAAAACATCAATTATTTCCGAATTTGTTGTTTGCTTTTTGAGGAAGGTACAAAGGCAATGAGATGGTTTTTCCTCACCCATGCATCTGATGGTGGCCTACAACCGGAACAAGTACATGAATTTTTAAAGAAAAAAAAACCTGAACTGAAAAAGCTAAACAAAACACAAAAGAAATTGTTAAACCCACCAGAAGGAAAAGCTGATATAAACAAACTTGATATGACTTTATTAAACATTTTGATAAGTAATCTTTGCGTATGTGATAACAAGGAATTAAAAAAGGTTACTGACCTCAAAAACTTCAGAAATGATCAGGCCCACAAGAAAGACTATCGTATTAGTCGAGCTGATTTTGACAGTGAATGGAGTCGTTTATCAGGTATCCTAAAAGAATTGGAAGTCAACCAAGATGTAATTGATTCTTATGCTGAAAAGGATATTACCGATAGTGACATATGTGTGATCACTAAACAAATCGTGCAGGTTCAGGAAGATCTGAAAGAGTTGAAAGAAATAACACAAGATACAAATGCTGGTGTACACAAGCTAATTAATTTACTGACGGAACATATAATTCACAGTGGTTAGTATTATTCTGTCGTAGTTGGGCATAATATTGTGGAAATTCAATTATTTTAAATATTTATGTAATTATTATGTTTTAATAATCATATTTTCATTTAAATCATGGATTTACAGTGTGTAAATTTAAGGCATTTTATGAACAAATTAGTTGATCCGCAGTTTTTTAAGTACAAATCTAAAAGGTATGGAGGGCTCATTTGAGAAAACAAATTTGAAAATCCGTCAAGATGGTCATTGCGGCAATTTTTTGGCAAATTTCTTAAATGCATATACGCACATAGCTGGGACTAATGCTGCGCAGTGAAAGGGTTAAATCAACAAAAACAATTTCAATTAAATAAATGTAAACGTTTCTGTATTTTAAATAATTAATAATTTATTGCCATCTGCCTAAATTTAAATTCCCATCTTATTAAAATAATACTAATGACAATGGGAGTAAAATAAGAAATAATTGATTATACATACTTGGATAAACTTCATGCATAATTGTATTATTTCACAAGATTCCCCAAAAACATTACATTTTCACAGATGTGCAAGATGGTTCAGTGACATCTGCATTAGCACAGTCTGACATCCAAGGCAGTCAACAAGGTATGATCCATTGGTTACATTTAACCCTGAAACTAAATAGAAAATATAATAATAACTGTTCAGTGACCTCTGCATTACCACAGTCTGACATCCAAGGCAGTCATCAAGGTATGATCCATTGGTTACATTTAAAAATGAAACTAGATAGACAATATAATAATAACTGTTCAGTGTCCTCTGCATTACCACAGTCTGACATCCAAGGCAGTCATCAAGGTAGGATCCATTGGTTACATTTAAAAATGAAACTAAATAGACAATATAATAATAACTGTTCAGTGACCTCTGCATTACCACAGTCTGACATCCAAGGCAGTCATCAAGGTATGATCCATTGGTTACATTTAAAAATGAAACTAAATAGACAATATAATAATAACTGTTCAGTGACCTCTGCATTACCACAGTCTGACATCCAAGGCAGTCATCAAGGTATGATCCATTGGTTACATTTAAAAATAAAACTAAATAGACAATATAATAATAACTGTTCAGTGACCTCTGCATTACCACAGTCTGACATCCAAGGCAGTCATCAAGGTAGGATCCATTGGTTACATTTAAAAATGAAACTAAATAGACAATATAATAATAACTGTTCAGTGACCTCTGCATTACCACAGTCTGACATCCAAGGCAGTCATCAAGGTAGGATCCATTGGTTACATTTAAAAATGAAACTAAATAGACAATATAATAATAACTGTTCAGTGACCTCTGCATTACCACAGTCTGACATCCAAGGCAGTCAACAAGGTAGGATCCATTGGTTACATTTTAAAATGAAACTAAATAGACAATATAATAATAACTGTTCAGTGTCCTCTGCATTACCACAGTCTGACATCCAAGGCAGTCAACAAGGTAGGATCCATTGGTTACATTTTAAAATGAAACTAAATAGACAATATAATAATAACTGTTCAGTGTCCTCTGCATTACCACAGTCTGACATCCAAGGCAGTCAACAAGGTAGGATCCATTGGTTACATTTAAAAATGAAACTAAATAGACAATATAATAATAACTGTTCAGTGACCTCTGCATTACCACAGTCTGACATCCAAGGCAGTCATCAAGGTATGATCCATTGGTTACATTTAAAAATGAAACTAAATAGACAATATAATAATAACTGTTCAGTGTCCTCTGCATTACCACAGTCTGACATCCAAGGCAGTCAACAAGGTAGGATCCATTGGTTACATTTAAAAATAAAACTAAATAGACATATTATAATAATAACTGTTCAGTGACCTCTGCATTACCACAGTCTGACATCCAAGGCAGTCATCAAGGTATGATCCATTGGTTACATTTAAAAATAAAACTAAATAGACAATATAATAATAACTGTTCAGTGACATCTGCATTACCACAGTCTGACATCCAAGGCAGTCATCAAGGTATGATCCATTGGTTACATTTAAAAATGAAACTAAATAGACAATAATTATAATAATAACTGTTCAGTGACCTCTGCATTACCACAGTCTGACATCCAAGGCAGTCATCAAGGTATGATCCATTGGTTACATTTAACCCTGAAACTAAATAGACAATATAATAATAACTGTTCAGTGACCTCTGCATTACCACAGTCTGACATCCAAGGCAGTCATCAAGGTATGATCCATTGGTTACATTTAAAAATGAAACTAAATAGACAATATAATAATAACTGTTCAGTGACCTCTGCATTACCACAGTCTGACATCCAAGGCAGTCATCAAGGTAGGATCCATTGGTTACATTTAAAAATGAAAGTAAATAGACAATATAATAATAACTGTTCAGTGACCTCTGCATTACCACAGTCTGACATCCAAGGCAGTCATCAAGGTATGATCCATTGGTTACATTTAAAAATGAAACTAAATAGACAATATAATAATAACTGTTCAGTGACCTCTGCATTACCACAGTCTGACATCCAAGGCAGTCATCAAGGTATGATCCATTGGTTACATTTAAAAATAAAACTAAATAGACAATATAATAATAACTGTTCAGTGACCTCTGCATTACCACAGTCTGACATCCAAGGCAGTCATCAAGGTATGATCCATTGGTTACATTTAAAAATGAAACTAAATAGACAATATAATAATAACTGTTCAGTGACCTCTGCATTACCACAGTCTGACATCCAAGGCAGTCATCAAGGTATGATCCATTGGTTACATTTTTAAATAAAACTAAATAGACATATTATAATAATAACTGTAGCACATTTTGAGTTATTCAAACTGTATACATTTTAGATGAAAATGTATAGTAAGGTTACTATCCAAAATTAACATAGACAGTCATTTATTTCAACATGTATTAAACTCATAAAAAATCAAAAGCTTTGTCATTTTAAATGTGTAGTGTAATGTATAAATAACTGTCTTTTCTGTATTTTTGTTGAACAAAAGTAACAAAACAATTAGATATTTAAATGGTTCTACATACAATACAACACATACTGACATGACATTTTTTTTACTAATTCCAAAAACTATTACATCTTTACAGATGACCAAGATGATACAGAGACCACTACACAAGAAAATGAACAAGGTACAGTACGATTTTTTTTTTTTGGCCATGATTACATGTATCTATTACAATTACTAACAACATTGAATTGAGCCAGAATTAATTAAGTTAACCTGTTGAAAATGGAAACATAACCACCACCAACCTATCAGTAACATGTCAATAAAAACAACAAACTTTTCTGTACTTTTGTTAAACAGAAGTAACAAATCAATTAACATCAGATTCACAGAGTACTGTTAATGAGGAATCTCAAACACAAATGAAGAAAGGGATGATTGAGGAACAGGAAACAAAACTTGAAGAAGAGAGTGGTGAGTTAAGGATCATAAATGAATTTACTTTTTATTTTATTTCACCACCACACAAGTCAAGTCAGGTTGAACAATAGAAAATGATGAATAGACATTTATTTAAACATATATAACTCAATCCAAATATCTTATGTCTTAAGCTGGTCTTTAATATACTGTTCAATGTATACTAACAATAACTGTCTTTTCTGGATGTTTTTATTGACCAGAAGTGACAAAGCAATTACCATCAGTTTCATCAGATACTCTTAGTGAGGAATTTCAAACACAAGTTGTGGAACAGGAAATTAAACCTGAACCAGAGAGTGGTGAGTCTCATAAAATATTATTTGTGTTATTATATGGTTAAAATAACTTAAAATGTGATGTTATAGAATGGATTTCAGCTACATTTTTTTTTTTATTTCAACATTTATAAAAAAAAAGAATGTCTTTAAACAGAATTAGAAAAAAATACTAAATTCATACATTTAAACGATTGATAAGGTAAATGACTTATTTAACTAATCTTTAAAACAACATGTCTTTTATTATTTAGTCAAGAATAAAAGCTGATACACTGAACAATATCTGCATAAATACTGTCATGATATTTATATATAAGTTGCTGTGACACTTACAGGCCACCATACTTTGATCACTCAAACAAAACATATTCATTATGGTCGGCAATGTATTATCAACAAACTTATAAATAAGAGATAGTTCTCTATCCATTGTAAATAGAACAGTTTATATTTCATCAAAGAACGTATTATTATTATATATTATTAATCAATCTTATTTTGATATGCTTGCTCTATAAATTCAACAACAGAATAATTATGATTGTTCAAAGCTCTCTGTGAAGCTGTCAACATCTTGAAATTAGTATGCAACATACAAATACAATGCAAAATAATAACAAAATTGATATTAATTAATAATCAAATTAGGGTGTGTTACATTGTATAGGTTCATGATACAGGGCTCAGGTGGCAGGCCTTTACTTTACTTGTATAGGTCCATGGTACAGGGCTCAGGTGGCAGGCCTTTACTTTACTTATATAGGTCCATGGTACAGGGCTCAGGTGGCAGGCCTTTACTTTACTTGTATAGGTCCATGGTACAGGGCTCAGGTGGCAGGCCTTTACTTTACTTGTATAGGTCCATGGTACAGGGCTCAGGTGGCAGGCCTTTACTTTACTTACCAACTAATTTTCTAGTTTTTTATTGTAATATGGTAACCTAATGCTATTTTTGTGTAATATTTATAGACCATAAATCAATTTAAACAAATGAGGTTCTGCACAGTAAATGAAGATGATAATGGATGAAAATGTATTAGAAATTTATGTTATTGTGGTTGATTGTGTTGAGTAATAATCAAATGCTGTTGCTTGTGATATTTAATTCTTAATACTGATACTCATTTCAGATCTGCAGTCGCCAGAAAATGACAGGTAAGTAGTACTGTATAATGAGTGTATCACAGTATCTATACTGTTTATTTATACTCTCCAATACCATAGAGATAGACCAGCACCCTGCTAGTTAATTGTATGCCCTGAGATGATAGTCTGGAAGGGATATTATTACTATCACTTGTGTGTCTATCAGTTCAGTTGTATATATTAATAACATAACCTTTTAATACAACCATAAAGTTTAACCATAAAAATAGTGTTGAAACAATTTTACACAAAATCAAGAATAACAAACATCAAAAGAACTTTTAAACCCAACCACCAAATAATAATAATGAAACAATCCTGGTTTTATATAGAATTACATTCTGCATAAACTTAACGGACCTTTTGTCCTACCAATATTTTCAATTTCAGTAAGATACATGCCACACTTCCGTTTTGGCCGACAGACTCACATATTTATACTTGTCTCCTGGACTAACATGCTCCTGGTTTTATATTCTCCCGTATTACAAAGATAACTGAACTTTGATGTATATGTGTTGCTTTCTGCAATAAAATATTTAAAAAAGAAGCTCAAAACGCGTACAAATTTATGATATTTAAGTCATAATTTATTGATCCCCTTATTGAAGGGGATTCTTTTCACATAGCCATCATGGTACCAATTGCTCCTTGCATTTCCTGATTTTGATAATAATACTGTAAAAAAGGGAGTGGGGAGGTGTTGCTAGAACCATAAAAACCCTCCTGCTTACGAGTCTGTTATCTTTATTATAGGTTTACTAATGTGTACATATACATTTTTATTTCTAGCCTGAAAGAAAGCATACAGACATTTGCCAAAGGTAATTTCCTTAGTCTTATGTTGAAACCGAATAAAATAAAATCAAGTCATGAATCTTAAAAAATTGAAATGAGGCAAATCAAAGAAATGTATTTTTTCACTTTTATAGCTATAAACAAAATAATTAAGTTCCAACAAATATAAAAGTTGTAATTGTAGATTTTGATTTTCAAATTTAATAAACACAAAAAAAATAATAATAAAACTGTAAAATTTTGAAAGCTCACACAAAAAAATTAAAGGTGTTTAAATCAATTTGTTTTCCCTTTTTCTTTCAGAGAACTGTGGCTTGATAATTTGTTGTATTGTAGTTGTGGTATTGGCATATAAGCATTGGAAATAGTATTGGTTACTGTTGGTTCATTTATTTGGGCTCTAAGTTTTGGGAAAAATTTATCAAGAGGATATATTGTGATGCATCATTATTGAATGATGGAATTCTATCTTAGTACCACAAATAATATAGCCTGTTTCACTGCGCACCAGGCCATATGATGATGTAGTTAGGTGCGTATTAGGGCGAGATGCAATATTCGACATTGCTGCCGGGTCACAGCCTGTACATGGGGCCTGTGGGGATCATAACATAGGGGGGTAAAAATGCATTTATTCATGTGAAGCTACACAAGGATAAACTTTTTTGGATATCATTCGCAGTGGGCTACTAATGATTATATCACCAATGACAGCAACTTTATCCTGTACAAACAGCAACATTTTAGGGCCACGCCCAAATGGGTTTATTCATGTGAAGCGATACAAGGTTGCATCTTTTTTTAATGGCAGCAGTACATATTGGGGATGACAAAAACACCAATGACAGCAACTTTATCCTGTACATAAGCTCAGACAGCAGCCCTAAAGGTCCGCAGTTTCCCCCTATTCGGCTATATACTCGGCGCGTATGTCGTCTTATGGCGTTCAGCTGAGTTAGAAATACGTGATACAGACTCGGACTGACAATAAATACACAGTAGAATGCTAAAACAATAAAGAGAGCAGTTGTTTCCTGTACCAAATCATCAAACATCAAACTCTTAGGAACTCGCCCAAAATGGGTTTATCCATGAAGTATGAATCATCCATTCGTGATCAACAATGTTGATAATACAAACACATTCACGATAATGAGTGACTTTTATTTTATAATTGAAATATATATCTTTATTTTGGAATAATAACACCAACAAAAACACTTAAAATAACCAACAGCAGATTTGTATTTTAGGGTAACATTTTGAACAATCAATATTATATCAAAATCATTATTTCGATCAAAATAATATAATTTTAAGAATATTTTTCAGATAAACTAAATAATTACACTCATAATGATCGACACCGGTACCGATTTTTGTACATTATTATTATAACTCGATTTAAATATTGTTTTAATTACACACTAGACACAAGTGATATGTCTATATGAAAAAAGGCAACGAAATCTAAATTTGCAACATTTTTTAACATAACATAACATAATAGTAAAGTAAATAATAGTTCGAATTCAACATAATCACTTAGAGAATTGGTAAGGTATAGATTAGACTATCGATTGCACACTATTACTGTATTTTTAACTCAATTTAAATAAAAAAAAGTAACCGTTTTCATGTGAATTAGACTGATAAAAACCAACAAAAAACTTAATTTGCCAACATTTTAAACATCGTTACTTGTCCATAATGGATCGACTACTGTATCGATTACTGCACATTGTTTTACTTTAACTGAACCAAAGTCAAATTTTTAATTGTTACTGTACTAACATTAGACAGTGATATCTGATAAAGGCAACATTAATAATACTGGACCAAATTAAATATCGTTACTTATCCACAATGGATCGACTACTGAATTGATTATTGCACATTATTTTACTAACTAACATAAGAAAGTGATATCTGATAAAACGCAACAAACTGAATCGAATTAAATATCGTTACTTATCCATAATGGATCGACTACTTTATTGATTACTGCACATCATTTTACTATAGCTGCCCAAGTCAAATTTAAAATTGTTACTGTACTAACATTAGACAGTGATATCTGATAAAATGCAACATACTCAGGACCAAATTAAATATCGTTACTTATCCATAATGGATCGACTACTGTATCGATTATTGCACATCATTTTACTATAGCTGCCCAAGTCAAATTTAAAATTGTTACTGTACTAACATTAGACAGTGATATCTGATAAAATGCAACATACTCAGGACCAAATTAAATATCGTTACTTATCCATAATGTGTTCCGAGTGTGGATCACTAGTCAACGTATCTGGTAGAGCATTTCCATCAAACCATTTAGGTACATACCTTCCATCACCATTATCAACCCATCCATAGTTTAGTGGGTGTAGGTTTTGTGTTGGCTGAGGAGTATGAGCGTGTCTCCACATAATAGATACATAATTTGCCCTCAACAGATGCTGGGTGAGTGTGATTTCACATGGTGGCAATGACGAACAGTTGATCTTCTTGACTTTCTTCTTTCCAGTTGTCATTTTGCGAAACGATTGGTACCTGGCCTCATTAGTACTGTTCATGCTTTTAAACCCATATATCTTGCATGTACATAGGCAGTGACTGCGGGTTTGTCCATCCTGTCATCGCAATGCAGCAACATGTTTCTTGTCCTTCACTAAATATGTAAATGGGATTGACTTGCCTTTGCGGTAAAATGCCGAAGTGAAATCACACTCAGTGAGTGCGTGAAATGCAATGAGCGCCTCACTTAATCCCTCCTGCTTCTCTTCGAGATCTCTGGACACTGCTGACACATTAATCATACGTCGGTTGTTTGCCGACCCATAGTCCATTAGGATAGTACCTTGTCTTTTTGCTGCAAGACCTATTAGAACGACGAGGACATCTGTATCCGATGATCGGATCTTTAAGTTCCCGTCAGTTAGATAAGCGTGGAATGCTAGCAGCGTGTCTGCCTCTTCATGGTCCCCTTGAAATGCTGTTGGTTCGTCTTCCCGACTAAGTTTACCTTAAGTCTGACGCACTTTCCACCATACGATACATATAACGTCTTTCTCCCAACAATCTCTGCATAATGCAGGTTTGTTATCTCACGTAGAATGTACTGGGCAAATGCGTCTTTAAATTCCCCATTTTTTAGCAGCTCCGTACCTTTCTTGTGTTGTTGTTGCACCGCCCCGGTTATTGTGAACGTGGACCCGGTTTCTTCCGCTCCTCTCTTATGCATCTTTCATAGATGGAGTAACATACTTGTCTAGAAGTAGATGGACAGAATTTCCAGCAGCTGAGCATACCTTGATCATGATATCTGTAATTATTTTTCCATATGTGGATGAATTGTGTCGCGCCAAAATTTCATGAAGTACAAGTCCACCATCGAAAAGTGTTGCGTCGATCACCGGATCTGGGATGTCATTTTGATTTGGTATTTCCGACTCTAAAATCTTGGTAAGCGTTGCCTTCTCTGTTTTTGTCGGAGTACCATCAGTATGTGCGATTGAAAGCGGTATATCAGTGATAGGGAAGCACAGGACCTGGTGTAAATCAATGGTAGTCATTGAAAGTAAATATCCAAATGCGTCACGAACACCCTCAGCAGCTACAAGAGCCTTTTTGTCTTTAGATGGTTTGATGTTTGCAGCAGCAAAATTTCGAACCTTTACACGGTTGACCATCTTCAATAATCTTGTGTCGTCTGCTACACACTCCTTGTGAAATACATGCCTCAGCTTTGCTCCTCGCTGCAGTGTATCGAGTAGATACGAACGGGTATCCGGATTAGGTAACTTCCCTGTGGCAATGTTGACCAATTTGGTTGGTGCTTCAACGGCAAACGGATTACATGTGTTGTGTAGCATGCCTTGTAGATTATTTACATCGCGGTTATCCCGTTCCACACATATCCTTCATCTCAGATACAGCCATACTACGTTGAGTAAGACAAACACACCAACGGCGAAATGCGCTAGCCGAATTAGCAAAAGAGGTTATTCCACTTGCCGAAGATGCGGCGTCCCTGTTAACCGTTTGCTATAGGGATATATCGATTGCACTTCTGGAGTATGTCTTTGTGGTTCTTCTGGTCGAGAAAGCACCAGCCTTTAGGATATCCAATGCCTCTGGTTCGATGTGCTTTAGCTTTTCTACAGATGTGAGACTTGATTTCGACAAATTTCTATATCCAAGAATATAGGCCTACGGGAATATTCTGTTGAAAGTTTACAATCTCCATGAATTCAGGAATCAGAATCCTTGTAATTTCTCATTGATTGCAGCGACTCCATTTTAAGTAGCCACAGTCGGATCCTATACTGGCTTAACTTGTCCGGAATCGTTCTGAGGTGTAGAATTTCCCCCCACTAGTGAAAAATCCCTTGTTATCTATATTGTTCATGCGCACATCCTGATGTGCACATCCTGAGTATGTAAAAGTTCATTCATTCGAGTTTTTGTCATTCTCAATACCTATACTTAGTGCCAACATAAATAAGTATAACTTTTTAAAAAGTCGTTGTTGTTGTAGCAGCATTTTACTATTATCAGTTCTAGTCCGACAGTTGAACCTACGACGTACGCGCCGAGTATATAGCCGAATAGGGGGAAACTGCGGATCTTTAGGGTTGCTGTCTGAGCTTATGTACAGGATAAAGTTACTGTCATTGGTGATGTAATCATTAGTAGCCCACTGCGAATGATATCCAAAAAAGTTTATCCATGTATCGCTTCACATGAATAAATGCATTTTTACCCCCCTATGTTATGATCCCCACAGGCCCCATGTACAGGTTGTGACCCGGCAGCAATGTTGAATATTGCATCTCATCCTAATACGCACCTAACTACATCATCAAACCTTTTGTATCTTTTCACATGAATAAATCTTCCGGTCGCTTGGTCCAAAACCACTTTGATACAGATAGATTATTACATACCGCAATAAACCATACTTTTTAATATGCCATCTTTAAAAATTAAACAAGTGATACCTTCTTAGTAGAATACTCTCAGCTTTAATATATCAACATCATTAAAGAAAACAGGTTAACGGTATTTCTTATCAAATTTAGTTTAAAACCTTTTCAGTACAATTCCGATCAATTTGATACCTCATAACCCCTGAAGGCCATATCTCTCTATACTCACCAACCTCCACCCCTCTTCAATCAAATCCTTCCCAGTATAAATTTCAATTCAACAACTTCATAGTGAGAGACCAAGCGAGCGATATATAGCTATGATAGGCCTATGGTTTAAGTACTTTGCAAATTCTGTAAATGAATAGTTTTTAAATACTTATTTTATTAACATTAATTGTATATTGTAAATATATTTGTAAAGAATTTTAATACATCTTAAATTATAAATATAAATATTGTTATACTGTATAAATTAATATTTATCTGTGTAAATTATTATTTTTTACATTGTTATGTTGAGGACCCCTTCTGAAACAACTATCAAGCTTAACGGGGATGGGGGGAGGGGTGAGATTACAGTTATCAATTCTAACAATAATTGATAAAATGCTTTTTAAATTTTGAATTTAATTTAGCAATTATTTCATTCTGCCGTTGCGATAAATACACCCGTCCATACAATGATGAAATATCGGTATCATTTAGCAGTAGGTCAATTATACAGAAATAAGGCAGTTGAAATCTATGGATCATGTAAGATTCAGTTTAATGTAGGTTTGTATGTGCTGATACAAACCAATTGCTCTTACTATTTCAAAATTGAAGTGGACGGACAAACAGACAGACATACATACTATTTTGTTATATTTACACTTTAGATACCTGAAAGTTGTACATAATTAGTACACACATTAAAAATGTTTTTTTCTTCAAATATTGAAACACTGTATTTAGTTAAATTCCTCTACAATCTCATTGTGTTTTCATTAGTGTATATTGCAGCTATGTTGACAAGAATGTGTTAAATGAAAACATTTGGTCAAATATGTATTTGATATGTTTTTGTTGGTGCTAAAAATGATACTGATAATGTTGAAATTGTTGTAATATTGTATTGTCAACAATGATAATAACAGTGATTATATTTTAAATCAAATCATGTAATAATTAGACCCATGACAATCTATGTGTATTGTGACCAAGACAATAATATTTTCCACGCAACAACACAATTTGTTGTGGATAATTTAACCCACAAGCTGCAGTTGTTGACCGGTATAATTGATAATGATAACTATTAACACATTGTACACATTTATCAGTCTGTGTGAACTGTCATCTTAAAATATTTTTTTATTCATAATTTGCAATCTATGGATCATGTAAGATTCAGTTTAATGTAGGTTTGTATTTTCTAAAGACAATCATATTTTCCGCGCAACAACACAATTTATTGTGGATAATTTAAACCGCAAGCTGCAGTTGTTTACAGGTACAATTGATAATGATAACTATTAATGATGTAGAAATTTATCAGTCTGTGTGAACTGTCATCTTAAAATATGTTTTTAATTTATATTTTTAATGTCAATGTTTTCATGCTTAATGCTGCATTTTGAGTAAAGATTGGCTTACTGTAATTAATATAATTTGCTTTTCTTTCTTTTCTAAATACAGTAAATGGACAGAGTTTGAATAGTACAGAATTAATCCTTGCACCCTCTAATCCTTCCCCTTACCATACTAGACATAAGACACAACTTAACTAATTTAATGTTTGATGAATAAATTTTGTACAGTACTAAATTATATTTTTTATAAATGAATTTTATAATGTCTATTTGTTAAATGAGAAGTTCTATATTTTGATGTTTTTTCCCTTTCAATTCAATTTTGTAAATTAAACTCAATTCAGTATTTATGCTGCCTGCTATGTTTTAATGTTATTCATATTTTTTAATAAATACTAATGAATGAAAAACATATTTGTTTGTTTGTAGGGATAGTGTTTTTTGAAGGGGGAGATTTTAACATCGAGGAGATCATTATATCAAATTGTACGTGCTAGCTATTGTTAAAAATGTATTGTATATTATAGGAATAATAATATCCATTTCACCAACCCGCCACAGAGATCGAGTAATAAAGTTCTTCGATATTGCAGCGATAAAAATATGTAGACAAATTGTGATTGCGCCCTCTATAAAAAATAAAGTTTTATAAACATCACACACGTTTTATACGTACAGAAAGAATGTCCGAAACAAGAAGTAAGTTTTGTTTCATTATTATCATACCATATCATATTCATATACGGAATTCTTTATACTGTGTTGTTTTAATAGCAGGTCTTTTTTTGGATCTTATATTCGTATCCTAGGGCTAGGCTATAGGCCCTACCTAGCTAGCTAACAAACTAGGCCAGGTCTAGGCCTATATAGGCCCTAGAAATAGTAGGCTAGGTAGCCTAGTAGATAGGGCCTAGCTAGGCCTCTACTAGGCTACTACTACTAGCTAGGCCGAGCCATCTACGTACTACACTACTAGACCTAGGGGCGCTAGTTCCGTTTCGCACCTGTCTTTTATCTCGACTCCAAATGTGTTAAAGGAACTTTATCCTGAATACCACACTTTAGAATTAGACCTCATAAGTACTTTTACGATGGAGAATCACAGAAAAAGTAACAAATATATCCTTTAAATCGATGAAATTAAAGACATGTTTCTTGCACGTGGTTTGTGAATTTCGTCCACTCCATGTTCAATATTGACATTCCTATGGAGCGCCAAAAGAGCAACTATAATAGAGGGCTAAAAAGGCAGTGGAATGCGCATATTTAATGCATCTATTGGTGAAAATTACGTTCAATTTAAATATATTTTATCAATGTTAAAACAACTAAACTGTTGATACTGTACATGGTTTTCGACAAATCTACAAATTCATCATCATAAGATGTACTGTAGGTTATATACCTCAATGATCTAAATAATATCCCTCTTAGTCTTAGTCCTGGGCATAGACATTTGATGCTGATTTAGGGTCGTTTAATGTTCTTTGAAAACAGCACATTATCGGCAGTAACATGTAACAACATTTTTATTGACAACAAAATTGTGAATTAAAACGTGTATTTTCATAAATAGATGCATTAAAAGTAGACGCATTCCACTGAATTTTTAACCCTCTATTATAGTTGCTCTTTTGGCGCTCCATAGAGATGAAAAAAATGAACTTTGTGTATGCGAAATTCGCTAACGGTGTGCAAGAAACACGTCTGTAAAATCATCAATTTAAAGGATTTATTTGTTACTTTTTATGTGATTCTTCTTCATACAAGTACTTATGAGGCCCCAATTCTAAGGTGTGGTATTCAAAATAAGTTTGGAGTCGAAATAAAACAGCTAGGACCAGGCCTGGACCAGGCGATCGGGGAGCCCAATAATGTTGTAAGACGATTGGGACAAGAGACGATCGGGCACAAAATAAAAATGTAGGGTCTCACAACTAAATGACAACTCAAACAAATGTTTGTGCTCCCGAAGCCATCTTGCAGAGATGACCGGCTGAGAGTAAAAACGGAGAATATATCACAAGAATGAGTAATCTGCAATTTTTGCATTAGAAATTTGTAAAAGAACATGGATGCCCACCCTCATGAGAGCGGATGTATACAGACTAAAGAAGACTTGATTTGACAGATATTATGTCATTTTAAATAGAATTATGATAATACAGTAGAACCTTCATTTTACGTACGGTACACGTGTGACCAAAAGACATACGTAAAACATGGGATTCGTAAAATCCAGGTTGACCTTAAATTGACCCCAAATACGTAGATTATAGCTAAAAAGGCTGCCATGTTTGGCACAGAATGCAGGTGGTCACTAGCTAGGCCTTGCCTAGACTAATCTACGCCAGGCTAGCAGGCCTAGCAAGATGTGAGGCCTAACTAGAAAAGTACAGTATATACAGGCTGTGCGATGTTTAAATAAAGTGTTATAAATAAAATATCAATGTTCTTGTATTTTCAATAAAAACAACACTGCTGTAGGTGGAATACACGTGTGTAGCTTGTCTCTCACACAGCAGAGTTCCTCACACAGCCATGGCGTTGTGCTTGTTGTTAAATTGCGCCCTCAATGTAAGAAAATGATGATGTCATCGGTCATTTTAAGCGTACATAAAATCCAGGGAACGTAAAACAGAGGTTCTACTGTATATTTAAATTTGATTTCTTTTAATTTAATTTATATTGCTACATCGTCATATTGTATTTTTGTGAGGGTCCCTAGTGATCAGCTTGGGCTGGATGGACCACCCTCATAAAATATTTTTGAAATAAAAATAAATAAATAAAACATTTAATAAAACATATTTAATAACTAGTGTACATTCACTTATATTGGTTTAAGAGGATATCAGTCACCTTTAATTTTGGTATTTGTATGGCGCTCCACAATCTATCTGCTATGCCATGCTTTTGATCATTTTGAACTAGGGTTAGGTAGTGGCATTGTTAACCCACTCACTATAGTTCATCCCATTGATTATCACTAGTAATAGTAGTGTACAATGACAGAGTATTGACATATTTCATTTTATTATCACTCTGTGTAAATAACCAAAATGGTAATACAGTAGTACCAAGTAAACAGCTGTGTGTTCTATTTAGTAATCTTTGTTGAACATTAGAATACAATGTTAATATTAAATCTATGGTTTAAGATTATCTATAACAAATTGTATAACAGGAACTCAATAACCAAAACAAACAAATCATTAATACATTTCTACCCTGGTTTTCTGCAGGGGCGGACGCAGGGGTGTTTCCCCAGTTGCCCGGGCAACACACTTAATTTCATACTAAATGTTTTTTTCTGCCACTAAATTAAAATTTAGATCCCATTTCAATGATGCATATATATTAACCATTAATGTCGTTATAGAAGTCCAGGTTTGGAAGAGTCTATATGTAAATTGATTGACTGCAGAGTAAAATTAACCGTGCGCGCACAATTTAACGGCGGTCAGTGGATTTTTTTTTTTCGTTTCTCTACGTCCGTAAAATTAGGCCGCATTTCTGTAGTAATTATGAACGTTCCGAACTTTGAAATAACATTTGTACAGTATAGTGGATAAATGAAAATGAATTTGGAAATTGTGGTTTTACTGACTTACTTAGCATTTATTTCAAAATAATACAATTCAACGTTTTGCTCAATATATTTATAGTAGCAGCTTCACATTTTTTATCTAACTTGTTTAAATTATTAATTTATAGGCCTAGTAATTAATTTGTATTAATTGATCATAATTGCTAGAATAATATTACCTTACCGGAGGGGACTTCCTCTGACGTTCGTATTGAACGCAAAAAAAATGTTATCCTTAGTCGCATGTGTTTTACCGGCGGAAAAAATAGGCGGGATAAATACTGCTGATAGATATTAGAGTGTCATTTCCGGCGAAAACTAGAGGTGCCATTTTCTCGTGAATTTTACGTGCGAGTGTACCATTTCCGGCCACCTAGAGGTGTCATTTAACAAAATTCGCTTCGTCACAGGCCCCATGGCGCAAATAATTCGTTTCTATTATGGCCCTGGACTCTTGGGCAACCCCCTTAAAATAGTCCTGCGACCGCCCCTGTTCTGAATATGTGTTATAATGAACTTTTTATCATAAGAACAAATTGTATAACAGGAACTCAATAAACAAAACAAACAAATCATTAATAACAATTTCTAAATTCTACCCTGGTTTTCTGTATAAATGTTATAATTAACTTTTTATCATATAAACTGTCCGACCAGAGCAATATGTACAAAAAATAAAAAAGATAATAAATGCTTGCTGAAGTCTTATGACTGTATATAGCCCCTGAACCAGACCAGATCAAATGTGAGATAACAAATTACCTCAGTCTTTAATATGACTGTGTGTAGCCCCTGAACCAGACCAGATCAAATGTGAGATAACAAATTACTTATTAGAGGTCCCTGTAGCCCAAAAGAAGATTAACCAAAAATAAAATTTCAAATAAGACCAATTTTGACAAATATAGTGACCCATGAAACAGAAAGAAGAGAGCTCAATCAACTAGATCTAACATGGGATACCACATAAGACTAAATTAAGGTATTGTGAATACCTGTTTTAACGCCCACTTAGCGTGTGAGGACTTGTATCAGAATGGATGACACAATTGCAGCAAATGCATAAAATGTCATTAAAACCAATTAATTAATGACATGACTTTCAAATTAGAACTAGCTAGTCAACAGCAAAGTAAAAGATTAGGTCTGTTTTAGAATACAGTGTGTAGGACACTAAAAAAAAACCAAAATTTGTATAGGAAATCTTTATAGCCTAAATACTTTTGGGAAAGTGAACCAAACAAACTACACAAGTTTAGAAGAAAATAAAGTGCAAAGGCTTTGCCACTGAGGCTACGTCGAAAAAAATCCTCATGACATTTTATTTAAAGAAATTTAATTTCTTCATTGTAGAAACAAACCCATTTTGAGTAAGAAATAGAAAATAGAAAAATGAGAAACTAGAGAACTAAAAGAGGATAAATTATGTTTTAATAATTTTTCTGTATATAACATACTCAATGTTTGACAATTTCATAACTAAATTTTGTCAGAGATTTTTCAAATGAAAAAAAGTACTGTAATTGTTCAGTAGGAGTTGATCAGGAATTGTGTTTTATCTCAGAATCTTTAGCCAGGATTGTTTTTGTACTTTGAGAAAAACAAGGGGCCTGATTATTGTTAATGACCGTTGTGTGTTTGTGTTTTACTGTTTGCCTGTTGCCCCTAGATACAGCCAAACAAATCATTAACGTCAGTTTAATATTAACTTTGTATTTAAACAAAGGATAAAGTAAAAATCATCTGATTGTTTGAAACATGTACAAAGGTTATAGAAATGTTTGGTTATTACTTTATGATCCATATATTAATAGACTAAAATGCACTGCTTCCCCAGGGCTGTTAGACAGGGTATTTGTGTGGGGTATTGTACTACCTTACTTTATGATCCATTTAATAATAGACTAAAATGCACTGCTTCCCCAGGGCTGTTAGTCAGGGTATTTGTGTGGGGTATTGTACTACCTTACTTTATGATCCATTTATTAATAGACTAAAATGCACTGCTTCCCCAGGGCTGTTAGTCAGGGTATTTGTGTGGGGTATTGTACTACCTTACTTTATGATCCATTTATAATAGACTAAAATGCACTGCTTCCCCAGGGCTGTTAGACAGGGTATTGTGTGGGGTATTGTACTACCTTACTTTATGATCCATTTATTAATAGACTAAAATGCACTGCTTCCCTAGGGCTGTTAGTCAGGGTATTTGTGTGGGGTATTGTACTACCTTACTTTATGATCCATTTATTAATAGACTAAAATGCACTGCTTCCCTAGGGCTGTTAGTCAGGGTATTTGTGTGGGGTATTGTACTACCTTACTTTATGATCCATTTATTAATAGACTAAAATGCACTGCTTCCCTAGGGCTGTTAGTCAGGGTATTTGTGTGGGGTATTGTACTACCTTACTTTATGATCCATTTATTAATAGACTAAAATACACTGCTTCCCCAGGGCTGTTAGTCAGGGTATTTGTGTGGGGTATTGTACTACCTTACTTTATGATCCATTTATTAATAGACTAAAATGCACTGCTTCCCCAGGGCTGTTAGACAGGGTATTTGTGTGGGGTATTGTACTACCTTACTTTATGATCCATTTATTAATAGACTAAAATGCACTGCTTCCCCAGGGCTGTTAGTCAGGGTATTTGTGTGGGGTATTGTACAGTAGTAGAACAAAGACAACATATATTTTCACAAAACATTTATTTTTTTGTTTAATATTTATTTCTGTAGTTATAATGCTTTATATTTCACATGACAGCAGATTGTAAAAATTTGTTGAATCAGTAAGTTTGTCTAATACCTGCACAACATAATGTCACACTCATTTTAGTAGAAATACACCAGGAGTAGATCTAGGACTTAGAGGGGAGGGGTAATAATAGACTGGGGAAAGAAGCCTAGGCCCCAACTCAAAATTTTAAAATGTTCTCTTTAGCCATGCTTTTATAAAGTCTACCACTATTTAATTTTTCCAATTTCGGACCTCCACATAAAAGAGATATTTTTTATGTATATTGAGGATTCATACTTAAACGGCAGTGCGAAATGACACTTTTTGGTTTTTATAATTAATGAACAATAAATGATATCATTATTAAATAAAGAATTGTTTATCTCATAATAAATTTACCAATTTAAAATTAAAGTTCAGTTCTTATTGTAATATCCATTTTTTATCCATAATTGTTATTTTTTAAATATTTTGTATAAAACTGGTAGACTGCTCACAATAAATACATTTAGTGGTTTTTGTTTCATTATGCAATTTATGATCTTTTAAATTAATAATTTATAATAATGTGATACATTAAATATAGCTTAGTGCATTCTCCATACCAATTTATGATAAATAAAAAAATTATATTAATGTGATGTGAAGTAAGATAGGCCTCCCCACAGATATCATTTTTCAATGATTAACCAGTATCAGTAGGTCTATAAATAATATTATAAATACTATTATCACAACATAAAATGCCATAGTAGCCTCTACTAAACAACCAGAGCCTCCTAATTAGCCTTAATATAAATTGTGTTTTATACAGTACCTAAACAATTCCTGGTAATCAAAATACACATTATTACCCCAAAGCACAAAATATTATGAATTTGCACTTTTTTTTATAAAGCTAACATTATATTATTACTGGTAATTTGTGAATCTTTATTTTACAGTTCTACATGTTATCCTATTTCTTATAGAATTACTTTACATTTACCTACTCAATGTGCAAGGCGTCCTTTAAATTGAGTAAATGGCTCAGCTCAGAGATATATAAAGAGTTACAACATTGAATGATTAGAAGCCATTTTTGTGTCAAAGAATTCGCACGCTGAATTATGATTATGAATTAAAAAATATCACATAGTTAGTTATGGGATGTTTTATTCCAAAATCAATACATCAAACTTTATAATGTACTAGCGCACGCGCATGCAATTATTCTTTGCCGCAAGTACTTCTGTACACTTTGCACATCAATAATTCACCGTCAAATATGCAAATACATTTTTAAAAATATAAGAAAACATTTAAAGTATTTTGTTGCTCCTATACTTTTCATGCGTTAATGGAGATAATTATGACATAATTTCATCTGCATATGACATGACTTAAACCCAATGTCGTAACTCTTTAATTTTGTCGCTCTGGCTCTGCCCATAATGTCTCGTGTTCGTTTACATTGGTTGAATAGGAATTATGATATCTTCCTAACACTATGAATTTTGCAAACAATAGATAAAACAAGACTTATATTTTCCATTAAATAGGCTGGTCATGCAAGACTGATTGGGAAGTCATGCGACGCACAAAAGCAGTGAAAGGTGTGTTGGTAATTTGCATGACAATAAACACCTTATAGTCAAGTAGCGTTTGTTGATGTAGAGCTGTACAGTTAGACTGATTTACCATTAGATGGAGGACCATTTCCAGAGATGCGTAATCCTGCTGGTTACCAAGAATTCTGTTGTTCAATAGTATTGTGAGTTTTATATTATTTTTTTTTTTAATATTTCATAAAAGGCGTACAGTAATTTGAGTTATAAAATGGTCATTTGTTATGAGAATTACAGTACACCAGTAGCCAGCTAGTAACAATGTAAAACTTTGGTTTAGTGGTTTATTTCCAAATGGGGAAGGTCGGATTTTTGTCGGTGGAAAAGTTATTCATATTTTAAGTAAATTCTAGTAATTTTGATTTTAGTTTGTTTGGCTGTATTTCATATAACGTGTTCATGCATTATTTTATCCAATTTCAATGACAACTTTTTTTTAACATTTTGAGAATTTTGGGTGGTGTGCTAGACTCGTAAATGTTTTCTTTTTTGTTAACTAGGTGGTGTGCTAGAGAGCCGTTATTTTTGTTGAAACCTATTTAACTAGGCTCTGCCTAATTGAATAGAACAGTAACTCTTATAACACTCAAATATTCAGACCCATTCAACTTATAAACATTCCTTATAGAATCAAAATGAAAACAAACAAGGACATTTAAATTGCAACTGTTGGCAAAACATGTGCTGTAAATTAATAGATGACATATTTCTCACCCTGTTATTGTGTGGTTCAAGGGAATTGTTCATTGCAAGCTTTCTTGATTTGTATTCATCATAAATGTTTGTGTTTCACCAATTTCTTTGCATTTCCTTTTTGGTTTAAACCAGGGCAGTTTTTGTATTGTCATTTTCAAGTCAATGATTCATACCATATAATCTATATATTCAAATTCAAATTCAAAATTGATTAACATTTACCTTAACATTAAGGTATGGTTAAGCACCAACATTTGCAAAAATGAACATAGATATAAAAGAAAAAGCAATAATAAAAGCATTCAATGAACATGTATGTTGCATAAAGGTCGCTGAATGGAGGCCTGAATAGTCGAGCGCCTTTCAAACGCCGAACATACATACTTCATAACTGGCTTGATGGTATCGGGATCATTTGCACCCATAATAAATATAAACTTATCATTTTGTGACATATTTTTTAAGTTTAGATTAAAATCTAGATCCGAGAATAATGCCGTTCTGATGTCATCAAATGGGGCAATATAGCATGAAATGGATCTCATCTTCAATATCGCCACCTTTACAAAGAGTACACAATCTATTGTTTGCATCTGTTTTGGGAATTGTGTAGCGACCTCTCTCGATTTCGAGGGCATGCGCACTTACTCTATTCTTGCTAAACTGACATCTTTTATTTCTTTTATATAATAACGTATAATTCTCTATACAGAAGGACTTTTATATGTACAAAAGGATCGTAATTTTGGATGATGGTTTTGTATCATATTAAGCCATTGGTTATCATACTTTTTTTGTATTTTCGATAAAATATTTAGGTTAAAATTAATGTTTACATTACAAGGCCTTTGCCAAATATGTGTTGCCTCGATGGATTCCAGAATACGTCGTATTCCAGAGGACCATGTAAAGCTTTTTTGACATGCGTACTGTGTGTCTAATTTTCTATTCTCTAAAAGGGCATCAATAACCAATGAATCGATCCCATTGTAACACATGTTATTTAATTTTACCCAGTATTTAATGGAAGAACATAGCAATGAAATTAGAATTGGATATGAGCCTAATTATATATAAATTTACGTAAGGTCAAAATTTGCTAAATCGCGCGTTATTTCTAGAATGTTTACACGATGGTATATAAAGTTGGTTCGTACTTTTGGTACTGATTTTAACCACCTGATGTAACCCTGTTTACTAATTAAATTTAGTTCGATAATTAGTTATTGACAATTAAAACGAATTTAGGTTCAACGATTTGTCCCAAATATGGGTGTTTTCCGATTGTGGTATACACTGTCTAATGGATGTCCATCTTGAAAAATACCCGCACATTTTCCTATATCCTCCTACGATAATTGTTTTTAATAGCTGAAAACCGGTTGAACAGCTCAAGTACAGCATCATAATGTTAGGTTGATTTTCTTTAAAAAATACTATTTTGATAGATTTAATATACGTTTATACAAATGTATTGATTTGCGATGAATGGAACATTCCAAATTATTTGGTTTAACCATGGAGGTATACTTCCATGGTTTAACACAAGTAGGTAAATTTATGGGCCCTTAGAGAATAAACTTAAAACCTTAAGATAGTATTGCAATACTATACAATACTGTAAATACCTATTAATATGACAGTGACAGTTTTAACAAAGTATTAAATTGCAAATGTTTTACTGTATTTAGTGGTATATTATTTATAGGCCTATAAAACATGAAACAATATTTCGTTACTGAGTGGATAAAGAATATATTAAAAAATTGTTCCTCTTTTTACCTTCCCTCAACCTTAATGCTACATACAAAACACAAATTGGGTTTGTTTAAATGAGTCCAAATCAAAAATTTGGACTCATTTTGTGACAACTTCCTCTTTCGGAAGTAATTCCCAGAGTGCTAATTTTAGTTGACTAAGTAAAAATCATCTTGTCTATTTATTTATTTATGTAAACGACAATGTATTATATATATTTATATTTAGAACGTCCATCTGTGGCCACGACCTAGATCATCTAGTAGTACAAATTCTGTTTTAACAGAGACATTTGAATGTCAATGTAAAACCTGCGATTGTTATGCATTATTTATATATTATATATTATATTATTGTAAAAAAAAAAATTTCAAAAATCAATGACAGCATCATCAATGGCAGTTATTAATTTTGTCAGTTAGATTCTGACAAAACCAATCAATCAATATATCTTTTATGAAATCAATTATCTTTACAAATTAAGAAACGTTTACTATATAACTTAAATAATTTAATGACAAAAAAGATCGACGTTTCGAAAACCATCATGTAAACCATTCTTACAAGTTAGTAAAATTAACAAAAATACAAAGCGCCAAAGGGTGGCAGGAAATAGTAACAAAGACTCAAAAGTTTAAAAAGATACTGTAGGCTCCTCCTCTCATTGAAACAGTTTCAATTATCTTTATTTAAATCAGTGCATATAACCCATAATTCGTCATAGTGACGAACTAAATCAGAACTAAATCTAGTTTCATTTGAGTTACTGAAAAATATAATTTGAAATCTTATTTAATCAGTTGAAAAAGATATTCCATCTGCTATTACTGCTCTTGGTACCAATGTTAAGCAGGCGTACACTAAGGCCTTGACAGAGGAATCTGTCAAAGTTAATCCCTAAGCTGCTGAAAAACAGACTTTCCATGAATTTATCCTAAAATGTATTTGAAATTTCATTTCTTTTATTTCTTGTCTAAATTGTTATAATATTTTTTATGTAGTAAATAAACAATATTAAAAAAAAGCAATTTTAAACCCAGAATCTCTATTTAAAAGTTTGATAATAATTCTTCAAAGGTATAAATAAGTCACTAATGAAGTTATAGTATTTATAATTAATGTTAACAAAATGATTTTGTTTTTCTACTGTATTTGCAATTTTAGTTTGAAATCAAATTTAATGAAAGGTATTTTTGTACTAGAATTATTGTGTACATGCTTTCCACTTCGGCAACGTCACTATATTATGCCTTAATATATCAACTGAACGCCCTTGTAGTTTGATTGTTATTCCAGCGAGATGTGATAGAAAATGAAAGATTGTAAGGAATGTAACGATGAAGTCGAAAGATGTGCACAGTGATACTTTTCCTTTCATTTTGTTCTTTTCGACCCACCATAATGATAACAATAATTGTAACTAGAATTTAATTCGTCACCTTGACAAATTATAGGTGATCATTTTTATAATTCTATTGAAATTAATATATTTTAAACATACAAGTACGTTAACATACAATCGGAAAATGTTGATGTATGCCATCCCATTATACGCTTATAGTGCTGAGTTGTGCCTATTTATATGCCATATACATTATGTACAGTATATACTGTATATCTATATACAGTGTAGCATTGGTGAAATTACGGACACACATCATGTTCTAATTTTTTGGCACTGATGACATTATCAAAATAAACTTGTGGATAACAATATCGAAAGATAATGAATTGAGCAATAAAATGTAACAATTGGAAGAAAATTTGGCACGTAGAAGCGCGGTGCGCGCTCTTCAAATTTTGTATAACTTTGACGAAAGAGATGAAAAAACTACTTTTTAACTCCAACTGGCCATATGATAACTTCATAACGGGACTGACGACATTATCAAAATAAACTTGTGGATAACAATATCGAAAGATAATGAATTGAGCAATAAAATATAACAATTGGAAGAAAATTTGGCACGTAGAAGCGTGGTGCGCGCTCTTCAAAATTTGTATAACTTTGACGAAAGAGATGAAAAAACTACTTTTTAACTTCAACTGGCCATATGATAACTTCATAACATTCGATAGGCTTAATTTTTATATGCATTCATATCTACATTTCACCAGCTCTCATAATAAGTTTTAAACATCAAGTTCAACTTTAATTCAGAAGAGCTGTAAGGTATTCAACTATACGTTGTAGGTGAAATTACGTAACCACCGTTATTCAAATTTTAAGACGTGATGACGTCATCGAAATGAAAATATTGGCAACTCATGAGTAACATAATTGGTTGAGGTAGAATATATTAAAAAATTTTTTAAAAATCGAGCCCAGATAAGCGAGTTACGCTCTGTTGAATATGGTGGTCTATGACAAAATGGGAAAAAACCCTATTTTAAAAATTCATGTGGCCAAATGATGACGTCATACCATTTTGTACGTCTAATGGGTATATACATTTATATCTACAACTCATTAACTTCCATAATAAGTTTAAAAAAATGGGGGTCATCTTCCATTCTGAAGAGTTATATTCATTTTCAAAAGGCCTTATTTTTTACCATTTTTAGCAATTTTGTACAATTAATGTGCGCATTTTGTCATTTTTAACATGCTCGTATTGCGTTATTTTAAGTCGGAATGGACTCAAATTGAGTGAATGTACTAAAGAAGATTAGTAGAATGCAATTTGTACAAAAAATTGGTATTTTTTACGCTTTCTATGTACGCATGCAAACATTTTTTAAAACACACAAATGGCCTAATTCATGCTCTAAATTGATCAAAACGTAATTTTGAGTTTTTTAAATTTTTAACGCACGATTTCACGCGAATGACCTTGAAACGCGCAAGTTTTTATTTGCTAATATTTTTACCTTTACCTGAAGTTTACATGTAGTAAATTTCATTAATATGTGATAATGAATTATGGAGATATGATTGATAATGTGATTTCACAAAATGGCGTATAAATGATGTCACGGATGAGTGATCACGCTGAAAAGCTTATTAGGACTAAGTTAAAGTATTTGAAAGACATTGTGAAATTTTGGTAATCATTGACATTTAACTTTTTGAGATATTTGTTACACAAAAAGTGTACAGAAAGAATAAAAAAAAAACTAGACATGAAACTCGTCACTTTGACGAGTTTGGTTATCCGTCGCGCAAGTAGTGAAACATGGACGTTTAACGACGTACCTTTTAACATTAAGGGGATAGGTTGAGGACAAAAGGAAGTGTTCACGTTGGCATTATGACCTACAGGCCGGACAAGCAACTGACAAACAAACCAGAAAATGTAATACAGTAGAAATCACCTAACAACGATGAACGGCTCTGATACGGGAAAAATATTGTTTGCCTCCCTCTGTCCTGTAAAAATAACGTCTTATTTGGCCTGCTACATATAGAAAAAGGTAGGAAATAAACGATTTGGGCTATTCCATTACAGTCGGTATAAACAGTAAAATCTGTTTACATATTACATACAGTGTAGAATAGGTGAAATTACGGGACCCGTTATTTATTGCAATTTTTAACATGTTGACGGTTTTAAAATGAAACGCGAAGGTAGCAATTTCGGAAGGAAATTATCTCAGCAACAACATATTAACGTGTAGAAGAAATTTCAATACATGAAATATTGATGCACGCTCTTTTAAATGTAATGAATTATGACGCAAAAGATGAAAATACGACTTTTTTTATTTAACTGGCCATATGATGACGTCACAACATCCGATTTGCAAAATTTTCACATGATTTCGTATCTACAATCCAATAGCTTCCAGAAAACGTTTTAATCGTGATTATCACATTTTATTCTTACGAGCTATAACAGATTAAAATTTACTGTAAAGATGTAATTAATGCCACACGTAATTTAAATTTTTAGGCATGATGACGTTATAAAAATTAAAATATTTTTAACTCATGCGAAAGATAGTTGATCGACCTAGACAATATCAAAATCGGGGTGAAAATGGAAAACGGATAAGTGGAGATGCGCTCTATTAAATGTGATGAGCTATGACGAAAGATACAAAAATCCTAAATTTTATATTCGCAATGTCCGGTTGGCCATATTAATACATGATCCGATATCTAAAACTCATCAACTTCCAGAATATGTCATCCACAAAAAGTTGACCGTGCAGTTTAGAAATTACGACTGTTTAAAAGAGGCATAATTTTGACGAATTTTTGAACTTTTTCATCA
The DNA here is from genome assembly GCF_963402885.1 of Antedon bifida. Taxonomy (NCBI): domain Eukaryota; kingdom Metazoa; phylum Echinodermata; class Crinoidea; order Comatulida; family Antedonidae; genus Antedon; species Antedon bifida. Next base: position 15,696,345 of record NC_136228.1, on the reverse strand, counting down.
AAAACGCGCACAAATTGTCGAATTCGACATGCTCGTACGACGTAACTTTAGGTCAAAATTGTTTAAAAGTTAGTAAAATTACTAGAAAAGGCTGGAAAAACATAAATCACGTGAAAAAATAAAGTTTTTAATGCTACGTGCGCAGCGCACACGTAAAAATTTGCGCTCGCGTGGGAATTTTTGACATGCTTAAAATGACATGAAACGCGTACAAATTTGATTAGAAATGAATTTTGCGCATTTTGAAATTTTAAATGCGTGTGCACGCATAACTTTGTGTAAAACACGCAATTTTTGTTCAACAGAAAGTTAGCGCATGATATAAATTAAACTTGTGCAAAGTTTCAATTTAAAATGTTATTTGGTTTTTGACCTATGTTAAATACGAGAAAATCGTTAAATCGCGCGTACGTCACTTTGCGCAATTGTAAACATCATGAAAAGCTTCGCTTGACGACGTTACATAAATGCCAAAATGTTAACATAGTTAACAAAATGTTATGTTTGCAAGTTTTAGAGAAAAGCGTTACACAAAAATCATACAGAAAGAATGAAGAGAAATAATAACTAGACATGAAACTCGTCACTTTGACGAGTTAGTTATCCGCACCACAAACGCCACGTGCACGTCATATGTTGGAATATTGCACACAGAAAAAGATTATGGCATTATGACCTGAACTGAAGAATATGATATGTTTTTATTGCTGAATTCTGTTATTTTGTGTCATATCGTATACACAGTATAATCTGTATGCATAGCACATACAGTGTAGAATAGGTGAAATTACAGGACTCGCTATTTATTCCAATTTTTAACATGTTAACTGATTCAAAATGAAACGCAAAGGCAGCAATTTTGGAAGAAAATTATCTCAACAACAAAATATTAACGTGTAGAAGAAATTTGAATACGTAAAATATTGATGCACGCTCTTTTAAATGTAATGAACTATGACGCAAAAGAGGTGCACAATTTCACGTAAATTTCCATATGTTGACCAAGTTATGAAAGAATGACAGATATGCGTGACACAAAATTCTGGGAAAGAAAGAAGAATAACAAAGAAGATAAAAAAAGAAACGTGACAATAACAAGGGTTATTTGCGGATAACCAAAAAAAAAATATTGATCCCATACAATAACAAGGAGTTATCCGCCAAGTGCGGATAACTAAAAAGTTGATGTTGATGATTTCGTACAATCACAAGAGGTTATCAGCAACTTCGTTGCGGATAACCAACTAGACATGTAACTCGTCACTTTGACGAGTTTGGTTATCCGCCGCACAAGTGGTGCAACATGAACGTGTAACGACGTACCTTTTAACATTAAGGGATAGGTTGAGGACAAAAGAAAGTGTTCACGTTGGCATTATGACCTGAACTGAAGAATATGATATTTAGAATAAAATGATCACCTATTGTTATTGTACAAAATCTTTATTAGGTGATCATTTAGAATAAAATAGAAGTCTTTATTATTGTTTTCCTTGTTTTGTGATTGTACGAAATCAACATCTTTTTTAGTTATCCGCATTCAGCGGATAACTCCTTGTAACTGTCCTGTTTCATCATCTTTTTTTAGTTATCCGCTTAGTAGCGGATAACTCCTTGTGATTGTAGTGGATCAATATTTTTTGGTTATCCGCAACTTAGTTGCAGGATAACCCATGTGATTGTAAATATCTTTTTTGGTTATCCGCAACTTAGTTGCAGGATAACCCATGTGATTGTAAATATCTTTTTTTTCATTAGTTATCCGCACTTGGCGGATAACTCCTTGTTATTGTATGGGATCAATATTTTTTTCTGTATTATTCTTCTTTCTTTCTCGCTATTTTTGTGCAGCGCGTTTCTCTAAAATGTGTAAACATAACATTTCATAACTTTGACAACATGTGGACATTTACCTGAAGTTGGTCACCTCCTATTTTTGAAAGACGTCAGAGTTGCGTAACGTGACTTACGCGCAATTTTATGATTTTTTATGATTGATCATAGATTAAAAACTAAAAGTAATTTTTAATTGACACTTTGTGAAAATTTAAGTCATATCAAGAGCAAACTTTCTACGGATTAAAAATGGCATGTTTCACAAGAAGTTACGCGCGCACGCGCATTTAAAATTTCAAAATGCGCAAAATTAATTTCTAATCAAATTTTTATGTGTTTCTTGTCATTTTGAGCATGTCAAAAATTCCCACAGGCGCGCAATTTTTTACGCACGCGGTGCGCACGTAGCGTTAAAAACATATTTTTTTCTCTTGAATTATATTTTTCAAGCCTTTCCTAGTAATTTTGAAAACAATTTAGACCTTTTCCAGTTTAAATAACGCTATACGAACACGTTGAATTAGACAATTCGTGCGCGTTTTTTATGAAAAAGCTTAAAAAACCGTCAAAATAATGTCTTTTTTTAAACAGTCATAGTTTCTAAAGTAAACCGTGAACCGTTTATTTTTATTACAAAATCTAGAAGTTGATGAGTTGTAGATATCGGATTATGCATCGATAAGGCTAAAAAAACATTGTGACGTCATCGTATGGCCACACGAATGTAAAATATAGGATTTTTGTCTCTTTCGTTATTGCTCATCACATTCAATGGAGCGCATCACGCTTATCTGTTTTCCTTTTTCTCCTACATTTATATATTGTGTAGGTCAATCAACTTTCTTTAGCATGAGATAAAAATATTTTAATTTTTATGACGTCATCATGCCTAAAAATTTTAATTACATGGGTCATTAATTTCATCTTTACAGTAAATTTTAATCTGTAATAGCCCGTAAGAATAAAATGTGATAATCACGATTAAAACGTTTTCTGGAAGCTATTGGATTGTAGATACGAAATCATGTGAACGTTTCGCCAATCGGATGTTGTGACGTCATCATATGGCCAGTTGAATAAAAAAAGTCGTATTTTTATATTTTGCGTAATAGTTCATCACATTTAAAAGGGTGCGCATCTATATTTTACGTATTCAAATTTCTTCTACACGTTAATATGTTGTTCCTGAGATAATTTCCTTCTGAAATTGCTATCTAAGTGTTTCATTTTGATACCGTCGCCATGTTAAAAATTGGAATAAATGGCGGGTCTCGTAATTTCACCTATTCTACACTGTATGTAATATGTATACAGATTATACTGTTTGCACTGTATATACTATATGACACAAAATTGACAGAATTCAGCACTAACAGCATATCATATTCTTCAGTTCTTGTCATAATGCCATAATCTTTATCTGTGTGCAATATTCCAACGTATGACGTGCACGTGGCGTTTGCCGTGGTGCGGATAACTAACTTGTCAAAGTGACGAGTTTCATGTCTAGTCTTCTTCTTTGTTATTCTTCTTTCTTTCCCGGATTTTTGTGCGTCGCATATCCCCTATTGCTTGTGAATATATCTTTTGTATAACTTTGTCATTATATGGACATTTACCTGAAGTTGTGCACCTCCATATTTTTAATGACGTTAGAGTCGCGCAGCGTAAGTTACGCGCGATTTTATGAATTTCAATGATTGATCATAGATTATAAACCAAAAGTCATTTTGTTTTGACACTTTGTGAAAATTTAAGTCATATCAAGGGCAAACTTTCTATGGATTAAAAATGACATGTTTCACAAGAAGTTACGCGGGCACGCGCATTTAAAATTTAAAAATGCGCAAAATTAATTTCTAATCAACTTTCTACGCTGATCATGACAATTTAAACATGTCAAAAATTCCCACGCGCGCGAAAAAAATTACGCGTAAGGTGCGCACGGAGCATGAAAATCATGTGTTTTTTTCTTGAATTATGATTTTACAGCCTTTCTTGGTCATTTTAAAAAAGATTTACATCATTTCAAATTGAAATGACGTCATACGAACACGTTGATTTAGACCATTTGCGCGCGTTTTAGTTGCAAAAGTGACAAAATTTTGTCAAAATTAAGCCTATTTTTAATCTATTATAGCTCCTCAGGATCATCCACGACCCCCAATTTTTTTAATTTAATATGTAATTGTAAGCAGATATGTTGTAGATATGAATTCATGCAGAACCTTTACCTCTCGGATGTTATGACGTCATCGTATGGCCACACGAATGTAAAATATAGGATGTTTTACTCTTTCGTTATTGCTCATCATATTAAATAGAGCGCATCTCACTTTTACGTGCCCAAAATTCTTCAAATTTGATTTAATGTAATTATTTAGATAATTATCTTCTAAAATTGTTATCTTTATATGTCAATTTGATGACGTCATCGTGTTAATAATTGGATTTAAAAGATGGGTCTCATAATTTTGTCTATGCTACACTGTATATAACATATACAGTTTATTCTGTAAAATACTGTAATATGATGTATGCTACATAATAGGTACAATTCAGCACTGTAAACATATTTATTTCATGTCATAGGATGGCATAATAATTGTCGAGGTTCATATGGTTAAGTATGTGCATGTTGCGTTTGCGCGGATAACCCGAACTCGTCAAAGTGACGAGTTCAAATCTAGTTTTTCATCATCTTTGTTCTTCTTTCTTTCCCGGATTTTTGTGAGCAGCATATCCCCTATTGCTTGTGAATATATCTTTTGTATAACTTTGTCATTATATGGACATTTACCTGAAGTTGTGCACCTCCATATTTTGAATGACGTCAGAGTTGCGCAACGTGACTTACGCGCGATTTCATGAATTTCAATGATTGTTTATAGGATAAAAAATAAAAGTCATTTTGTATTGAAATTTGATGAATATTTAAGTCATATCAAAGGCAAACTTTCTATGGATTAAAAATGGCATGTTTTACAAGAAGTTACGCGCACACGCGCATTTAAAGTTTCAAAATGCGCAAAATTAATTTCTAATCATATTTCTGCGCTGATCATGACATTTTGAGCATGTCAAAAATTCCAGCGCGTGCGAAAAAATTTACGCGTAAGATGCGCACGGAGCATGAAAATCATGTTTTTTCTCTTGAATTGTCATTGTCCAGCCTTTCCTAGTCATTTTCAAAAAGATTGACATAATTTCAAATTAAAATGACGTCATACAAACACGTTGATTTAGACCATTTGCGCGCGTTTTAGTTTAAAAAGTTATACAATATTGTCAAAATAATGCCTATTTTGAATCTATTATAGCTCTTTAGGATCGAAGGTGACCCCTAATTTTTTTAACTTATTATGCAAGAAGATAAATTGTAGAAATGAATTCATGCAGAATTTTTACCTCTCGGATGTTATGACGTCATCGTATGGCCACACGAATGTAAAATATATGATTTTTGTCTCTTTCGTTATTGCTCATCATATTCAACAGAGCGCATCTCGCTTATACGTATTCCATTTCCCCCGAGATTTTAATATTGTCTACGTCTTTTAAATCCAATTATTAACACGATGATGTCATCAAATTGACATATAAGGAAAACAATTTTAGAAGATAATTATCTAAATAATTACATTAATACAAATTTGAAGAATTTTGAAAACGTAAAAGAAAGATGCGCTCTCGTTTAAACGCAATGAACTTTTACGCAAGGGATGAAAATATGACTTTTTGAATTCAACTGGCCATATGATGACGTCACAACATCTGATTGGCAAAATATTCACATGAATTCGTATCTACAATCCAATAGCTTCCAGAAAACGTTTTAATCATGATTACCACTTTTTATTCTGACGAGCTATAACAGATTGAAATTTACTGTAAAGATGAAAATAGGGGACCCACGTTATTTACATTTTTAAACATGATGACGTCATAAAAATTAAAATATTTTTAACTCATGCGAAAGACAGTTGATTGACCTAGAGAGTTTTAAAATATCTGTGGAAATGGAATACGTATTAGCGAGATGCGCTCTATTTAATGTGATGAGCAATAACAAAAGAGTAAAAAATCCTATATTTTAGATTCGTGTGGCCATACGATGACGTCATAACACCCGAGGGGTAAAGATTCTGCATGAATTCATATCTACAACATATCTGCTTACATATTAAATTAAAAAAATTGGGTGTCATGGATGATCCTGAGGAGCTATAATGGATTCAAAATAGGCATAATTTTGACAATATTTTGTCATTTTTGTAACTAAAACGCGCGCAAATTGTCTAAATCAACGTGTTCGTATGACGTCATTTTAATTTGAAATGATGTCAATCTTTTTTAAAATGATTAGGAAAAACTGTAAAATCATAATTCAAGAGAAAAACACATGATTTTCATGCTCCGTGCGCACCTTACGCGTAATTTTTTTTGCGCGCGTGGGAATTTTTGACATGCTCAAAATGTCATGATCAGCGTAGAAAGTTGATTAGAAATTAATTTTGCCCATTTTGAAATTTTAAATGCGCTTGCGCGCGTAACTTCTTGTGAAACATGCCATTTTTAATCCATAGAAAGTTCGCCCTTGATATGAATTAAATTTTCACCAAGTGTCAATACAAAATGACTTTTGGTTTATAATCTATGATCAATCATTAAAATTCATAAAATCGCACGTAACTTACGCTGCGCGACTCTAACGTCATATAACGAAATTTCTTGCACATCTACAGCTACAGGTCAATCTTATGACAAAGTTATGCAATCTTATGTTGACCATAATTAGAGATACGCTGCGAACAAAATTCCGGGAAAGAAAGAAGAATAACAAAGAAGATGATGAAGATGAAAAAAAAGATATTTACAATCACAAGGGTTATCCGCAACTAAGTTGCGGATAACCAAAAAAAAAAAAGATCCTGACAATAACAAGGGGTTATCCGCCAAGTGCGGATAACCAACTAGACATGAAACTCGTCACTTTGACGAGTTAGTTATCCGCACGACAAACGCCACGTGCACGTCATACGTTAGAATTTTGCACACAGAAAAAGATTATGGCATTATGACCTGATCTGAAGAATATGATATGTTGTTAGTGCTGAATTCTGTCAATTTTGTGTCATATAGTATATACAGTATAAACAGTATAATCTGTATACATATTACATACAGTGTAGAATAGGTGAAATTACGGGACCCGCCATTTATTCCATTTTTTAACATGGCGACGGTATCAAAATGAAACACTAAAATAATAATTTCGGAAGGATATTATCTCAGCAACAACATATTACCGTGTAGAAGAAATTTGGATACGTAAAATATAGATGCGCGCTCTTTTAAATGTGATGAACTATGACGCAAAATATGAAAATACGACTTTTTTTATTCAACTGGCCATATGATGACGTCACTACATCTGATTGACAAAATGTTCACATAAGTTCGCATCTACAATCCAATAGCTTCCAGAAAACGTTTTAATCGTGATTATCACATTTTATTCTTACGAGCTATAACAGATTAAAATTTACTGTAAAGATAAAATTAATGACCCACGTAATTTAAATTTTTAGGCATGATGACGTTATAAAAATTAAAATATTTTTAACTCATGCGAAAGATAGTTGATTGACCTAGATAATATTAAAATCTCGGAGAAAATGGAAGACGGATAAGCGTGATGCGCTTTATTGAATGTGATGAGCAATAACGAAAGAGACAAAAATCCTATTTTTTACATTTGTGTGGCCATACGATGACGTCACAACATCCGTAAGGAAAAAATTCTGCATGAATTCATATCTACAACATATCTGCTTACATATTAAGTTAAAAAACTCGGGGGTAACGGTTGATCCTGAGGAGCTATAATAGATTCAAAATAGGCATAATTTTGACAATATTTTGTAACTTTTGCAACTAAAACGCATGCAAATGGTCTAAATCAACGTGTACGTATGACGTCATTTTAATTTGAAATGATGTCAATCTTTTTAAAAATGACTAGGAAAGGCTGGAAAATCACAATTTAATAGAAAAAACATGATTTTCATGCTGCGTGCGCACTGCACGCGTAAAATTGTTCGCGCGCGCGGGAAATTTTGACATGCGCAAAATGTCATGAATGGCGTAAAAAGTTGATTAGAAATTAATTTTGCGCATTTTAAAATTTTAAATGCGCGTGCGCGCGTAACTTCTTGTAAAACACGCCATTTTTAGTTAACTAAAAGTTTGCCCTTGATATGACTTAAATTTTCATAAAGGGTAAAAAAAAAATTACGCTTGGTTTTTAAGCTATGATCAATCATTAAAAATCATAAAATCGCGCGTAAGTCACGTTGCGCAACTCTGACGTCATTCAAAATAGGAGGTGCACAACTTCACGTAAATGCCCACATGTTGTCAAAGTTTTATAACTTTTTAAACTAAAACGCGCGCAAATGGTCTAAATCAACGTGTTTGTATGACGTCATTTTAATTTGAAATTATGTCAATCTTTTTGAAAATGACTAGGAAAGGCTGGAAAATCACAATTCAAGAGAAAAAACATGATTTTCATGCTCCACGCGCATGTTACGCGTAAACATTTTTGCGCGCGCGGGAATTTTTGACATGCTCAAAATGTCATGATCAGCGCAGAAAATTGATTAGAAATTAATTTTGCGTATTTTGAAACTTTAAATGCGCGTGCACGCGTAACTTCTTGTAAAACATGCCATTTTTAATCCATAGAAAGTTTGCCCTTGATATGACTTAAATATTCACCAAATGTCAATACAAAATGACTTTTATTTTTTATCCTATGATCAATCATGGAAATTCATAAAATCGCGCGTAAGTCACGTTGCGCAACTCTGACGTCATTCAAAATATGGAGGTGCACAACTTCAGGTAAATGTCCATATAATGACAAAGTTATACACTAGATTTGAACTCGTCACTTTGACGAGTTCGGGTTATCCGCGCAAACGCAACATGCACATACTTAACCATATGAACCTCGACAATTATTATGCCATCCTATGACATGAAATAAATATGTTTACAGTGCTGAATTGTACCTATTATGTAGCATACATCATATTACAGTATTTTACAGAATAAACTGTATATGTTATATACAGTGTAGCATAGACAAAATTATGAGACCCATCTTTTAAATCCAATTATTAACACGATGACGTCATCAAATTGACATATAAAGATAACAATTTTAGAAGATAATTATCTAAATAATTACATTAAATCAAATTTGAAGAATTTTGGGCACGTAAAAGTGAGATGCGCTCTATTTAATATGATGAGCAATAACGAAAGAGTAAAACATCCTATATTTTACATTCGTGTGGCCACACGATGACGTCATAACATCCGAGCGGTAAAGGTTCTGCATGAATTCATATCTACAACATATCTGCTTACATATTAAATTAAAAAAATTGGGGGTCGTGGATGATCCTGAGGAGCTATAATAGATTAAAAATAGGCTTAATTTTGACAATATGTTGTCACTTTTGCAACTAAAACGCGCGCAAATTGTCTAAATCAACGTGTTCGTATGACGTCATTTTAATTTGAAATGATGTAAATCTTTTTTAAAATGACTAAGAAAGGCTGTAAAATCATAATTCAAGAAAAAAACACATGATTTTCATGCTCCGTGCTCATCTTACGCGTAATTTTTTTCGCGCGCGTGGGAATTTTTGACATGTTTAAATTGTCATGATCAGCGTAGAAAGTTGATTAGAATTTTGCGCATTTTTAAATTTTAAATGCGCGTGCGCGCGTAACTTCTTGTGAAACATGTCATTTTTAATCCATAGAAAGTTTGCCCTTGATATGACTTAAATTTTCACTAAGTGTCAAAACAAAATGACTTTTGGTTTATAATCTATGATCTATCATTGAAATTCATAAAATCGCGCGTAACTTACGCTGCGCGACTCTAACGTCATTAAAAATATGGAGGTGCACAACTTCAGGTAAATGTCCATATAATGACAAAGTTATACAAAAGATATATTCACAAGCAATAGGGGATATGCGACGCACAAAAATCCGGGAAAGAAAGAAGAATAACAAAGAAGATGAAGATGAAAAAAAAGATATTTACAATCACATGGGTTATCCGCAACTAAGTTGCGGATAACCAAAAAAAGTAACAGGACGATTACAAGGAGTTATCCGCTACTAAGCGGATAACTAATAATACAGAAAAAAAAAAATATTGATCCACTACAATCACAAGGAGTTATCCGCTACTAAGCGGATAACTAAAAAATATTGATCCACTACAATAACAAGGAGTTATCCGCTACTAAGCGGATAACTAACTAGACATGAAACTCGTCACTTTGACGAGTTAGTTATCCGCACGACAAACGCCACATGCACGCCATACGTTGGAATTTTGCACACAGAAAAAGATTATGACATTATGACCTGATCTGAAGAATATGATATGTTGTTAGTGCTGAATTCTGTCAATTTTGTGTCATATAGTATATACAGTATAAACAGTATAATCTGTATACATATTACATACAGTGTAGAATAGGTGAAATTACGGGACCCGCCATTTATTCCATTTTTTAACATGGCGACGGTATCACAATGAAACACTAAAATAATAATTTCGGAAGGATATTATCTCAGCAACAACATATTAGCGTGTAGAAGAAATTTGGATACGTAAAATATAGATGCGCGCTCTTTTAAATGTGATGAACTATGACGCAAAATATGAAAATACGACTTTTTTTATTCAACTGGCCATATGATGACGTCACTACATCTGATTGGCAAAATGTTTAAATGAATAATATAGAAAAAAAATAATGATCCACTACAATAACAAGGAGTTATCCGCTACTAAGCGGATAACTAACAAAGAAGATGAAAAAAAAAGATATTTACAATCACATGGGTTATCCTGCAACTAAGTTGCGGATAACCAAAAAAAAATATTGATCCACTACAATCACAAGAAGTTATCCGCTACTAAGCGGATAACTAAAAAAAAGATGATGAAACAGGACAGTTACAAGGAGTTATCCGCTGAATGCGGATAACTAAAAACATAGAAATTAATCCAGGACAGTTACAAGGAGTTATCCACTCAATGCGGATAACTAAAAAAGATGATGATGATAATGATGATGATTTCGTACAATCACAAGAGGTTATCCTGCAACTTCGTTGCGGATAACCAAATAAAAAAAAAAATAATAAAGATTTCATACAATAATAATAGGTGATCATTTTATTCTAAATGATAATAATTGAGTATTGACTAACCTACGAAACAATGCCTAGACAGACTGGCTATTGTTGTTAGGTTGCTGATGGATGAAGTTTATGTTGTTCACTTGTTTGTGCGTGCCGTGCCATCATACATTCAAATGCAGTGTGTATGGGCACGCGGTACAATATTTGTCACTATTTTTATTGTGCTACCTGGTTGGTAAAAAAATACTGAATAAGCACCCGTCGCACCCCCTCCCCCTCTGCGTACGGCCCTGCAAAGATAACTTCATCTTAAAAGTTTGCACCAGTGTAGTGATATACTGTAGGCCTATGTAGATTTTTTTTCAAATAGTTTCTCATCTTTACCATTTCACATTATTTGCATTATTGCCTCGTAATTTTGTTTTTTTATTTTTTCTATCATAATATTCATAATTTACTACTACCTATTATTACTTTTGTAATTATTTATTTAGCTTTGATATTTTGTCTATATACAGAATCATCTGAAGATTCTCGGACAAAACCAACATCTAGGGAAATGCCAGACTTACAAACAAAGTTCAACGACCTCAAATATGATCTTGGCAAACACTATGATGGGGAAAGATACCTTTGGCTAAGATGTTGCTTATTTGATGTTATTCCTAGAGGAGACCTCACACATACTGATTTCATAGCAACTGATCTGTTCAATATACTCCATGACAACGGTAAAATCAAACCTAATGACGTCACCATCCTTTTTGAGGTTGCTGAATTATCAGGTTTGCAGCTTGCTGTAGATCTGGTAAAGCAGTATATGAAAGATAACAACGTCAAAGGTACTGGTGATAAGTTATCCTCTTACCGGAAGCGATTGTTTACGGCATTGAACGAAGTAGGACAAGAGGAGTTACAAGATGTCATTACTTATTATAGACTGCAAAGATTTGGTTTTCAAAACATGTGGGACGTAGTGTTTTACTTGGAAAGTGGATTACAGCTTGACGATGAACCATCAAAATTAAATACGTTTGCAGCATGTATTGGAATGAGAGCAAGAAATATTTTAGGTAAGTATTTAATTTAATAATAAAACAATGCGCCAACCAGTGGACTGTGATACTAGATCTTGAACAGAGAGGCATCCTAAGGGAAGATAAATTGCAATCATTTATCGAACATTTAAAGGAAAATAAGATGACTGTTGCTGCTGCTAACAAGTTAGAAGGTTAAGTTAATTCTCAGTATTATGTACTAAATAACTGATATAAGTTTGTCTGTGTAGTATATGTATAGATCATGAAATGGTTTAATTTCTACTTTTTTAAATTAAACTCGATATTATAATTAAAATAAGAGGAGAAAACAGCTTTTTTCAGCACTCAATATTTATTACTATGACACACTTTTACAGTATTCTCATCTCTTGTCCATGGTATACTTACCAATTTTTTGGGTCTGAAATGCTTTGTGTTCCTCTATACTTATTTGTCCAGTTTTTGTGTTATTATTTGTATACAATGTTACTATTACTGTATTCATTACAATAGCATTTTAATTAATACTTTTTTCTTGTTGATTGGAGTCTATAGTTAACATTTTAAATTCTTTTTTTTTAATCTCATAATGTAATTTTATTTATTATATAATAATGTAGTATTTATATAGTTTGTAGATTTATTTTGCATGCTATTGTTCATTTTTGCTTGATTGTTGAACTTAATTTACTCAAAGCTATTTTAAAATCTTATTATATTTTTAGATAATTTTCCAACATTCCAATATCCCAATATTGCTGCTCGTGATTTTCAAGACGCATACAATGAAGCCTTGAAAGATGGATCAGTTCTAGTCAATCTTGGAATGCTTAAAGTAATTGGACAGGAAGGAGTGGGTAAAACATGCCTCATTAATGCCTTACTTGGAAAAGAGTAAGTAGTAATAGGACAGTGAAATTGACATTACAAAATAATTGTGAGCAAACTAAGAATTGCAAACCAGCCAACTTTTATTGATTGGTTTTTGATAAACTACTACTTTCTAAATATTGCAGTAATAGATCTAACAATAGTTAAATAAAAACTTTTAGAAATATATAAATCAGTTACTACCTAATCATAACACCATCAAATTTTCTATAGATTATAGAATTTAATTTTAATCTTATATTCTAGGAAAAAAAATCATACGAATTGTTGGATAACTTGACTTCCTAAATGTATAATTTGCTTCCAATATTCTTAAAGTCATGTAAGGCACAATTGGCTAATGTTTTATGTACATTCTTTAATTTAACTGTACAAAAAGGTATTTTACCAAAACAATTGAAGGATGCAAATGTTGTACCTATTTTCAAAAGAAATGGAAAACCCAAAGACGAAATGAAAAGCTATCGTCCAGTGTCTTTAACTCCCATAATTTGTAAGATTATTGAGAAATTGCTTTGCTATCATTTAAGGGAATATCTAGAATATAATAATATCCTTTCAGAAAATCAGTTTGGGTTTAGACAAATGTATAGTACTGAACTTTTACTTTCAAAGGTTTTTCATTCATGGGCACAGAGCTCAGAACTTAAAGGCTGTAAAAATATTGATATTATTTTTCTTGAATTTTTGTCTGCATTTGATAAGGTGTCTCATAAAAGATTAATTAAGAAACTTAATAACTGTGGCATTGGTGGAAATCATAATTGTGCGTAATACGTCATAACACACATGGTTTTTTTCTTGAGGAAACCGGGGTGGCGGCCCCGTGTGTTGATGTCAGTAATTACCACGTTGTTTGATTTTACGACGTGAGATCGTGTTTTCCCCCGGAAGGCCTACAGTACAGTGTTAACTGTTCGGCTTAGCATCGACCTTATTATTCGATGTTTTCCTTTACTAAACACTGGAAAATATCACTGTGTGTTTTATTTGGTAACTGTCCGTTCAATACTTAAAAATATATTTAAGCTTCATATATATTTTATTTATATTAAAATATCTGGTAGTGACTGCCGGTATTTTGCCTGTTGTTGTTACTGATCGTTCAGGCGTGCAATCGGCCAGTCTAGTGTAGCAGCAGCTAGCGTTGAAATAACTCATTGTTTACTTGACATGCTGATAATGACTTTCGTTGAATAAACAACTATATGTTGAAAGCTGTTCAACGCAACGCAAACAAAACGCAACGACAACGTGTTGAATGCGTTGTGATTTTTGCAATAATTCTGTCCTGTACTGTAGTTCTGTATTTCCGATGCGTGTAGTACCCTATTTATCTTCATTTCCCTACGTTCGTAAATATTAGGCCGAATTTCCGTAGTAATTTATAGACGTTCCGAAATTTGAACCGTGTTATACCGGTAACACCGGTTTGCTTCTTTCTGCAAATGTCCTATCATTATTTTCTTTGTTTTATTTGGAGTGTGGTTTAAAACAACACTTTTGTAAATTTATAGTGGATAAATAGAAATGAATTTTTGGAAATTGTGGTTTTAACATCTGACTTTATTTAGCATTTTTAAATGAATTAATATTCCAAATTATACAATTCACTGTAAAGGCGGGTTCGCCCGAACCAAAAAAACCCCCCCTGACTACGGGCCTGCATGGATTACAGATTTTCTTTCAAATAGACGCCAAAAGGTTATGGTTATTTACAGAGGAGAAGGTCAGAGTGGGTAAATGTTACTTCAGGGGTACCACAAGGGTCAGTTTTGGGCCCTCTTTTATTTTTGATTTACGTAAGTGATATTGTAAATAATATTTCTTCTTCACTTTTTCAATTTGCTGATGATCACACATTATCACATCTTATTTATAACAATAATGATTGTAAATTGCTTCAAAAGGATTTAGATTTAATTGCTAAATGGGCAAATGTAAACAAACTTCCCTTAAATCCTGTCAAATGCGCCGTAATGCATGTTACAAGATGTAAAGAGATAGTTAACCGGGATAAATACCATAGAATCAGACAATATTCCTAAAGTTACAGAATTCAAATTTCTAGGTGTGTATGTAAATAGTTCGTTGTCTTGTCATACACAAGTTATATGTTGTAAAGCAAGCAGATTGCTTGATTTCATTTCAAAATGTAGTAAAAATATGTCCTGGTTAGCTATGTTGAACTTATACAAAGCTCTATTACTTCCAGTGGTTACCTACTGTTGTTCAATGTGGGCACCATTTGAGAAATCATATATTAATAGAATAGAAAGTATACAAAGGAAAGCAACAAGGATAATAATGTTTAGAAAGGAAGGTTCCTGGGACACATCTTATTTTCATAGGTTGAAAGTGCTTGAATTATTATCTATTGATTGTTTAAATTACATAGACTTTCATTAGGATTTAAGGTGTTGAAAGGTTACTGTCCCCATTCTTTCAATGAGTATATTAAAACTAGTGAAAGATGTCCGGGTAGGCTTTTACGTTGGAATTCGAAAGGCAATATTTTTTATAATTCTGTATTTGTTTCTTTTCCTAGACTATGGGAGCAAATACCAAATGACATAAAAGATTCACAAACAATTTCAATATTTAAGGCTGCTCTAACAAAACACTATATTTCATGTTATGTATAGTTTATTTGTATTTTTCTTGTATTTGGTTTTATCTTAACTGTTTGTATTGTATGGAGTGAGTACAGAATCTGTTTGGGCTTTAGCCTATTCTCATTCCTGGTTATTTTTACATTGGTGACCAAATAAATATTATTATTATTATTATAATTAATGAATATATTAAAATGATTTTGAAGTAAAAGGAGAAAAGTGCATGTTTTACAGTACCTGTACTTAAAATGACTGAAGTTCATAGTTGGTTTCAAATATTTTTGCCAGATTTGAGGAAAAGCATGTAGTTACAGATGGCATAGCGGTGATAAGAACAGCAAGCACAACATGGACAGAGGATGATGCTGATAGTGGTAAACATGAATACAAATTAGCATATTACTCTTCCTATCATAACTGGCTATGTAACATTATTTATTATTTATCATTAATCTCATTATCATTGACACAAACAGGCCCACAATGAATTGGAGATGTAGAATGGAATTTAAAAATGTATACAACCGTAGTATGGTGTGAACGGTCTTATTTTAACATACATTATACTAATACAATTGTTATGATCTCTTAGCACGCAAGCTATGTTACAGTGTTTGATGATGTATATTAATTTTACATTAATTAATCAATAAGTTTGACAGTCTAAAGTATATTTACGTATTAACGTATCTGCTAAAATAATATGTACACACTGTCTTTTTTTTCTCTACAGGTAATCCTTCAAATCAGTATACAAAAATGGTCACTGACAAACTGAGAGCAAGGAAAACTGTAAGCGTATGTCAGTAATAGTGTAATAAAAACAAAAAATAAATAAAATATAAGTACCTACAGCACATTCCTACTATTGCAAACCAGTCACTTACAGAATGCAATGAGACATTATGAGCAGCTATTTTAATGTTTTAAATTTCTAATTATTGTTTTGAGAATAAATATTACTTTTTATTTCTATTAAAGGTAGACAGTATTCAATTTTTGATGAATAACATTTATTGTTTTTTGGGTTATTTTTTTTTTGTATGTGTCAGGTTAACATGAAACCATCTACAGAAGATGATGATGGTATTGTTAACTACAATATTGATGCCAACAATGATGATTACAAAAATGATGGTATGTAACTTTCCCGTAAATTCTTATCTATTACATTTTGTAGTAAAAACACTAATAAATAAGTCTTATATTATGAGTTGGCAATTTTTCATAGTTATTTGAAATAATTAAGATAATATTATAAGATTTTCTAATTTAAAGTAACTAAATAACTATAACATTATTAAAATTATGTGCTCAGATTTGGAGGCAACCTATCTGTGTAACAATTATGGTGACATAATTTTCTACTATGATAATGACAACTATAATTAACTATAACTTGGAGACGAAATATTATCTGTGTAACAATTATGATTGACAGTCATACATTTCTAGACAGTGAAAACTAAAGTTATAATGATGACATTAAAAATGAAAAACAAGGATGAAAATAATAATGATAATGATGATGTGCTAGATATTAATAATGGTGAAGCCTGCATCTATGTGGTAGTGGGTGGTGACTTTAGCAATGATGATGATGATAATGAAAATTACAACAAAGAGGACAACTAAAACAATACTCATAATATATATATTAATATACTGGGACTTAAATTTGTCATTAAAAATGAAATCATTTACATATTTTTATATTACGTTCTTGTTACATATGTTTTGATAACCAAAAAAGCTTGTTTCCACTACAGGTACTGATACAGCTACTAAAGCTATTCCAATTGATACAGAACAGCAGTTAGATAAAGATGTAATCAAGAAAGTTGAGGAAAATAAGGAGACGACTTTGGAAGAAACATTCAACATCTGGGATCATGGGGGACAAATGATATACCATGGTATACATCGCGTAAGTTACAAAATATGTTATTGCCTTGTAAGTTGATATTTTATTGTTTAAATACTTTCTACACATTTCTTAATAAACTCCATGTCAGCCAGTTAAAAAGATAACATAATTGGTTTCATTCTAAGAGCGCTATATCAAATTTGTAATGTAATGTAATAATAACAATTGTATGGCCAAGGTATAGTTTGCCTTTTTCCCCATTCAGTAATTGTAATCCAATGGTTAGTGCTTATTATGAAATGTTGATATTACAAATTTTCTATGAGTATTTTTATTAACACTTTCCTTCTGTTTTCAATCATACCTGATTTTAGCCACAGTGTTATATGAATTTGTACTAGAGAAATGCTTTGATAAAAAGAGTATCAATAGTCAATGTATTAAAATAGTTTATCAAAGAATTTGTATATAATAGTCTTTATTTATATTAGGGACCACTACAGAATAATGGTACTTGTTCATAGGCCTTTAAGAATATTAATAAAATATTTGAATAACAAGCACATTATTTTTTCCAGATCTTCGTAACATCAGAGGCACTATACATCGTAGTGTTTGATCTCAGTGTGAACCTTAAAGATCGTGCTATCGTCATTGATTCGAATGGCGTAAGTATTGTAAGGTATTGTAGTTGTTGTGCTGGAACAAGTCTTCTTGATAAAAAAAAAAAGCATTTACTTTATTTTAAATCAAAAAAGTAATTTTGTTTTGTTTTTGTGTTTGTTTTTTTTTTTCAGAAAAAGCATCAACATCATTGGACCAACCTCCAGTTCATATTATCTTACATCCTGTCAGTTTATTCTCATAGTCGTATTGTGGGAAAAAACAAAGCAAAGGGAGTTCACAAACCAACTATCCTTATTGTGGGTACACACAAGGGGAAGCTTGGCAGGACTGAAGAAGAACAAAATGATGAGGTAAATACTCAACTACTGAGAACAATCTATAAGCAAATGTAAAGAAACTTAGTCCTAAAGTAGTGTATCAAGTAATTTGATTACTTAAGTCTAACCTGCGATTACTATAAAAGTAAGTAGTAGTCGCGAGTCTATTATAAAAAGTTTTTGAATATTAATTAGAATAAATTACAGTAATTGACCCATGTTATGATATGAATATAAATTTTTTATTATTAGGCAAAAAAGGTATTTAAAGAGCTTCGAGGTGCACTTGGAGAAAAACTGAAAGTACATGTGTATAATAACCATTATTTTGCCATCGAGAACAGTAAAGAAACAACAGATAAGAGCTTTAGTGATCTCAAAGAGGTTATTGATGAGTTTATGACAGATTTAGAAAGGCCTGTTCCTTTGAAGTGGATGCGTTTTCGATGTGGCATACATAATCTAAGGGGAGAAAAACACTTTTCTTTGTGTCCTGTTGAAGAGGTAAATTTAATTTAATGTTTTGTTTTTTTATTTTTTAAATATTTTTTTTATATATTTAGGAAAATTGCCAAAGATAACCATAAGCGAATTCATTCACTATTTATTCTTAAAGGTGGCAATCCTGTTCACAAGACAAACATATACTTTTCAGTAGTAATTAATAGTATCTAAAAAAGCATAAACAAAATATTTTTCCCACTATTAAAAAACAATTAATATTAGTAAATGTGAGCCAGACCATTCAACGACCTAGTAATATTACATGAAATATTCATTGCTATGTTGCCATTCAGTGAGAACAATTTCTGTATATATCCCCCATGACACTGTGAGAGTGACGTTTTCCTTCAGATTCAACATTATGCAGTAAATTGTATCAAGTAAATGACAAAAAGTGACAGTATTTTGCGCACAACTTTTTTATATTGGCAATTGTACCTCAAAACATTTCATGTTATAAAGCAATGTTTCACAAACTATGGGCTGTGTTGTAAGAGCCTTTATTTTAACAATGCGCAGTTTACAACAAACAGTGTAAATTTGATGTTACGCAGGTTATGAGGGTGTGGTTTGATATTCCAAAAATGTGTAACATACCAACAAATGCAATTGATATGTGCGACTAAAGTTTCAATCGGGAATCTTGTGTGAACTGTGACATGACACAGTGATATGTGCTGTGTGCATTATAAAGGGAAAACCCTGATGCTGCTCTGATTTTTTTCGGTGTCGTCAGCACAATTTTACCCTAAAAAAAATGTCAGCGCAATTTCCAAGGAGCTATGGTCCATATTCCTAATTTTCTTATCTCACCCCCAACCATGTGGGACTGAGGTGGCGGGCTCTTTTATTTATATGTGTGGTTGAAGTTTCGACCACGATGTAATGTAACGCAACACATTGACATGTCTAGTGTCTGCTATAAAGGAGAAATCCAACCGGGCTGCGCTGAATTTATAATTTTTTTGTGGATCATCATCGGTGCAATTTTTATCCTCCAAAAACAAAATTAAAAAACAATTCAAGGGACCTAGAGGTCCATATTCCAAAAATGTTCTTACCTCATCCCCAACCACGGTGAGGCTAAAGGTGGCAAATTCTTTTATATTACGTTTCTAACATTCAAGCTGGGTAGTTAGGCCGCAGCTTGGTATTGGGAACAGGATTTAGGCCACTAAATAAAAAGTTTGCGGAACACTTCTGTAAATGACAGAAATAATGTTATAAATGACATATACCTACAGTACCTATGATTTCATTTTTTTTCTTTAGCTCAAAGAGCTGGCAAGTGACAATGGTATTGCAGATGAAAACCAACAATCAACCCTTCTTAACTTCCTGTATGATCTTGGTGAAATTGTTTACATGCCTGACAACAAATTATTGAAAGATAAAGCAGTGTTAGATCCAATGAAGCTGGTTGAAATTGTCACTTCTTTTGTAACAGTCATTCCACCAGAAAATCCAGTAAGTAGGTTCATATAAAAATTTTAATTCAGTGTTCCTTGGGGAAATAATAGGCACATGTTGTAGTATCAAAAGCAATATCTGACAGCCACCTTATACAGTAGTTTAAATTTGAGTGGTATATTGTATATACATATGTAATTGTATCTGCTGTTCGATAAGAAAATTATAATAAATGTGTGTGTGTTTTTTTAGCCGGCCATGTATATTGATGCCTTTAGTAAGCTTGAAAATGGCATACTGGAGGAAGACTTGTTGCGAGAATTATGGAAAGAGCGTAAAGTTGACGAAGGAAAGAATTTTGAGTTTCTTGTAGCACTGATGATCCAATTGGGTTTCATTTGTAAGAGGAAGACAACATGTAGCCGAGATAGGCAAAGTACATCTACAGTAGGTTTTGTTAAATCTTTTCTACATGTTTTGCAAGTAGTCAAATTATGTATAAAAAATGATTTTTGGTATGATACAAAAAAATTTCAAATATTTTGGTGCTGAAAGATGTTTTTAACATGTACAGGAAATGATCTTAATTTTCTTATTAAAAGATATCTAAATGGTATTTTACAATTTCAGAGATCTGTTGTAAAACAATCATATTTTGTGCCATTACGCCTTGCTTTTAAGACATCAACTGAAGTGAAAGCAGTGCCTGATGAATTTCCAGCTATCAGTATCTATTACGACTTTAAGGGATATCTGCCAGATGTATTGTTTCCATATATGATTATTGATTTCCTCAACAAATTTCAAAAGAAAGGTGATGACCCAATACTGTCATATAATCATGCTGAACTTTACTTCGACCAAGATCATCATCTGACCTTATCTCTTGTCAAACTTGTGACTATAGAGGATGAAAGAAATTTCTTGTTAAAGGTACTGTATCATATAATTTGTTGTGAATAATATATATAATATATATAAGGGGCTTTGCGTCTAAAGCATTAGCTTACAGCTTAACCCCATTCACAACTTCAATTAATTTTGCATGTACTTTGTATTATCTGAGATTGTGAATAAAGTTATACATATAGTAAATGTATATATTACCTGAAAAGTCATTTAATCTAAACATAAACTCAAATTCAGATATCAAAACATTACTTTTCTTCTTTTTTCAGGTGACTATTAAAAGAACAAATGTTCCTAATGAAGCAAGTAATGAAGAACCCTCTTCTAAAGCATGTAAAGAAGTATGTTATTTCATATATACTCTAGTAGCTAGATCAACTTTCGTATGCACTTTGAGGTCCAGAGAATTTGACTTCAGAAATTGGTTTAGGGTGGTCAAACAATCATTTTTGGCTTGGTTACACATTTTGAAAATGTGGCGAAAGGTCAAAAGGTCAGGGTAAAAGTCATATGACCAAACATCAATATGTCCTTAAATCTTAACAACCACTGGTCACAGCGAGGTAATTTTGGTCTTAAATTAATCTGAAGGTATACATTTATATTCAGTCTAATGGGACATTTTAGTAAAAAATGACCGAAAATGCCATTTCTGACCATTGACCCACAACCCAGGGCATGTATGTGTCTCCGTAACTACTGGTCGTAGACACTTGAATTTGGTTTTAAATCGTTCGAAATGTATATTTTGTTATTTGTTACACATTTTGAAAAAGGTTACAAAAGCTCAAAGGGTCAAGGTCAAGGGTTATATGAACAAATAAAAAAAGGTACTTGTATCTCGGCAACCACTGGTCGCAGCAATCAATTTTGGTCTCAACATGTTCAGAAGGCATGCATTTATATTCCATCTAATGGGGCATTTTAGTCAAAAATGATCATAAATGCCATTTCTGACCTTTGACCCACATACCAGGGCATCTTCATGTTTCTGTAAGTACTGGTCGTTGAAACTTAAATTTGGTATCAAATTGTTCGAAATATACATATTTACATTCATTGTAATAGAAAATGTGGTTAAAAGATGAACAGAAATACTATTATTAATGTTTCAAACAAAAAACATATCTACACAACTTATCCTTAGACAGTAATTTTATGCAATAACTGATACTTTAAATTGTTTTAATTTCAAGTACTAGTTATTGCTGTCCCCGAGGACATTTTGATAGAAACGTTAAGCTCAACAGTTCTTTTCAAAATGCTAGAAGTAACTTGCCATATGTATCCGATTAAACGCCCCAGGCATTTATTGTTCAAAAGGGTTTTTAGGGGGAAAGGAGGCATCTTTATTTGGGGTATAATATGGTAACATGTATAATCAAATAAATACCACCTAGATGTAAAAAAATACAGCACAATTAATATCAAAAAGTGATAAAATTATGTCAAATGCTTGGTACATTGTAGATTATGGTTGTTAATGAAATGTGTTGACGTGATACAATTATTGTGTAAATGCATGTGGCGGGGCGTTTATTCCACATGATGTTCTATTGGAGGGAATGATGGCGTTTATTTGAGGGAGGCTTTTATTCAAAGCGGGTGTTTATTCAAATAAATACTCTAATTTTAATAATTATATTTCGTTTCTCAACTGATAAAAGGTACTTTACATGATTCGTTTTCCTCTTTATGCTTTTTATCGAAATGTTTCTGTCTTTTAGAATAAAAGTGATAGATTCCATTAAATGGATCTTCTCCTCCAGGTGCCAGTATATAAAACAATGACACATCATTATCCTGACATGATTGCACTCATAATGGATCTTCATTCTATCATCTGTTTGTTTGTAACTACAATTTGACAACAATCTTTTGCATATTTTTAAATGCCAATACATAGTTTCATTACTATTGTACAATATGTCCAGCTTTCCTGAAAACACCCTTGTGCACGACACTAGTACAGTGTTGTAGTATGATTTTATCATGATAACTTCTGATGCTTTTATTGTCAATGCATTCAGTACCTAAAACATGTCAAAGTTTCTAGTGGTATTGATAATAAATCTCCAGAAATATATATTGTTTTATTATCTACACTGGAAACAGACGTGTATATGTATAAGTTTTGGCGGTGACACTCAAAAATATTATGCAACAGTGTTACGGAATAATGACAATGAATTGGTCTATTATAGTTGTCTCTGATACCTTTTATTACATGATTTTACCTCCACCAGGATAGAATGAGGTTTAATCCAGTTATTATTCTTATTATATTAATTTTTTTTTTTTTTGTTATATCTGGGGTGTATTTATTTGATTATACATGTTACCATTATTACACCCAAACAAAATAAACGCCTTCCCTGAATAAATAAATGCCCGGGGCTTTTATTTGGGTAACTACAGTAAGTTACTTCTAGCATTCTTAACTGTTGAGCTCGACGTTTCTATCAAAATGTGTTAACGTTCTCGGGGGTCAACAATACTTTCTAGCATTATTATAAGCAAAAGTACAATCATTACAAACAGTAAAGGATTTGTTTTAATTCCTATAATGAAATCATTAAGCATCAATTATTGCATAACATTACTGTCTAATGATAAGTTGGGTAGAGATATGTTTTTCATTTAAAACATTAGTAATTAATAGTATTTCTGATCATCTTTTATCCAAATTTTCTGTTAGAATGAATGTAAATATGTGTATTTCTAACAATTTGATACTAAATTTAAGTTTCTACTACCAGTACTTACAGAGATATGAAGATGCCATGATATGTGGGTCAAAGGTCAGAAATGGCATTTCTGATCATTTTTGGCTAAAATGTCCCATTAGATTGAATATGAATGCATGCCTTCTGAACATTTTGAGACTAAAATTGACTTGCTACGACGAGTGGTTGCCGAGATACAAGTATCTATTTGTATTTGTTCATATAACCCTTGACCCTTTGACCTTTTGCAACATTTTAAAAAATGTGCAAAAAATAACAAAATGTTTATTTCGAACAATTTAAGACCAAATTCAAGTGTCTACGACCAGTAGTTACGGAGATACATACATGCCCTGGAGTGTGGGTCAAAGGTCAGAAATGGCATTTCCGGTCATTTTTGACTAAAATGTCCCATTAGACTGAATATAAATGTATACCTTCTGATCAATTTAAGACCAAAATTACCTCGCTGTGACCAGTGGTTGTCAAGATTTAAGGACCTATTGGTGTTTAGTTTTATAACCTTTCACCCTGACCTTTTGCCACATTTTCAAAATGTGTAACCAAGCTAATAATGATTGTTTGACCATCCTTAACCAATTTCTGAAGTCATATTTTCTGGACCTCAAAGTGCATACGAAAGTTGATCTAGCTACTAGAGTAATATCAGTTTTAAAAACTATATTATTTTTTATAGATATTTTTGTTGATTTGGTTTTTTGTAATTATGACATAGTTTAAAATAACTTAAATATTTAAAATCATGTTTGTGCAGTTTACTTGATGTGTAATATAATTTTTAATTTTTATTGATATACATTATTAATTGAATATTAAATTGATTATTGATAACTGATTTATAAAAACAATACATCTTTAACAAATTAATGATATAATCTTAATATTATATAAATTTTAAAATACAAACAACTTAAAGTACAGTTATTAAAAACTAGTTTATAAGTGATTTTCACTGAAATGTAGTTGCCAATCAATAACACACTTTGAATTTTTATTATTTTTAATTTGTATATGGTCATGAATCTTGGCCTCAATGCCTGCAATTAAACTTTATAAAAATAATGAGGTTTATTGTAATGGTGACAGATCTTATGGTAAAGATTTTGTTACATTTGTGACCAACTATGTGAAATGTGGATAGTAGTGATAATTCACCTTAACTTTAGGAATTATTTCAATTATTATTGTTTTACTTTTTCCTTTATAACTATTTTGTATTGTAAATGTTTAGTGAACATTTTAAAAATGTGTGCTACATTGTTTATGTGTTAAATTGCATGTTTTTGGAAATTAACCAATTCAATTTATATCGTTAGGTTTTGTTAACGATCCAGAAGTCATTTGAACCTTCTAAAGATGGTGGTAGAAGAGGGATTCAATATGAGAGATGCATACTTTGTGATGTATGTAGTGATACATCAGAAAAGAAACACATTCAAAGTCTTGGTGATTTTCAGGACGAGAAGTTGCCATGCTCCAAAACTGGCACTTATAAGAGTATGGATGTTAAACGTTACAAGCGGCTATTTGGAGGTAAGAGTAATAACAGAGACCGACAAGTTCGATTTTATTTCACTGATATATTTACTACTACAGCCATGTGTATGTGAATTTGGTGTAATGGTTATGTAATCAGCCTTTCAACTAACAATAGTTGACTAACAATAGAACAGCAACGCCAAAAACAAACGGGTGAATTTGAAAAGAAATACGTTTTTAAAAACTACTCGCATCAACAAACTTGTACATAAATCTAATTATGTTTTAAAATTACAAATCACATATTATAACTGTTGCCTCTTGTACAAAAATGAAGTTTTTTGGACAAGTAGTTCTCGAGAAAATGCAATTTCAGTTTACTCATTACTTTAAGACTGCTAGCCGGCTTTTTGAAAATTCTGTCCTATCTTTTAACACTAGCAGGTCTGAAAATAATTCTAAAAAGTTGTCCAGAATTGGGACCGTGGTCCAGATTGCCTCCAATATTTAATGGAGTGGTCCTTGACCACATATCTATCTATATTTTCATTTTGGGAAAGATCTTGTAATTACTTTTTGAGTAATCCTACTAAAAAACAAACAGACACACACGATCGACTACATATACCTCCTTGGCGGAGGTGAATAAAATTTATGTAAGCAATTAACAGGTAAAATGTGGGGAAAAACCTAAATATGAGATAGTACTACTACTAGTAAGAGGAATGAAGATATCACAGCTAACAGCAGCATTTCACCTAACTCATATTTCATCATATGGCAATACAATTACGTGCGTAGCGCATATAGCGCTTAAAATTTTCAAAATTGTCAAAATTGATTTTGGATGAAATTAGAGTATGTTTCAGGCAATTTTAAGTGTTTAAAAAATTGCTATGAGTGTGCAGATTTGTGCACGTTTCACAAGCCTTTATTTAATAATTTCATCATATTTTATTCAACTCGAAATTGTGTAATACAAGCACGTAAAAAAGGACAGGCTACGCACGTGTAAGTTACCAAAATGGTGAAAATATGCCAAGTTTTATAATTAATATATGTCGTCCCAATGCTCGGGAATACCTATTTTGCATTTCATTTTCTTATAGTGTATTTATGATTTATTATGAAATTAAGTCATCATTAATTGCATATTTAATTAAAAAAAATTAATTTTGACAATCAAACAAACTGACATTTTCTTGGGCCGAAATAACAAACTAAACATTAACTTTCTTCCTTAAAATGTTCATATATTAAAGTTAAAAGTATATACTTTGACAGTGCATAATTGTTTTACATTTTTAAAGATAAAAAATTATAATTCATTGCGGTATGTAATAATCTATCTGCACCTGCATAGCAAATACACGGAGGGAGGAATCTTTCTACAACTTTTAGTCAGTTGTATATGGCCTATGCTCGTGTCTATGGCATTCAAGGTACCGAGATCGAGTTTCACCTTGGGAATGAAACGAAATAAGATTTTTTTTTAATTATCTGTATTGTTTGTTCAATTTTAATTCTTAGTGTATAGATTATACACATGATTTATAATGAAATCTAGATAAAAAGTAACTTATATATTTATTATTATGTAACAAATGTGGTCTATGACATTATACGCAGAGGGATATTTGATCGGATTGTGATACCAGCTATTGTATTTGCATTAGCAAGATCCTATTTTCATATTTTATAAATAATGAAAGATCAATCAATCAATATATCTTTTAAAAATCAATTATCTTTATTTAAATCAATGCATATAACCTATAATTCGTCATAGTGACGAATTAAATATAATTTCACTTATTTATTTTACAAAAAAAAGAAAAAAAAGTGAAGATTTTGTCAGGAACGCAGTCAGTTATTTGATGATAACAAAATAATATACGGTAATTGTGTAGACAATATAATTAAATGTTATATTTTTGTTATGTTAATTTTTGTAAGATTGAACAAAATAATTATATTAAAATTATATAAATCTTAAAATTAGAAAAAAACATTTTATAAATTTGAAGAAATCTATATCTTTATTCCTTGTACCAGTAGTTACTATCAGAATCATTATTGATAATCTATACATTGTTACAACATGCTGCTATTAGCTGTGATATCTTCATTCCTCTTACCAGTAGTAGTACTATCAGAATCATTATTGATAATCTATACATTGTTACAACATGCTGCTATTAGCTGTGATATCTTCATTCCTCTTACCAGTAGTAGTACTATCAGAATCATTATTGATAATCTATACATTGTTACAACATGCTGCTATTAGCTGTGATATCTTAATTCCTCTTACCAGTAGTAGTACTAGTAGAATCACATGATGTAATCACACCCCACTAAATGAAGTACAAATGATCAATGTTACTATTGGATAATATTCAGTTGAAGTCTAAAATTTCATTACTTCGAAAACCAGAACTTCTAAGTCCGTACTC
The DNA here is from genome assembly GCF_963402885.1 of Antedon bifida. Taxonomy (NCBI): domain Eukaryota; kingdom Metazoa; phylum Echinodermata; class Crinoidea; order Comatulida; family Antedonidae; genus Antedon; species Antedon bifida. Next base: position 15,668,401 of record NC_136228.1, on the reverse strand, counting down.
ACACTCTTTAATATGATTGAGACAATCCCCAAATCATTTCCTTTTGTTATGTTCTGTAGCAATAATGTCACTCGGCAGTGACAATATCAGCTAAATGTGGTGTTCACAAAAGTAAATTGTTGCCTATATAACAACAGTTACACTTGTGATAACATGCTCTGTCATAGCTTGCATCCTAGCATATAGTATTGAATGAATTATTGTTTTATCATTTCATTTGTTACAGCGGATGATGTTGGGACATCCGGTTCAAATCAAGGTATGTTAAATTTACTATAAATAATATTTGGATAAAAAGAGAATGTGTGTAATTATATTGATGATATCATACTCATTTTCCTTTGCAGAAATCTCAGAGGATGATTTCCGGCAACTGTTAACTGATACAGCAGCATGGTTTGATGAACTTGGATATCTCAAAATATTGAAAGTTTTATACAAAGACCATCTTTCAAAATCGAATGTAGAGGTGGAAAGAGCTAGAAGTGTTTGGTATCTGCTACAGGATTTAAGAGCCTCAGGAAGTTTGAGTCCATCAAACCTTACTATTCTATATGACACAATAACAGTAACCAAGCAATTTGGCTTCCAGTCAAACGTTGAGAATCAACCTCCAGAAGATATTAAGAAACACGTAGTATCAATGTTGACACCTTTCAGACAGAAGGTTTATCAACTGGGAGTAGAACTTAAACAGGATGAAGTATCAACACTTGCCAGGTTATTTAACAATATATTGGTAAAGACATATCAAGACAGCTGGAGTATGATTATGGACTTTGAACATAGAGGGATCATTGATAAGGATTTCACAAAGTTGGTTGAGTTTCTTAAAGTTTTAGAACAAAATGGAATGACAAAAGCTAGGAAGATTTTCATTGATGGTTGGTTGGTTTATTTGTTTTAGTTCATCATCATGGTTTATTGTTAAAACATATTCAGTACATACTGTAGTACACTACAATCAAGTAAGAGTACTTTAAACATTAAACATTTTAGGCAGATTCAAATTATTATGATGTCCCTGCCTGTCTGCTATTATAGTTGATTAAGGATATCAACCAACATTCCGTTAAATGTCAATTAGGCTGAATTGAATGACAAGTTAGTAAAATAACAATAATATGCTCAATGAGTCCAATGGAAAATGAGCTGAAATGAAAAGTATGTTTGTTTTCCATGATATTATCCCTATAAATCATATTGACCCAAACATTTGAAACATAATAATAATCTGCATTTTGAATTTTGAATTCCTCTTAATTCCTATAAGGCTCAGCATACCATTTGAGGGTCAAATTAGTATCTACTCTGACGCTGGTTCAAACCTTTACTATTGCGAGAGGATCATTAAGTTGTATAAGAAAGCCACAGGTTGACAGCGTACCCATCACCACCTCCGTGCCAATTTAAACCATTATAAACTTAAGTTTAGATTATATGGCAGCATAAATGTTGTAAAAATATAGAGACTTCTGCCTATCCCAGGTTATTTACATTTCCTAATTAATAGTTTGTTTCAATGACAATTAGCTTACTGAAACACTTCTTTTAATCATCATCCATTAAAAAATCCAGAAGTCATCCAGTAGTCATATTCTACATAATTATATGTATTCTAAATAAGTATATGTCTTCTGGTACAGGCATGTATTTTGGTACTGGCACATCTGGGTCTTCTGGTGCAGGTGTGTCTTCTGGTGCAGGTGTGTCTTCTGATGCAGGTGTGTCTTCTGGTGCAGGTGTGTCTTCTGGTGCAGGTGTCCCTTCCAGTACAGGTGTGTCTTCTAGTGCAGGTGTGTCTTCTGATGCAGGCGCATCTTCTGGTGCAGGTGTGTCTTCTGATGCAGGCGCATCTTCTGGTGCAGGCGCATCTTCAGGTGTGTCTTCTGATGCAGTTGTGCCGTCAAGTGCAGGTGAATATCAAGGTAACCATCAAGGCATTAGAACAATGCTTTATTACCTTTCAATGTTAAGTGAATGTAGTTATTTATGCAGTTAAAATCTGTATTTATCAGGCAACCTTAAAATAACTTGAGTTTAATTTTTTCTTCGACTTTCTTCAAAGCTATTGCATTCATTTCTTTTTCACGTAGACCTGTGAAACAACACATTATACATTTATCCTGTTTGTTGCTTAAACATTCGTTCCACTGTGTGGTTCATACAATATCAGCTTAGATATTTGAACTTTCGAAAAATATTTCACTGTTGTTTAACAGTTTATATTGATTTTTAATAGTCAGTAGTTATCGTTTAGCATACTTAAAATAACATCTTGTAGCTAGTTGTACTAATTAGAAATGTAATGTAATGATTTTACAACATTCCAAAAACTTTTTTTTTCTACAGATGGTGAAGATGAAGATGAATCGCTCATCAACCAAACAGGTATGATCCATCTGTAACTTTTTTTTTAAGAACACAAACATGTGTATAGATACTTGTTTTATTTATCTTTTTTTAAATGACTTGATGAAAACTTATGTGTATTAGTGTATTAATCAGCAATTTGAAATTAGTATAGTAGTTGTTTTTTAAATAGATAAATGTTGTATCATTCCTTGTAAATTTGATATCATTATATAGTATTATTTGTATGTACAGTTTATAAGGCCAGCAGAGTTTCCCTGCCAAATAATAACATTTTTAATGAATTAAATTAAATGAAATAGCTGTGCCTTCTGATTAAAACAACTAAATAATACTGTATACTGTACATGTCATTCAAACTATATATTTTTTATTTAATCAAGGCTTTGATCCACATTTTAACATACTATTAAATGTTTTAGGTTTAACTGTGTTTACACTTTGGGGTTAGGGTGTTTAAGTATTTCTCACTATATCTTTTACTTAATGAGCTTGTTTTGTTGTTATTTCAGGTACGCATCATGGCGGGTAAGTATTTTCCACCTATGTATTGTTATTTGATAAAATTAAAATATATTTTGTTAATAAATGGGCACTTTTTCATTTCATTTATTTTGCCACATAAAATTTATAAAAATACAATTACAAAAAACAAAATAAAAAAGATAAAAGAAATTACTCCGGTCATCGCCGACACGTACGAACAATTGTAGAAATAATTCATCCCTACTATGATACAATATTATAAATAACATTTTCAGAGATAATCTGTTAAGTTTCCAATATCATCACCTTGAACTGCATCATCGTTAAAAGTTCAACTACGATCATTTGAAAGCAATCAGGTTGAAAGAAACAACAATTTTAATGTTAATACTTGATTAGAATTTTAATTATTTAATTGTACATTTTTAATTCTAGGCAAAAGCAAAAGAAACGTAGCAAACGTGGTTGCAAGTTGTTATAAGGTATAGTATTTAACTTGTGTATATAACAGTTTAAAAAATTGAATTTGTTTCTAAAGTCATGCACTGTCTTTATATTAAAAGACTACTGTAGTTTCAATATGTAAGAAATCCTTTGTTTTCCTATAAAATGCTTTTTTTTGTAGATTAAATTATGTAAATTACAGAACTTTAATAAAAAAAAAATATAGAAAGCTCTCAAGAATATTTCTAAAAAGATGAGGATTTATGAAACATTTTCACTTTGATTACAGCTCACTGGTGGATAGGTACTGCAATTTGGTTTATTCTATTGGCAACTTTTGTCATCTTAATTATTATATATGATGGCTTACAGCAAGAATTGGCAATGGTATTGGATTGTTGGTAACTGTTGGTGGTGGCTGTATCTGGTATGTGCATAAGAAAGTCACCAAGTCTCGTACTCAGTCAACATACACAACAGCAGACGAACAGAGAGCACGCTATTCAGAAATTTCCCAAGAAGAACAATAGATCACAAGGAAAGATACTGTAAACAGACCTTGTATAAAGAATATCAAAGATAGATGTAAAATGGAAAATATGTGAAACAAAATGGGAGTTTTGTCACAATGATGAATGACTAGAGGTTTAGAGGGTGCTAAATTAAAGATGGCCATCCAAGGGTCAATATCAAAATTATTTTCCGCTCAAGGAATTCAGCCTTGCTTGTCAAATGAAACTGCAACATTTGTTTTTGTAAAATACAATCAACTTTTTAAAATCAGAACTCTCAAATTTCAGTTTAAAGTTTTTTTAACGTTGCAAATTCTATTATTAATTTATGAAAAGATTAAAATTAAAATTAGACTTTTTAGTTTAATAAAGTGGGTAATGCAATGCCAGTATTATGTATGTAAATAATATCTCATGTTTCATATTTAGTTTTATTAAGCTTACATGCTGTAGTAGACAGTTGTAAACATATTGAAGCTGTAACTCAGTTGTCAATTGTCTACTCAATGCTGTAGTAGACAGTTGTTAACATATTGAAGCTGTAACTCAGTTGTCAATTGGGTACTCAAGGCTGTAGTAGACAGTTGTCAACATATTGAAGCTGTAACTCAGTTGTCAATTGTGTACTCAATGCTGTAGTAGACAGTTGTCAACATATTGAAGCTGTAACTCAGTTGTCAATTGTGTACTCAATGCTGTAGTAGACAGTTGTCAACATATTGAAGCTGTAACTCAGTTGTAAATTGTGTACTCAATGCTGTAGTAGACAGTTGTCATATTGAAGCTGTAACTCAATTGTCAATTGTGTACTCAATGCTGTAGTAGACAGTTGTCATATTGAAGCTGTAACTCAATTGTCAATTGTGTACTCAATGCTGTAGTAGACAGTTGTCAACATATTGAAGCTGTAACTCAGTTGTCAATTGTGTACTCAATGCTGTAGTAGACAGTTGTAAACATATTGAAGCTGTAACTCAGTTGTCAATTGTGTACTCAATGCTGTAGTAGACAGTTGTCAACATATTGAAGCTGTAACTCAGTTGTCAATTGTGTACTCAATGCTGTAGTAGACAGTTGTCAACATTTTGGTTGTGTTTATGAACATTTAAAGTATCTGGATATGCCAGAGGTCTTTCCTGACAAGGCTAAATCAACATTCTCCCTACCGTTTACAGACTTCTAGTTATCCGGCTACTCATGGCCTTATTTTCAGCCTGATTTGCATGATTATCTCATAAAATACATTGTTTAATCCAGCAAGGTCGCCTTCAACTCCCCTGAGGACAAGCCAACCCTCCAAATTTGCCGGGCTGATGTTGGTCCGGATAACCCAGGTGGTAGTACTCAAAAAAGCCATTAAGGGTCATTATGGCATGATTAATGACCCCAAAAGATGACAAGTTATCCGGATACTTGCTGTTCGTAAACGGGCCCATTGAAGCTGTAACTCAGTTGTCAATTGTGTACTCAATGCCGTAGTAGACAGTTGTCAACATATTGAAGCTGTAACTTAGGTTGTGTTTATGAACATTTAAAGTATCTGGATATGCCAGAGGTCTCTCCTGACAAGGCTAAATCAAAATTCTCCCTACCGTTTACAGACTTCTAGTTATCCGGCTACTCATGGCCTTATTTTCAGCCTGATTTGCATGATTATCTCATAAAATACATTGTTTAATCCAGCAAGGTCGCCTTCAACTCCCCTGAGGACAAGCCAACCCTCCAAATTTGCCGGGCTGAGGTTGGTCCGGATAACCCAGGTGGTAGTACTCAAAAAAGCCATTAAGGGTCGTTAAGGCATGATTAATGACCCCAAAAGATGACAAGTTATCCGGATACTTGCTGTCCGTAAACGGGCCCTTAGTTGTCAATTGTGTACTCAATGCTGTAGTAGACAGTTGTCAACATATTGAAGCTGTAACTCAGTTGTCAATTGTGTACACAATGCTGTAGTAGACAATTGTCAACATATTGAAGCTGTAACTCAGTTGTCAATTGTGTACTCAATGCTGTAGTAGACAGTTGTAAACATATTGAAGCTGTAACTCAGTTGTCAATTGTCTACTCAATGCTGTAGTAGACAGTTGTCAACATATTGAAGCTGTAACTCAGTTGTCAATTGTGTACTCAATGCTGTAGTAGACAGTTGTCAACATATTGAAGCTGTAACTCAGTTGTCAATTGTGTACTCAATGCTGTAGTAGACAGTTGTCAACATATTGAAGCTGTAACTCAGTTGTCAATTGTGTACACAATGCTGTAGTAGACAGTTGTCAACATATTGAAGCTGTAACTCAGTTGTCAATTGTGTACTCAATGCTGTAGTAGACAGTTGTCAACATATTGAAGCTGTAACTCAATTGTCAATTGTGTACTCAATGCTGTAGTAGACAGTTGTCAACATATTGAAGCTGTAACTCCGTTGTCAATTGTGTACTCAATGCTGTAGTAGACAGTTGTCAACATATTGAAGCTGTAACTCAGTTGTCAATTGTGTACTCAATGCTGTAGTAGACAGTTGTCAACATATTGAAGCTGTAACTCAGTTGTCATTTGTGTACTCAATGCTGTAGTAGACAGTTGTAAACATATTGAAGCTGTAACTCAGTTGTCAATTGTGTACTCAATGCTGTAGTAGACAGTTGTCAACATATTGAAGCTGTAACTCAGTTGTCATTTGTGTACTCAATGCTGTAGTAGACAGTTGTCAACATATTGAAGCTGTAACTCAGTTGTCAATTATCTACTCATTTATTTGTCATTTCATATTGAAAACCAATTACTCTTTCTATTTGAAAATAGATGTTTATTTACAGTTTAGATATCTGAAGTTACATAATTAGCATACACATTTTGATTGGTAGGATATAGAAACAAAAAGTGGGTTTTTTTCAAATATTGATTGTATTGTTTTTTCAAAGTGTATATTGCATCTATACACATGTTAAAGTAAAATGATAATTTGATAAATGAATAAAATTCAAATTGATAAGGGGATGGGGTATGAGGGCAGCAAATATGTGTTTGATGGTGATATAATGATACTGATGATAATAATGTTGCTATTTGTTTGTATTAATAACTACGGTAGTTATGATTATGATGCTAAATTGTATTTTAAATCAAGAAATCATGTAATAATTAGACCCTTGACAATCTAAATATATTGTGACCAAGACAATAATATTTTCCACTCAACAACACAATTTATTGTGAATAATATCTAAAAGCTGTTGATAACTATTAATAATGTGCACATTTATCAGTCTGTGTGTCTTTTTAATTCATATTTTGCAATGTCAATGTTTTCATTCTTAATGCTGCATTTTGGTTAAAGTTTGACCTACTGTAATTAATATAATAAATATAATAATTTAATTCACCATAACATATTTGTCTTTCTTTTCTAAATACAGTAAATGGACAGAGTTTAAATAGTAAAAATAAAGAGGCAAAATACCTAGGAACTGGAAGTAGTTGGAATGTCTTCCAATTTTATTTTACTTGAGAGAACCAGTTAATTATATAGTTTGTAAATTGATTATGTTTTTTATGTGCAGAATTACAAAAACTAAACACATGCAAATGAGACCAGGTAAACGGAAGAACAGAATTAAATCCTTGCGCCTTCTAATCCTTCCCCTTACCATCGACATAGACACAACTTTGTTGAATCCTACTGTGCTACTAAACACCACATCTCTAGCCCTGTTCCATATTTGATCCGGTTCTTAAACAAACAATGCTTAAATCTAATGAATTGTTTATAGTGTTACATTTTTGTGTACAGTACTAAATTAAATTTTTCATTTTTGAACATGAATGAATTTTATTAAATAAAATGTTTTATATTTTGATTTGTTTTCACTTTTAATTCAATTTTGTAAATTAAAGCTCAATTCAGTATGCTGCTATATTTTAATGTTTATTCATATATTTTTTTAAATAAATACTAATGATCAATGAAAAACTTATTTGTTTATTTGTAAGGATAGTGTTTTTTTGAAGGGGTAGATTTTAACATCGAGGAGATCTTTATATCAAAATGTACGTGCTTAGCTATTGTTAAAAATTCATTGTATATTATAGGAAGAGTATCCATTTCACCAATCCAGAGAATAATAAAAGTTCTTCGATTTTACACAGCGATAATGTGTTACGTACACAACAGAGCCATATATATAAAGAGTTACGACATTGAAAATTAGAAGCCATTTTTGTGTCAAAGAATTCGCACGCTGAGGGCGCGCGCGTCTCTTTTGTTTAGCGTTTTCCTATAGTTCATGCATTATTTTTAGATTTTTTTGTCTATGAAATAACGCTTGTATTCCGTTTTTATTTTAGTAATTAATTTTATTAATGGTATTAATTTGGTAACATATATATATTGTGTCTATAATAACAAAAGAATAAATGCTAGGGCCTACATGCAAGTCAGGATACATCAAAGCATGAACCAATACAAAAAACACACAAATTCACCCCTCTTTTTATACAGTATATGGCTCTCTGTGTGTTTTTGACACAAACTTTCAGAGACTCGTTCATCATTTCATTTGTAATAATTTGCCTTTGTTATTTTAATATTGTTCATACCCTATTCAATATATTAACAAATATATCCACGACACTTTATTATTTTATTTAGTCATCAAAGCATGCATTATGAATTGAAAATATTACATAATTGTTATTAATAGGACGTAGTTATGGGATGTTTCGTTCCAAAATCAATCAATCGAACTTTATAATGTACTAGCGCACGCGCGTGCAATATTCTTTGCCGCAAGTACTTCTGTACGCTGTGCACATCGATATTTCACCGTTAGATGTGCAATTACATTTTTTTAAATATAAGAAAAAGTTTAAAGTATTTTCTTGCTCCTATACTTTACATGCATTAACGGAGACAAGTTTGACACAAATTGATCTGCATATCACGTGACTATAATCCAATGTCGTAACTCTTTATATATATGGCTCTGGTACACAATTGGTGATTGCGCCCTCTATAAAAAATAAAGTTTAATCACCCCAACAAACCACTCTCGCAACATGTTATCCTAAGAATGTCATCAACACACAAGAAGTAAGTTTTTGTTTCATGGCAGGTCTTTCTTCTTTTAATTTTTCGGATCTTATAGGCCTATTCGTATCCTAGTCTAGGCCTTAGCTAGGCTAGGCCTATAGGCCTATATTGCTAGGCCAGGCCTAGCCTACTAGACTAGCTGGGGTTCTGGTCAACCCGTACCCAAACCAACCCGTACCCATGCCAACTCGTACCCAACTTGGCTAACCCGTACCCAAATAATTGGTCAACTCGTACCCACTTTGGCTAACCCATACCAAAACCAACCCGTACCCATGCCAACTCGTACCTAAATATTTGGCTTACTCGTACCCAAGTATTTGGCTTACTCGTACCCGTTATTTGGCTTACTCGTACCCATTATTTGGCCTACTCGTACCCATTATTTGGCCTACTCGTACCCAATTTGAATAATTACTTGTAATGATTTGATCGGCGCAAAACTAGTGGTATGCTTTTGCCGTATGAATCATTTTTATATTTAAATTGTTTTTTTATTTTACAGGTCTCGGTGAAATGTGTGCTAATAAAAATGACCATTGATTTGATTGTAAACTTCGTTTAATTAGGCATATATTTGTTAACATTTATTTAATAGTATTATAGTTTTGTAAACGTATGTTTTGTGTCTTTTTTATTTACGTAAGAGAACATTAATTAATAAAAAAATATTTTAACTGATTGTATAGTATTACAATTCTCAATTAAGCCCAGGTAAAGTAGGCCTACCAACAACGTATAATTTTTATACTTATCAATTTTTATCACCTAATTATCTTCCCTGATTAGATTCGATCAAGTAATTATTATTTCTATTGTATTGGTAATTTAAAATTGGTTGAATTAACAACGCCCTGTTTTAAGCAAAAAGCCCACAGGGCTATGGGGTCGAATTACTCGTAGATTTCGTGTTACATGTTTTTGCTGACCGGGATTAACCTTTTATTATAAAAAAACACGCATTTATAGGGCGTCAAAGAGAGACGACTCAGCAATGACGTATGATCGTTTTCCATCTATTTTATTTATTAATAATTCAGTGAAATGATCATATACACGTACTGTAAGGCAATTAAACATTTTGGCAGATTTTCTTCTATAACAGCTGCGTGTTTTTGCTGACTGAGGATTCCTCTTTTATATTAAAAAACGCATTTGTAGTGTGTAAAAAAATAGACAACGCAATGTGGCGTATGATAGTTTTCTATTTATTTTTTTTCTTAAATAATTCAGTAAAATGATCTGTTTGTTTACGGCAATTAAACATTTTTGGTAGATGTTTCCTCAATAACAGCTACGTGTTTTTGCGGACGAGGGATTCCCTTTTTAAAAAAAAATACGCATTCTATAATGTGTCAAATAAGACAAATTAATGACCTACAATCGTTTTTCCATGGCAATGGATGTCGTATTATTTACTAAAATAATATAAACGTTCTGAAGGCCTACCTACACATGTCTGAGTATACTTAGGCCTACGTATCTGTCAGCGATAAGATGATTTTTTTTTTAGTTTTAGTAGTATTTATTTCGTTTTTTAGTCATAATAATACAGTAATAATCATTATAAAATGAAAACGGAATAACAGCAAATGTCGTCGTTTGTAATTAAATGTTAAATTATTGGAGGTTACCTTTTATTATTATTCTCACATCCGTCATTGTATACTAGGGGATTTGTTTTATAAACGGCAATAGGCCTAATCTACTTAGAATAGATTCATTATTCTAATGCTCACTTAGCAGCAAAAATGAGGCTGGTATCCACTTAAATAGTTTCGTGATTTTAAAATACGAGTGACAACTTGAAAATGTATTAAATATTTTCGAAATGTTAAAACAGTTTAATATTCTAACCTGGAAATCTCACATATCTTCCCTCTGTAAAAAACTCAATTCTATTATCTACTTACTCAAACGTACCTCTAAATTTACAAACAAATCTTCTCTTCATCTTCTGTACAATTCACTTTTCCTTTCTAGACTTGACTACTGCTGCTCTGTCTGGGGTTCTAAACCTTCTTCTACCACTAAACTTCAAAAAATTCAGAATAAAGCTATCCGTCTACTACTTTTCCTGTGCTAAGACTCTCCCCTTCCATGAACGATACCTCTTTCAGCTTGCTTGTCTATCTTTCAAAGCTCTACATCACTCTGCTCCTCTTACTATCTGTCAGCTTTTAACTAAAGTAACTTCCAACGGCCGTATGAACACTAGGCAAATTACTAAAGGATATCTTCTTATCCCTCGTCCTTACCTTGAAATCTTTAAACTTTCTTTTAGTTTCAATGCTCCTTCTTTCTTTAATTCACTACCTTTAAGCATTCGTAACTCTTACAATTTCTCCTCCTTTAAATCTCTTTTGAAAAAACACCGGTTTCTCTCTCTCTGATTTTATTTCTTTTTTTCCTTCTTTCATTGTTGGCATACTGTATATTTATATATTTATATATATATATTTATTTTTTATATCTTTGTTAATTTTGTGTTTTTATTGTTTATTTTGTATTTACTGTTTGTTTGAGGGTCCCTAATGATCAGCTGATGCTGGATGGACCACCCTCATAAAATATTGTTGAAATAAAATAAATAAAAAATAAAACTTGCAAAACAAAACAACAAAAACCATTTTTAAAACGATTTTCAAAAAGCACATTAGGTACTTCATTATCTGTAAAATAAAATGAAAATACAAATTATGTATAAAAGATATTCATGTTTACTTTTAATAATTCAAGTTTTCATCATCACAGACTAGTGGGTATTTCAATTTCCGTGTACTACTATTCGTAGTAAATAATAGATTAATAACTATTCATAAATGAAAAAAAATAGAATGCAGCACAGCCGACCACTGACATCTTCAACAGAGCCATATATGGCTCTGATCTTCAATGTAAAACAGCGCCCTCAAGTATTAACTTGACCTAATACGACGTACCAAATACGATGAAAGCTGTGCTTTTTTCGTACGAGTCTGTACATATTATTATACTTTTTAGGTCAATAGTTTTTGCCATTATAATATCGAACATATGATTGGTATCTAAAAATGTAATAAAACTGGGTTTAAATGTAATATAAATATACTTTAAATAGCATTAAACTTGGGTACAGGCCAGCCAATGATGGGTACGGGTCAACCAATGATGGGTATGGGTGAGCCAAAATTTTGGGTACGAGTAAGCCAAATTTGGGTACGAGTTGGTGGGTACGAGTTGGCATGGGTACGGGTTGACCTGTATTCGACTAGCTGGGGCAGGCCCTACCTCTAGCCATGCTCTAGCTAACAAATGCCTACTACTAGCCTAGGCTTTTAACCCTACTAGCTAGCTAGTAGGCCTAGTGGAGTAGTAGTCTAGCTAGGCAGGGAGGGAGTCTCCACAACAGACGTCAACTACATTGGATTGGATTGGTCCTCAGACGAACGAGGATGTTTAAACGTTCATGCTCGACTCATTGAGGAGGGTTAACAAAAAAAGTAGAACAAAAAATTGACAAGCAGAGAGTCGACCCTGCAACCTCTGCCTCTGGAGCTATACCCACATCAATACACCAAGCCATCCATCTCGTTGGTCGAATGGGGTTTTACTTTGTATATGAATGGAGAAAACATATATTATATGCAAGCTTTTTAACCAACCAATCAGAACTGAGTTGACGTCGTTTCTATACTTGTGTCACCACATAACAAACAGTACTTCCATGGGGTTTCCCTGATCTCACAACAAGCATTCAAACACAGCGTTGTGGTCTTTCATTTTCAGAAAACACAGCGTTGTGGTCTTTCATTTTCAGAAAACACAGCGTGGTGGTCTTTTGTTTTCATGATACATCAAATAACTACAATGCATAGTTTGACGTAATGCGTAAAAAACTACTGAACTTTTCTATTTAATACTGAAATTTATTTTAACAATTTGAGAACTTGGAATGCACATAGAGTATGATCATGGACCTATCTAATTTATAGGTCCATGATATGATAAAGAAATTGGTACACTATTTAAAAAGTGTAATAAGGGATCATCTCACAGTGTGTTGATTGACTTGGTACTGTACACCATGCACTGTGGCTGCTGTGTACAATCTCACAGTGTGTTGATTGCCTTGATACTGTACACCATGCACCGTGACTGCTGTGTACAATCTCACAGTGTGTTGATTGACTTGGTACTGTACACCATGCACTGTGGCTGCTGTGTACAATCTCACAGTGTGTTGATTGACTTGGTACTGTACACCATGCAATGTGGCTGCTGTGTACAATCTCACAGTGTGTTGATTGACTTGGTACTGTACACCATGCACTGTGGCTGCTGTGTACAATCTCACAGTGTGTTGATTGACTTGGTACTGTACACCATGCACTGTGGCTGCTGTGTACAATCTCACAGTGTGATGATTGACTTGGTACTGTACACCATGCACTGTGGCTGCTGTGTACAATCTCACAGTGTGTTGATTGACTTGGTACTGTACACCATGCACTGTGGCTGCTGTGTACAATCTCACAGTGTGTTGATTGACTTGGTACTGTAAACCATGCAATGTGGCTGCCGTGAGTACAGTACATGCCATATCTGAATTTCCTCAACTCAGAGGATGAATGCCACTATACATTTATGATACAGTATTTGTCACAATTGTGTGCATTACTGTTATTACATTATCAGATTTGTGATTTGTGATAGTATGTGTACTGACAAGTATCTGTCATCTATTATCAGATATCAATTGTCTGGTAAAATTGTCAACTAGATGTTGTCTTATGATTACCTCATCCTTTGGAAGGAACATAAAGTGGTGAACAACATAAATACACATTTTATTTGTCACGTAGGATAATTGTAGGTGCTGTACTATGGCTACTGTAAATCTTATTTCAGTTTCCAGTTACACCGTCAAAAATATTTTTTCTTTTTTTTTTCATTGACATTAATTTATTGTGCCTGAAAAGTTTAATTTGTTTAAAAGAATATTAGTATTTCTAATCTACAGTATACTACAAAGGATTGTGTTGTTGTTTTGTGTGTTAGATTGTGCACATAAGGCATGTGCATTGTTACCTCACAAAAATAAAACTGATAAGAAATTTAATTTCATTATGCAATTATTTTATCTTAATTCAGGGGCAGATTTATGGGGGTCGCCCCCCCCCCCCCTTTTGTAATATATATATATTATGCACCCATTTACATACGATTTTACAGGAAAAGATTGTACAAATCAACATTAAAAATTGTTAAAATCTTCAATTTTTTTATAAGTTGAACCGAGTTCAACTTCAACGTTACGATCGGTAAAACTGACTGACCAATTAAATAGTTCATAAATTACGTCATCATAGTGTGTGAAAAAATACGTACGCGTTGACAATTCTTGATTTTTTACAATGCGACGATGTTTGTTGTACTCTTTTAAAGTCTGATATTTCAAAATAACAAGTGTAAGTAAAACTAAATTTTAATATAAAAACAATTTAATTTAATGTTTGTCTTTAGTGTAAAGCCTAGATTAAGATATCAGCGAAAACATGTCCTAGGCCGGCTGGGTTGAAGCATCAAAACCCGTAACTTTTTCTATTATCAAACGGGCCCGGCTGCGCGTGACCAGCCTTGGCTTTGCAAAACTTCACGTCCATGTGTCCCAGCAACGTCGAAAGAATCAAGAAATATTAACGATCGCGAAAAAAATGTGTAAAATTTGCGACGGGAAAACAGACTTTAGGCTATTGCCGCAACAAAAAAAACAGTTCCGTATATTAAATATGGTCTATAAAACCCACTATATTCAGATAATTAAATGACAAGAATCGACTGGCCAAAACGCCTCAGATGCTATCTCGGGGCATCTAGAAAAAAATTGTTTCCGGGGGAGCATGGCCCCCGACCCCCCTAGACAATTATTTTCCCATATCGGCCCCCTCTTTATCAAAATCCTAGATCCGCCCCTGTAATTAGTCGGTAAAACATTTTTTCATGGCTTAGACTTAGACTTTTAGAGCACTCTTTATACTAATTGAGATTTGGATGTATAAGTTTCATCCGATTAACAAATGGTAACATGCATTGACAGTTGACAAACATTTTGTGGTTTTAATAAATTAAATAATTTATTATATAATATAGAGTAAATTACACAGAAAAAGTAATGTGATGATGTGTGTTTGCCCAGCCTTTGTTTAAGGTGCACTTTCACCTTGGCTGTAAAACCCCAGGGCAATTTTCAGTCATTGTTGTCTTTCAGGTTTAGACACGCAAGTGATTATTAATTTCCAATAGACCATATCATAAAAAAATCCATGTGAGAAACTCCATGTGTGCTCTCTGTTATATAAAATCTTTTATTTTCCTTTGAATAGGCTGACATGCAAGACTGATTAGGAAGTCATGTGACACAGAGAACGCGGCAAAGAGGGTGTTGGCACTTTGCATGACAATAAACACCTTGTAGGCTGTTGGCGTCCATTGATGTAGAGCTGTACAATCCCATTGCTTACCAGAGGATGGATGATTCGTTCCAGACATGCATAACCATAATTCTGTAATTTTAATTCATTAATGTGAGTTATATCATTTGTTTTTATTTCATTACAGCAAATTTACATTTTAGGCTAGTTTTACTTTTTGTAATAATATGAAAGTTAATAAAAAGCTAGTGATATGAATAAACAATAATACAATAACAATATACATTGGTTTAGTATATTGAATAAACAGTAGCAAAAACATGGTATTTTGGTTCATCTACAGTATCAAGCATAAGTTATGTCATGTGGTTTGTATTGTCCCTTTGACTAATTCAGAAAAAATGTAAAACAAAATATTTTGAAAAATTGGGTCATTTTGAAGTATCATAATAGTATTAACTTTTACCAAAAATTGGTGGAAAAAATCATTTAACTGAAATACAGACGTTTTTTTGTTCAAAAATAACTGTGACTTCCAGTCAAAGTTTTCGATCAAAACATATCTCGTAATGCAACGTGCTTGTTTGGCTACTCTGTATGCATAATCATAAAACTTTCTCACGATCTGTCTGAAAACACCTTCTCAACCGTGACGAGTTGTAAACAATCCTAATTAGCATCATGCATAATGCATACTCATGGTTTGAAATCTTTGTTTACTTTCGCTTTGATATGTCCAATTTAGATTTAGAATATTTTGACCTTCATTTTTTTCTTTAAGCCTAACATTTTTAGCATCTCAAACTTAAAGATTCTAAGTATGTTAGGCCCTTTTCACACTTACATATGACAATGACAAATTTTGTGTCTGAACAGTTAGGATTTTAGCGTACAACGCTGTAGTGTATTAGTGGAAATCAAAGGAGAGTAACACTTTATTTATTTATTTATTTACCAGATTTCTATAGCGCCCTTTTCATGAAAACTCATGCTCAAAGGCGCTTCACATCATAAAGACAAACATCATAAGCAATAATTACAAAAGTATAACCTCAAATTATACGAAATAAGATTTCTTAAACTAAGTTATAAATATTCTTACTGTACATTAATTAAAATCTCATAAAATAGAAAAATAAAATGAACGATATACAAAATAGGTCGGAATTTAAAACTACGATTACAAAAATACAATTTATTTACATTTTAATTATTATTTAATTTATTTATTTATTTATTTATTTATTTTTTTTTTAATTTATTTTTTTTTTAAATTTAAATTTAATTAAATTGATTAAAAATTTAAAATATTATTGCACAATAATTGACCAAACAAATTGCAGTAGAAAAATACAAGATTACAAAAAATAGGCATCAATATACTATATTCAAATTGAAATCAATCATTGTTGTAGTATGACACAAATAAGTGTGTTTTAAGTTCCCCCTTAAAAATGTTCAAGGAAGAAGCACTGCGGAGCTGGTATGGAAGAGCATTCCATAGAGTCGGCGCGGCCTTCATGAAACACCTTTCACCATACGATTTGGTTTTAACTCTAGGAACACATAAAGTAAAAGAATCCTGTGATCGTAATGGCCTATTTGGTTGATAAACCTTCAGCATATCATTGATGTAAGTCGGCTCCTGATCATGCAATGCCTTGAAGGTGTGTACAAGTAACTTATACTTTATGCGTGCCTGCACCGGTAGCCAATGGAGCTCCTTTAAAATAGGTGTAATGTGCTCATATTTACAGGTTTTCGTAATTATTCGCGCTGCCGTATTCTGGACTTTTTGTAATTTATCAATAGTTGTAGTCGGCAGACCATAAAGTAAGGCGTTACAATAGTCCATACGAGAGATCACCAGCGACTGTATCAATGATTTCGTGGCATCATATGTTAGATGACGTCGGATATGAGAGATGTTACGTAAGTGCATATAACACTGCCTCGAGATCGATTGTACATGTGAATCCATAGTAAGATGTTTGTCGAATATTACTCCGAGGTCTCTCACAGTCGACGTTGGTTTTAGAACTATGTTTCCGACATTCACGTCCAAATTTATACTGGTCTTATTGTACCGCGACGAAAAGAGTATCACTTCCGTTTTTCCTTCATTTAATTTCAGTATGTTTTGGGTCATCCATACCTTGACATCTGAAACACATTTTTCCATCGAAATTAGAGCAGATTGTATTTCTGACTTGTCATTTGGGCGAAAAGAAACGTACATTTGCGTATCATCCGCATACACAACTGGTAGCCGAGTCCATGTCGCCGAACGATGTCTCCAATGGACTTTGTGTACATCAAATAAAACTTTGGTCCAAGGACCGATCCTTGCGGTACTCCATATTTAAGGGGAAGTGGATTCGAACGCGCATTATTAATGAACACTGATTGATAACTATCCTTCAGATAAGATGCAATCCATGCTAGGGCATTTCCACGTACTCCAAAATGATGATAAAGCCGTTGAAGTAGTGTCTGATGGTCGATCGTATCAAAGGCGGCCGAAAGGTCAAGTAGTATAAGCGCAGAAGCGTAACCCTTGTCTAGAGACGTGATAATGTCACTTTGGACCTTCAGAAGGGCAGTCTCCGTTGAGTGAAATTTTCTGTATGCCGACTGATTGCACTCATGAACGCCATTAATTACAATATGTTCTTCTAGGCTTGCGTCAACAACTTTTTCAAGGATTTTGGACATGAATGGTAAGTTAGATACAGGTCTATAGTTCTTGAGAGTCTCCGGATCTAGGTTACGTTTCTTTATGAGAGGTTTAAGAAGCGCATGTTTAAAATCGCGTGGAACGTAACCCGTCTGTAGTGATGCATTGACGATAGCATGTTATCAAAGGCAGAAGTTCCTCAAGGCACTCCTTCAGGAGCCATGTCGGTAGAGGATCTAATTCACATGACTTACTCTTTGATTTTAGGATGATTGTTCGCACTTCGTCTAGAGAAACCGTCGTATATTCCACTAATGGTGTTGCATCAAACGTGGTCTCTCCAGGATCTCTCTCTTGAGCATTAACTTTGTCAAAATTCGCCGATATATCATGACGAATATCTGCAATTTTAGAATTAAAGAAGGAAATAAAGTCCTCGGAGAGTTCTTTGGCGCATATATAAAATAAACATTTTTGATTTCGATCACAGGCAGCTATCTTTTCAGAATAGTAATCGATTCTAGATTTATGTAGTAGTCGATTTACGATTGAGCACTGACCACGATAGCGTTGATGATCGACTGCGAGTTTGGTCTTGCGCCATTTGCGCTCTAATTTCCGTCGAAGATGCTTGGCTTCGTGGAGCTGATCAGTGTACCAAGGACAATTAGGTCTCTGCACGATAACCTTAGTACGTAAAGGTGCATGTTTGTCAATTAATGATCGCAATGAAATATCATATGTGGACAACAGTTCATCGACAGGATTTAATAACGATGTCGAAGAGACGAATGACTGGATATCTTTCCGAAACGCATCAACATCGATGGCTCGTAACTTGCGGAAGGTAACCTTCTTATAGATCGGACTAGGTTTCGCTATAGCTGTTCTAAAATGAACGGCAAGGTGATCACAAGTCATTTTCCCACTTTCATCAGAAAGGCCTGGATCGGTTACTGAGATATTAGATACCACACAGCTTGTATCTCTAACAATAACTACATCCAATGTGTGACCATGGTTTTGTGTCGGGTCCTTCACAAGTTGTTTTAGACCATGCCAATCAAGAATATCAACAAAACGCTGAGAGTTACGATCTTCCGCGACATCTAAATGAAAATTAAGATCTCCTAGAATTAGAATGTCTTTTGGAATTGTTACATACGAGGAGAGAAACGTAGACCATTCATCGAAAAAATCACTGATCTTTTGGCCGTTTACAGTAGATGGTGGCGGACGATAAACAGTGGCAACGCGCAATATCACACCATCTATATCAACATCACAGTCCATGTATTCAAATTGAGTAAATCCTCTATCTTTGCTGGAACGTACAATTTTGGTTTTTATTGATGTTTTGGTCAATAAAGCTACTCCACCGGCATGTCGACAGGGACGTGGTATATGCTTAAAATCGTAACCTGGTGGAACTAATTCTCCTATAGAGGCTTTATCAATAGACGTTCCCAGCCAAGTTTCAGTTATAGATAAAATGTCGAGATCATTAGTTGATATAAAATCATTGATAGAGTTTTATTCTTGACTGACCGTGCGTTGGAACAACATACGTTAAGCTGTTGTTTAATTGGAATGTTCTTATTTACTGGACATTTCACAATGACACGGTTACGTTCATCCATATACGTCGGATAGTGTTCGTTAAAATGTACTTTAGTTCTTTTAGTTATTCTCACGGATATTCTTCTTTTCATTTTGCACTTGCCAGCTCTTTTATACTATGATGTTATCCAAATTCCTTCACTTGCACTGATGAAGGGCTAGTGTTGCCCGAAAGCTCTGCTAACTTTTCTGGCTGTTTTACTTACTGGATCTCAATGGAGATACAAACAAAAATAGCGAAAAGCTAAATCAAAACGATAAGTAAAACAGCCAGAAAAGTTAGCAGAGCTTTATATGTATATATACATATATATAAACAAACATACAATCGAGTTTGAACAATACCATGAAAGCCCCAGTGGTCTAATGGTTAGGACATCTGCATATCAAGCAGGCGGTCCGAGTTCGAGTCTCGGTTGGGGCGACTTTTTCTCATTCTCACAGATTTCCTCATCTTTATCGTTTCAAATTAATTAATTAAATTTCAGTATATCACCGGGCGGTTTAGAATTAATGTTCTTTGCCTCTTGTGTTTATATATATAAAAGTATCTCTTCGGAGATCCCGCCTCGTGAATAAAAATACTGAAAGATGAGGGCGTATCAATTTGATCTCTGTTGCGCGTGCGTACAACTGAGGACTAGTGCTGTTCCGCCGTACCACGCCGAGAATGTTAAAGAGTCGCTATCCAATCGAGTTTGAACAATACCATGAAAGCCCCAGTGGTCTAATGGTTAGGACATCTGCATATCAAGCAGGCGGTCCGAGTTCGAGTCTCGGTTGGGGCGACTTTTTCTCATTCTCACAGATTTCCTCATCTTTATCGTTTCAAATTAATTAATTAAATTTCAGTATATCACCGGGCGGTTTAGAATTAATGTTCTTTGCCTCTTGTGTTTATATATATAAAAGTATCTCTTCGGAGATCCCGCCTCGTGAATAAAAATACTGAAAGATGAGGGCGTATCAATTTGATCTCTGTTGCGCGTGCGTACAACTGAGGACTAGTGCTGTTCCGCCGTACCACGCCGAGAATGTTAAAGAGTCGCTATCCAATCGAGTTTGAACAATACCATGAAAGCCCCAGTGGTCTAATGGTTAGGACATCTGCATATCAAGCAGGCGGTCCGAGTTCGAGTCTCGGTTGGGGCGACTTTTTCTCATTCTCACAGATTTCCTCATCTTTATCGTTTCAAATTAATTAATTAAATTTCAGTATATCACCGGGCGGTTTAGAATTAATGTTCTTTGCCTCTTGTGTTTAAACAAACATACACACATATACACATATATATATATATATATATATACAAATCAATTGTGTTGCGTAGCACTGTGAAAATTATATATAATTATAAATAAATAAATAATTTTTTTTTTTTTTTAATATATTAAAAACATCAGATAATCCTTTTATAAAAAGAACAGCAACATGTAGAAAGAAAGATGGCAATCGACGAAAGGCAAGCCTGAGATGTGGAAGCCCACACAATGAAGTAATAAATAAGTTAGACAGAACAACAAACACACAGGTACAGAACAAACTTACAGGACACGAATCACAACACAAACAGACATCAACAAACAGAACATGCACAAACACACACGAACACATCACCAGGGGAAAACATTAATATTTAGAGATGAGGAAAGATTTGAATGATTTGTTAAATAAAAATTTAGTAGCCAAATGTTTAATTTGTAAAGGAATTTTATTCCAATTCATGGGAACAGTATATCTGATTGAATGTTTGAAGGCAG
Source organism: Antedon bifida (assembly GCF_963402885.1). Lineage (NCBI taxonomy): Eukaryota > Metazoa > Echinodermata > Crinoidea > Comatulida > Antedonidae > Antedon > Antedon bifida. The sequence goes on along the minus strand of NC_136228.1, from coordinate 15,647,026 downwards.
TGAGTCTTGGTTTGGGTAAATGTAGTTCATGGGCAATACGAGTATTATAATTATGAACTTCATGATTAAATTTGAAAAGATGAGATGAAGGAGAATCAGCTGTCAAAGAGTCATAAATAAAAGACATTTGTTGAAAAAGATTGATATCAGCTAATTTAAGAAATTTATGTACGGAAATAATAGGGGAAGTATGAGAAAGACGATTCGAATGGGTAACAAGCCTAATGGCCTTTTTTTGTATAATAATAAGTCTATCTATAGATGTCTTGTAATTATTAGCCCAAACAATATTGCAATAATTTAAGTGAGGCAAAATAAGAGAGCAATATAATAAACGCAAAATTGTTAAAGGGATATAGTGAGAAAGCCTATAGATAATTCCTATATTTTTTAATACGTTTTACATTGTTACTTTTGCTGGGAGAAGTATGAAGTACATTTCTAATTGTAGACCAAGTTTTTTAAATATTGTGTTGATGTTTGGTGAAGTTATCATGCTTTACTGTTTACAAAACCTCAAATTCGTGGTTGTAGCCGTAGCTGATTTTGCGGTCACCACACTTTGAGATGAAGCCTAGGAATTTAGGTTTTCGTGTTTAGCTGGATATCGGATTTTGATATAATACATTGATTAATAATATTATACCTAATTAAATATTTTATATCTTCCTTTTCTGAATTGTTCAATTTAATGTACGGTAATTTATATTCAAATAATATTGTAATACAAACAAATTTTATATTTTCAATTATAGATTTGAAATAATTCTAACTTCTCAATCAAAAACATGTCGGTAAGTTAATATACCGTAATTAATTAAATTTCTTATAATCTATACTCATACATACTTTTAAAACAATGTATAGGCCTATATAGGCTATAAATACTTAGATAGTTGACTAAGTTAATTCCGCCATTGGAAGCCTACCCTGGGGCCGATTGCAATAAAGGTCTTAACCGCGGTCTTAGACTTAAGCCCAAGATGAAACCCTTAACCCTAACCGCGCGACGTGAGCGCTCCTAGGCTAGCTAGTAATTTTATGGCGAAATTAACTTCTTTAAATACTGCTGTGAATTGATTTTATGATACTAGTGTAGAAAAGGTGTATTGAACTATAAGACATGTGTATTATTATTTTTATCTACCAATTGTTTCAATAGATAACATCTATATACCTGTAGGCCCACACCTACCTGACGATCAATTACTATTAGCGGTCCACAACAGCACCAACAAGCTGTACGCATATTCTCCATACGTGGCCTAGCGCTACACTATTTTGACCAAGAATAGACTACATATAGTAGCATATTTAAAATTTATTTTTTTTAAATATTTGTTTGTAAACTTCAAGCATGTATTAATTAACCAATATTTTTTACCATCAAATTACATGCCAATATTTTTAATTATTTGCTAAAATCTCCTAGTATTTACGTAATCCTAACGCTATTGAATAGGAAGTGTGTCCATTCATGCATTAAAATGGCCTCAATATGTCCTACTGAGGAGCTTGTCGCTACTCCTTATTGTTAAATTACTCTATTTTGCACTTGTTGGTATAGCGCCCTCATTTGTCGGTAACTATAGGCTGGTTTGATTGTTTGAAATTCTTTACTAATAAAGTCTCGGTTAAGACCGCTATATTGCAATCGACTTTGTTGAGAGGCTTAACTAAGACTTTCGCGAAGGGCTTAGATCTAAGCCTAAGACAAAGTCTTTATATTGCAATCCGCCCCTGTACTTTTATTCACACGCGGATCAGATGCAGTACTTTTTTGCAGTGTTTTTTTAACACTTGCGCCCGTATTCTTAAAGCCCCCTTCCCTACGTTTTTTAGACCTAATTTAAGATCACAAACTATATTTAATGTAAAAATAATACTATATGGTCCTATTGCGATAACTTTTTTCGTCTTTAAACGGTTAAAAATGTGAAAAATAAGTCGATTCTAATAATTATAGCGGCCCGCTATAAATCCCAAAATGCATTGCGCGCGGATTGATATTTTTGTTTTTCACCTGTAATTCGCCCACTTTTCGATCGATCGTGAGGCCAAAACAAATGGAAGACTCCTAACTTTTCAGCGAAAATACCGGGTTTTCCCCAATTTGTATCAACGGAGTCTGGCAAAAATAGAAAGACAATTAAGGCAGCAACTATACAACGTCAGGCTAGGTATATAGCTAGCGTACGATGTTCGTACGTTACCGATGTTTACCAGCTAGGCCTACAAAACTAAGCCTAGCTAGGCTAGGCCTAAGACCGTCCACGAGCGGTCGATCGCCGCGAGCTACTTAGGTAGTGCATTGTTTCTCACTTTTTATCATAATTTACCATAAAACGTACATTTAAGACAAGGAATGACATGGTTTAATGTTTTTAAAGTGATATATATGTATTATTTTCCAAAAAACGTCCAAAATTGCAGGGAAGGGGTCTTTAAACCAAACTTTAGTCGTAGTTTGAAGTTCGACATGAAATAGTCCTAGTTCATGCTATTACTTAAAATTTGATTCATAAAAGAAGTAGTTGAAGTTTGCAGTTCGACTTAATGAAGTCAAGCGTTTAGTCGAGTTTCACACGTCTGGGTAACAAAGGCTATACATTGGCCATTGAGGAGCAGATGAAATTTTGCGCATTGATATTATTTTCTATTTTCTTACAAAACTTTTTACGCACAGGACTATACATGAAAAATAATTTTAATCGTTAATTATTAGAACAAGATCAGTATTAATTTAACAGTGAAGTACTTTTGATTAACAACAAACAAAATCTTCAAAATATGTTTAGGAAACATGGCGGTATGGTAACTAAACTAAACGTAAACATTCCATTGCGTGGTGCATTTCCGCATCTCCCATTATCGCTATGGCGTGACATAGTTCAAGTCAGGCTTGCGTGAAGAAAATAATGTAATTTGTATACGGTTGTAAATAAACATGATTTGCATTATTATAACATATACCAATGTATATTTAATTAAGCTAATATAAAAATAGCCTGCCCCCTCGAGGACTAAAAAAATCGATCAAAATCCGTCTCGATTTAGTCGAGGTGTGCCTGATTTATTCGCCGATTTAGTTGAAGTTCAATTTATGAATTAAAATGACATCATTTTTAAAGTTTTAGCTCAAACTACGACTAAAGTCCGGTTTAAGAATACGGGCGTTAAGATCACAGCATAATCATCTTATCAAAAAGTAACACACGATAGTCTAATAAACAGTAAATGGTCATTATCAACTCAATTCATTTAAATTATTGATGATGGATTAATAATTTCCTTTCAGGAAAGAAAATATGTTATGCTTAGTTATCAATGGGATCACCAAGTGTAAGTTCCATTTTTACGATAATATCTATCTATACCAAGCCTTTCTGATCTAAGGGATTTATATTTTATGTTGTGTATGTTACTGAGTAAATTGCTTTTACAAAAATAACACACTACTTTAACACCCAGTAATTTTAAATTGAATTTTCATCGATTTAGGCTTAATCTTATGATTGCTTTCGTTACACATTAGTACTCATAAGTGGTGATATTACTTCAAGTTCAATAATCAATTTGAAACAATAATAATAATAATACATTATAGGGCTATGATGAAAACGTTTGTAATTTTGACGATTTTAATGTTTTTAAAATAATTACCATAATATATTCAAAGCATTCAGAATGATTGTCTCTTCATTAGAATCGTTAGAAATATAAGGTATCGTTTATGGCAAGAAGGTTACAGGGTGTGGATGAACATTGATGGGAAGGATGGAATGAGCTTTATATACAGTGACATGGCTAATGCTGTAAAAGACGCCAGAGTCGTGATAGGATGTTTATCTAAAGCATACGAGAAAAGTGACAATTGTAAACGTGGTAAGCTATAGAATTTAAAATAGAAAAAAAACAAATAGTCGAGATATCATACGTACTAGAAATGGAGATGGAGAGTCATTCCAATCTTTTTTTACCATATTATTACTATGATATAATTTATTCATCTTTTAAAAAATAATACTATTAGGCCTAAGTCTATCATTTTTATTTTATTTAGAGGGAAATTGCATCGGAGATTATAAGAAAGAGTGTATTCCACTAATAGTGGAGAAGGGTTATACACGAAACGATTGGGTTCAGGGAATATTTGGAGGACAGTTGTACATTAATTTTTCAAATATAGAATGTTTTGAAGCCAAGTTTCAAGAATTGCTTGTAAGACTACAAAACTTATACCCAGATTTAGTAAGTTGACATTTCATTAGTGTTGTATATTGTATAGGCCCTATAGTCCATTCGTTAAAATTTAAAGATAAAATTTAAAATAAACTTAAGTCTTTTAATAATCTAACAGTAATAAAATACCCTAAATATATTTTTATTAAAAAAAAAGTAAAAATGTAAATGATTTAAAATGAATGTTGATTTAAATTTATACTCATAATTGTTTAATTTATAAATCCCATAACTCTAATATATCTAGATATAATTCATTATAGGCCTGAATAACCGGATAAACCATTTTTCATTTGACAGGATCCACAGAAAAACAAACCAATACCAGCTCACCTACCGCCCCCTGAATCGCTTTCATCTCTCGGAAATCCAGGTCAGTAATAAATCATTTTGAAAGATCAGGTGGAACAATAGGTTATACTAAAAGAAAATAAAGAAAATGTGTTAAAAAAAGTATCATTGATGATGAAACACATCCTCTTCACAAACAATTTGATCTCATGAATTCTGGCATAAGACTACGTGCACTTAATACCAAAACAAAACGGTTTAGGTGCTCGTTTGTACCTAATGCTATACACTTATATAACTCCAGAGTACAAAGATAAAATGTAACCGCTTTTGTTTATTTTTATAGCTCACGCATGTATTTTTAATGCTTTTATAACTTTAAATCATCGTTAGTGCAATATAATAATAAATCATATAATAATAATATAATTAAATAATAATAATTTTTATCTAATTTTAACAATTTTTAGCCTCTTAACTTTTTGTGTGTGTTTTTGTAAATTGTATTTTATATTTTTGTATTTTGCCAGTTTTCAAATCACATTTCTGTTTTTTAAATGGACAATAAAGTATATATGGCTATGACTATGACTATGACTACTAAAGCTTTGTATTTGCTTTAGATTAGCAGCAGTACTACCTGTAGGGCGATGAACTTTGTTTTCAACACCAGTAATTCTGTATTCTATTTACAAGAAGTCTCTATATAATATAATATATAATAGTGTTGCACTGGAAATCACAAATAATGACAAGGCCCCAGAGTGCATCTACTTGAATCTCCCGTATGTGTACAATATACAAGAGTCTTAAAAGGGCAAAATAAATAAAATAAATAATAATATAATTGCGTGTAGTAGTATACGCCACAGTAAATGTATTTAAAAATAGGATGACCCCAGGAACTGTGTGGTTATGGGAAGTGTCCGTATTATGAGAATGTCTGCACAAACATTGAGATTCCACTGTATTACTGTACTATTATACAACGTACCATTGTGTGCTACAATATATCATCTAAATATCCTCTCTAAAATGGTGCCTCAGTTAAATTTTATTTAAATAAAAGGAACCTGAGGCACCATTTAACTGTGATGAGTACCACTTTACTGTGTTTATTAAATAAAAGTTAACTGAGGCACCATTTAACTGTGATGAGCACCACTTTACTGCGTAGATGCAAATAAGTTCGTGGAACTAGGGTGGCAAATGGTAAAGTAGGTCAAGGGTGATTGATACATACCAAAATATTTTGAAAAAAATAAGTAGTTCAAGTGTTATAACGTTCGTAAAGGCAGTTACTTATTCGCCGTAGAGGGCGTAGATGCAAAAAAGTTCGCGGAACTAGGGTGGCAAATTGTAGATTAGGTCAAAGGTCATTGATCCATATTGATCCAGCCCTGGACTCTTTGGGCAACCCCCTTAAAATAGTCCTGCGACCGCCCCTGGATGATGGCATCATCCGTTAAAGTTCAGATTTACATGTTAAAAACTTGCTGATGTATAATGGTTCTATTGGAACCGCCGATTTGATTGTTGATCATCAGTGGTTTGCATACCGTATAGCCTATATATAGATTCACTCAACCAATTGGTAATTTAAAACATTTACTACAATTAAATGCTGTACGCGGTTAAGTAGATAGTTATTAAAGTTGTGCGGCTATGCCAATCTCCATCCCTATCTGCCCTTTGGATCTGGCCCAGGATCAGTCTAGGAGAGAACCATGTGCAAGATAAAACGTTCCGCTGTGGGTATTTGGGTCCAGCAATAAAACAAGAAATATTTCTTACAGACTAGACTACCAGTCATAGACTCTTTTCTCCCAGATGTGCTTTGAGGTTTGAGCATGCCCAGTCCAAGTTTCCAAATACCCATTTTTGAGCCGTTTTTAAACAATAGAAATTTAAAAACCGAGCTTGTAAGGGCATGTGATGTAGTGTGTTGAACGTTGGACTAACGAATCCAATGCTCGTCGCATTGCTTGTATCCTTAGGCAAAGTTTGCCACTCCCCACCCAGGTGTACCTTCTAAGGTCAAGTCTGATGACTAGCTGCATTATAAGAGTATGTTTCCAAAATTAACTGGGGTAATAATATGTACAGCGCTTAGAGGTTTCACAACATTAGAAGCTTTATAAATATAATATCAGTGTAAACAAGAGCAATCAGAGATCACAAACCCCCACACCAAGGGCTGGCCTCCAAAATTAATAATGGTACTAATATTGTCTGATAATCTTAGAGGCAAAATCATTATTATGAATTGTGGGTTGTACTAATGTAAGGTTGGTGTGAAATTAAATGTTGTTTTTTTAACTTTCTACATTTTGAACTATAAAATGTTTTGGTGTACATGATGAGGGCGGTGTTCGTGAGTCCGGTAGGTTATTAAAAATCGTCTTGATTACAATTCTTAAAATCTCAAAAAATCTCACAAATCCTGAACTAAATGATTAAGTTTACAATACTATTGATAAGAGAGAATTAAGAGAAGAGGACAGTTTGATGGATATCTGTGGATATTTCCAGCTTTTTATATTATTTTTCTGGACTATGCCTAGGCTGGTAACGGGACGATTCGGCCCTGAGACGATTCGGCCCGGGACGATTCGGCCCTGGGACGATTCGGCCCGGGACTATTCGGCCCGGGACGATTCGGCCCGGGACGATTCGGCACACTTAAATTTATCGGCTTTGATAAGCATTTATAAGCATAAAATAAGCTTTTTTCCCCAAACTTTATTTTCACACAGACTATGGGGTAGTACTACTAGGGATAAAGATGCAATAAAGCAAACATTTTGAAAACATTGTCGAAAATGATCATTTTTTAGTCACGCGAACGATGTAAACAAGTTACGCCCTCTGTTGGTCGCTTGGCGAATGCACGAAATAAACAAGGTTTTCGAAGTAATAAATTGAATATAAAATTACGTTTTTTTAGTAATTTATTATATATATTATATCAAGATTGTCAATATCAATAAATACGGATTGTTAAACACCTTTAAAAACTTGATAAATACCAAAAAAAATGAATATGAATTTGGTCTAAAGTGAGACGTTTCGGCCCACAAAGTGAGACGATTCGGCCCAAAAGTGGGCCGAATCGTCTCACCAAAAGTGGGCCGAATAGTCCCGGGCCGAATCGTCTCAGGGCCGAATCGTCCCTGAACCTACTCTAGGCATAGCCTTTGTGGCAACGGTGTCGATCCATGATATACACCAGGGAATAGAAGCCTCATACCCATACTTCTCATTGCCCTCCTCTGGGCCTAGCCAGTTGACGTGCATGAATACTACGATGGATGTAGGATGTAGTTATTGTTACAAATATATTGAGAACACCCCGCTTATTTTATGTTCCATCTGTCTCAATGAATATCATCAGCGTTGCCAGGGAGTGACAGATATTGACTTTAATGATATTATTTCATCAAGAAAAGAATGGATTTGTCTGAAATATAATGCTTCCACATAATGCTTCGTTTTTTGATGGATCAGCTGGTTCTTGCAGCAGTGAGTCTTCTAACAGTGTGGTTCTTCCTAGTACACATCAACTTACTGGACTGCTGTATAACGCCAGAAGTGTCTGCAATAAATTAACAGAGTTGCAGCTTGTTGTGGATACAGAAAAACCTCACATCCTTGCGATTACAGAAACATGGCTTGGCAATGAAATCAATGATGCAGAAATAATTATAGAGAGTGGTTACCAGATATTCAGGAACGATCGAAATAGGCATGGTGGTGGAGTGATGCTGGTCATCAGTGATGCGTGTAAACCAACAACAACTGCGTTTATTCACAACAACCTGGAAATTGTATGGGCTGAGATTACATGTAAGCTTGGTAAGATCTTGATCGGATGCTTCTATCGCCCACCCAATGCACCCATGCTGTACACACAAAACTTTTTAAATGCCATGGAAGAAGTACTAGATAATAGTCATCACTACAAAGCCATGATTCTTTTAGGGGATTTTAATATTCGTCACCAAAGACAATATCTTGTAAATAACTTTGAACATCTTATTTTTGACTCCATGGACTCGCTTGATTTTGTACAAATGGTTAATTTTCATACAAGAATAGCTAACAATACTGTTGAAGGCAACACCTTGGACTTAATTTTTAGCAATAGGCCTGAGTTGTTCAATATTGAACAAACTGAAGGTCTGGGTAAAAGTGATCATGTGGGTGTGAAATTTAATATGAATGTAAAGTTAACTGGTTTTCGAAAACTACCAAATAGATCAAAATTTCTGTACTCAAAACTTAACCCTAACCTATTACACGAAGAATTAGAATCTGCAGATTGGAATTCGTGTCTAGTTGTAAATAATATTTTAGGGATATGCTTTTGAAAGTGTTTAATAAGATCGTACCTAAGGGCAAAGGTAGTGTTAAAAAAAGACCTCCGTGGATATCCCAAGAGGTTGTCAGGTTAAGTCGAAAAAAGAAAAGAGCCTATAAAAAGGCTAAAGCAAAACCAGAAAATGTTAATCTATGGGACAGGTATAAGGTAATTAGAAATAATGTAAAATATATGTGTAAAAAGAGTTACTATGAATATGTAAAACAATTAGCAACAAACTCAAAAGACCAAAAACCTTTTTGGGCGTTTGTTAATGCTAAACGACATAAATGCTTTCCAACAAGTTTTAAGTTTGATAACATCACAACAGATGATCCTAGGTTAATTGCTAATAAATTTAATACATTTTTTCATAGTAACTTTTCTAAAATCAAAGGAGAGGTGCCCGGTCTGGGCGGTGATTTCAGCCTAAGCCTAGCTCGACTTTTTGCTGTTTTTAAGCCTAAGTGCAATATTGATCACCTCGATCTTAGTATCAACGACATCATAAATACTTTTTAAAGAAGTTTTATATGGATATGTACAGTTTTTTGATGTATTTTGGTGTTTTTTTATTCCGTTTTTATCCTGTTTACTTTTGATTTGCTTCGTTGCGCTTGGCGGGAAGTTTTAATCAGCTGACCAACACTTGTTTACCTGTTTGATTGACTTTGCTAAGCTCCTGGATGACATTCAACCACTGATAAGGTAATTAAATCACTCTTAATAATGGCAGCGATTACTACAAATGTTCTTATTATTTTATGCCTTCTAGTGAGAATTAACTTTACCTGCCGCCCAACGTTAAACTCGGACATTTTTTCTACGTTAAACTCCAGCATATATGATAGCTGGGCAATTCAACCGAAGATACATACGGATAACCTGAATATAATGTCTCCCTTATGGACATTGTACGGATCTTCTAAACCGTATCCAGTTTGCCGCTTAAACTTAAAAAACCCAAGTTTCCTGATGGTACTTATTATTATCGCTGGAGACGTTTCTCCGAACCCAGGACCAATCAGAAACCCATGTTCAATTTGTAAAAAACCGATTGCGAAAACGCACAGGGCAATGAAATGCACTGAATGTAAATGTAACTACCATATCAAGTGCGGAAGAATAAATAAAATTGTATATGATAAGCAACGGAACTCGAAAGATAATTGGTTATGTCAAGAATGCCTCTTCAATCAGCTTCCGAATGATGAATGCATCAGTGACATTAATATTCATGACGAATTTATTGCCGACACAAATAATGTGAATGAAACCCAACAAGATGGACATACATGTACAGAAGACATTTACGAGCATTTAAGCGAGGAATTCAACGTGTTTAACAAAGGCCTACATTTTATTCACCTTAATGCGCGGTCATTAGTTAATAAAATGTCTGAACTAAGGCACATCGCATCGAAGACCAAAGCTACTGTTATATCCATCAGCGAGTCGTGGCTGGACGAATCCATCACCGATAACGAGATCAAAATTGATGGATATACATCACAACAGATGATCCTAGGTTAATTGCTAATAAATTTAATACATTTTTTCATAGTAACTTTTCTAAAATCAAAGGAGAGGTGCCCGGTCTGGGCGGTGATTTCAGCCTAAGCCTAGCTCGACTTTTTGCTGTTTTTAAGCCTAAGTGCAATATTGATCACCTCGATCTTAGTATCAACGACATCATAAATACTTTTTAAAGAAGTTTTATATGGATATGTACAGTTTTTTGATGTATTTTGGTGTTTTTTTATTCCGTTTTTATCCTGTTTACTTTTGATTTGCTTCGTTGCGCTTGGCGGGAAGTTTTAATCAGCTGACCAACACTTGTTTACCTGTTTGATTGACTTTGCTAAGCTCCTGGATGACATTCAACCACTGATAAGGTAATTAAATCACTCTTAATAATGGCAGCGATTACTACAAATGTTCTTATTATTTTATGCCTTCTAGTGAGAATTAACTTTACCTGCCGCCCAACGTTAAACTCGGACATTTTTTCTACGTTAAACTCCAGCATATATGATAGCTGGGCAATTCAACCGAAGATACATACGGATAACCTGAATATAATGTCTCCCTTATGGACATTGTACGGATCTTCTAAACCGTATCCAGTTTGCCGCTTAAACTTAAAAAACCCAAGTTTCCTGATGGTACTTATTATTATCGCTGGAGACGTTTCTCCGAACCCAGGACCAATCAGAAACCCATGTTCAATTTGTAAAAAACCGATTGCGAAAACGCACAGGGCAATGAAATGCACTGAATGTAAATGTAACTACCATATCAAGTGCGGAAGAATAAATAAAATTGTATATGATAAGCAACGGAACTCGAAAGATAATTGGTTATGTCAAGAATGCCTCTTCAATCAGCTTCCGAATGATGAATGCATCAGTGACATTAATATTCATGACGAATTTATTGCCGACACAAATAATGTGAATGAAACCCAACAAGATGGACATACATGTACAGAAGACATTTACGAGCATTTAAGCGAGGAATTCAACGTGTTTAACAAAGGCCTACATTTTATTCACCTTAATGCGCGGTCATTAGTTAATAAAATGTCTGAACTAAGGCACATCGCATCGAAGACCAAAGCTACTGTTATATCCATCAGCGAGTCGTGGCTGGACGAATCCATCACCGATAACGAGATCAAAATTGATGGATATACAGCGCTCAGGAAGGACAGAAACCGGTCTGGTGGTGGAGTTTGTATCTACGTAAAAAATGAACGCGCCTTCACACGTAGAAATGATCTGGATATCGACGATTTTGAAGCAATTTGGATAAATATATATCTGCCTCGTTCAAAGGAAATTGTGATTGGTACATGCTACCGCCCACCAAAACAGAATGTAACTTTATTTCAGAACAACTTTGAAGAAACTGTATCAAAAATCAAAGAGAGTAGTGAAATTTATATTCTTGGTGACTTTAACATATGTACTTTAAATATTAATCCAGTATCGCAAAGATATAATGATTGCCTTATAAGAAATGGTTTTAGTAATGTTATTAAGGATATAACTAGAATAGGAAAAGAAAAAAGCTCATGTTTGGACCACATTGTTACTAATGTACAAAATAATGTGAAGCAATCTGGAGTAATTAACATTGGCCTTAGTGACCATTTTCTTATTTATTGCACTAGAAAAATACCTAAGTCTCATGTTCATAAAAATGAACACAACTCCGCAAAATTACGATCTTTAAAAAACTATAATGTAAATAACTATCTTGAAACACTTAACGATATCGATTGGTCTGTTGTCACTAATAATGTCGATGTAAATATCGCGTGGTTAACTCTTAAAGATATCATCATTAAGGTGATCGACTCAATAGCGCCAATAAAAAAAGTTAGACTTAAACAAAACATAGCACCCTGGTTTACCTCCGAAATTGCCGATGAAATCAAAGTAAGAGACACACTTTTAAAACAATTCAAGAAAGATAAATCTAATCTAGATATATACAAATATTATTGTGCCTCTAGGAACAAAGCTCAGCGGCTGATCAAAAAAGCTAAATCTAATTATTTTCTCAATAAGATTGATGAAAATAAAGACAACCCTAAAAAATTATGGAAAACCCTCAAACAGCTCGGATACGAGAAGAAATGTAAAACAAACACTAAAATCGTTCTCGATGACAATGGTAAACAAACTTTCTGTCCAAAAGGCGTTGCCTCTCGTTTTAATGAGTTTTTCACGAATGTTGCGCCAACACTCGTCAAAAAACTCCCAAAATGCATAGGTTTTTTCACCATGTCCACTAACGATCTTCTTAAATACTACGTTAAATTAAAAGGAAAAATGTTTAAGCTAGAGCCTGTTACCATAGAATTTGTTAAAACTCAACTCGAAAGCCTAAATGTAAACAAAAGCGTCGGTCTAGATAATATTCCCTCAAGATTCTTACGTGACGGTGCGATAATCTTGGCTGAACCGATAGCTCATATCATTAACCTTTCGTTTAAAACTAATTGTTTTCCTCATGATCTTAAAACTGCTAAAGTTACCCCTCTATTTAAGAAAAATACTAGAACAAATGTTGAGAATTATCGGCCGATTAGTATTCTGCCTACGGTATCTAAGATTCTTGAAAAATCTGTAGCTATACAAGTTGAAAGGTATCTTTCCAAAAATAATATACTTTATGCCTATCAATCCGGTTTTCGGCAGGCCCATTCAACTGAAAGCAACCTCATAAATCTCATCGACGGTTTAAAAAACAATAAGTCCAAAGGCCTTCTTACTGGAATGGTTCTAATTGACTTACAAAAAGCTTTCGATACCGTCGATCATGTGATTTTAATTAACAAGCTAAAATGCATGGGTTTTAAGTGTACTGACTGGTTTCAATCTTATCTCGCTAACCGCACACAAGTTGTCAGTGTGAATGGTACCTGCTCTGAACCTCTTATAGTTACTCATGGTGTACCGCAAGGTAGCATCTTGGGCCCTATTCTTTTTCTATGTTATTTAAATGATATTGCTTCTTGTATTGATTCTGATGTTCAATTATTGCTTTATGCTGATGATTCTACGATTCTGTATTCTCATCACGATGCCACCAAAATCGCTCATAAATTAAGTACTGCCCTAGCTAAGTGCCAGGACTGGTTAACTGAAAACAAATTATCTTTACATGTTGGCAAAACCGAAAGTATTATCTTTGGTAGCAGAGCGAAGCTTAACAAAGTAAAAGAGTTTTCTGTAGAATTAATGGGCCGTAGAATCAAAAGTACTAAGCAAGTTAAATATTTGGGTATTGATTTAGACCAATATGTATCATGCGATATCATTGCAACTAGTGTTATCAGTAAAGTTAAGTCAAGGTTGAAGTTTTTACATAGGCAAAGTTCGTGCTTGAATAAAAAATGTCGTAAACTATTAAGCACTGCTTTAATACAATGTACATTTGACTATTCTGCCTCGGCATGGTACGGCGGTGTCAATAAGAATCTTAAACATAAATTACAAACTGCCCAAAACAAGATGGCACGTTTCATTTTAAATGTTGGTCCGAGGTCTCACATAGGTGCCAAAGAGCTTTCCGATCTTGGGTTTCTTAATGTCAGCCTCAGAAATAAGTTTTTAAGATTAAATTATGTTCACAAAATTCGTTATAACTTTAATACGCCTTCTTTCCTTAAGGATAACTTTTTGTTAATTTCTGATCATCACAACCATTTTACCAGGGGTACAACATTTAATTTTGTCACTCCTAAGGCTACTGGCGTTAATGATACGACTTTTTATTTCTTAGGTATCCGTGACTGGAACAGGCTCCCCAATTCACTCAAATCAATACAAAATAATGCAACCTTCAAAATAAAACTTAAAGAATATTTTAATAATGAACAGCTTGGTATTTCAGTTTAATTAAGCTATTTTTAATATTGTTTTTTTGATGTTTTCTTGTCTTGTATGTATTTTCTTGTTTTTTCATTTTTACTGAGTCATACTTAACGATAATTGTACTAGGCCCAACCACTCACTTTTCAGTCATTACGGATTGGACCCCATTGGAAATAAGTTTACTTTTTTGTCGACTTAATGGGTTATCCAGATATTCTTTTTATACATTGTATATTTTAACTTTTATGTATGAATATCAAATAAAATCAATCAATCAATCAAACCTGTACCCAATGATAACCAGATGATAGCTTCACTGGTTGATCCTCCTCTTTCTGATCTGCTGATTAATGAAGCAGATGTTAAAAGTCTGATTACTTCTTTAGATGGGAATAAATCCCCAGGGCCTGACGGTATCTCCCCTAAAATGCTTAAACTGTCATCTTACACAATCATTGGTGTTTTGACTGAGATATTTAATATCTCAATTAAAACCGGTAAAGTCCCAGCTGACTGGAAAGTAGCCCATGTAGTACCTATACATAAATCAGGCCCTAGTGACAATGTTGTAAACTATCGCCCCATCTCCCTGACGTCAGTGGTTGGGAAAATGCTTGAGCGCTTTATTGGAAAGCACATGGTTTCTCATGCTGATAAACTTGGCCTTTTGCCTTCCACACAACATGGTTTTTGTAACAAAAGATCGTGTGTAACACAGCTTGCCACAATTTACCACCAATGGGCTAAATTTTTGGATGTAAACAAACCACCAAGAGTTGATGCTGTGTTTTTAGATTGGTCAAAGGCTTTTGACAAGGTTTGTCATTCAGTTCTCATTAATAAGCTACAAAAATATGGCTTTGCCGGTAAGCTCATGAGCTGTTTGCAATCTTTTCTGATTAACCGTAGCCAAGCAGTGTTATTCAAAGGTTCACTTTCAGATTGGAAAGATGTATTATCGGGGGTACCCCAAGGTTCCGTGTTGGGACCTATTCTTTTTAATTTGTATACATGTGAGCTCCCATCAGTAGTTAATTCAAATATTGCATTATATGCAGATGATACTGTCTTGTTCAGAGTAATAAATAATCAAGATGATTGTTTGAATCTTCAAGACGATCTAACTGCCATAGCCCTATGGGGCACTGATAATTATATGTCTCTAAATAACAGTAAATGTAAGGTTATGTCGATCTCTAGATCGAAAGTAAAACAGTATTTTCATTATAGAATTGATAATAAAATACTAGAAAGTGTAACAGAATATAAGTATCTTGGTGTTACCTTGTCTTCAGATTTGAAGTGGAATAAACGCATCTCTCTGACTACTGGTAAATGCAATAAACTTGTTGGATTTATTAAGAGGTGTGTTAGAACCAATGATCAGACCGTTTTTCCTAAATTATTTAAGTCTATCATTAGGCCTATATTTGAATACGCTTCACCTGTCTGGTTTCCATTTCTGCAAAGCACCATCAATCAGATTGAATCTGTTCAGAGACGCTTTACATGATCATGCTTCCTACGTTTTTTTCACATGGAATATGACATGCGGCCGTCATACGAACAAAGGTTACAGACTCTAAAATTACCCACGATTTATAATAGACTTAAATTCATCCGTGTTAAATTTGTTGTGAAGTGCCTCTGTACAGATTTCCTAATTGATGGTGTTTTGCTACCTAAACCTGTTGAACGTAGAAGTGAGAAACTTGTTTTTAGACATGAGAAGTCTCGTACAAATGCTTTTTTTAATTCTGTTTTTATTTCATTTCCACGGATGTGGGATGAGATTCCGGTATTTATTACAGACATGTTTATTTATAATGATTGCAATTTTTATTCTGTTTTATATAAATTCTATGTTACCGGATTGTTAAATGTTTAACCTTGTTTCTGTTATTTTGCCACCAGGAGAGTCAGGAGAGTCTTTTATAGCGATATTTTTTGCTTTTTGACAATCCGCCAGGATAGTTTCTGCGTTTTTCTATGCTTGTTTTTGTTAATGTAATTTATGCTTTTTGTATTATTGTTATTATTTTTCTGGATAATAAATGAATATGAATATGAACATTTAGGGAATCATAATGTTACTTATTTTTAGTAAGAATTTGTTATAAAACAGTCTGCAAATGTGCCCACAATGAAAGTGGAAAACAATCTTTAGTGAATATTATAACATACCTGATTGTATTCTCGCAATTTGTTAATGGGCTGCTTCCCGGCCTAGCAATTGTCAATGATTAAATTGAATAAAAGTACTGTTATAAAACAAATAATGAATGTTTTGTATTTCGCGTTAAAAGCTAACTCCAGCGATATGATATACATTCTTTTAAATGATGTTGTGCCCTTAAAGGCCAATTTACACAGATGAGCGGTAACAGTTAGCGGTAGAGGTAAGCGGAATTTATGAGCGGTGTTTATGGAAAATAGGTGCTTGTAGGCCTCGAGGCTAGTGCATGTTGCAGACACCGATGGCCTAGACTAGACATGTTATGACTGACTGTCATTAGGCCTAGAGCAGTAGCCTACCACAGGCCTAGGCCTGGTTTTAGAGGAACTTGTTGCATAATAACGTCCCAAATGTATCTTTTCTTTATACTATGACACTATCCTTATACAAACAATCAGTCACGTCATAGTTATTTGTATTTCTGAATAATAAGAAGTTGCGAAACTAGACTATGCCTACTACGTCCCTCATATTTATTGTCATCTGACCAAATGGCAACCTAAACAGATGTGGATAAACCAAAGAATTTCTAGGTCTAATAATGAAAAAGAACAGATTGTACAAAGCAGATCTCTGGACATTTAGAGCGACTTAATCATATTTCTATCGGCAATTGCATTAATTATCTCTGTCAAATTTGTTACCATAAGTTATATGACGTAAATGTTTTTAAATATGTGTCCGTAATATTTTTGTTGCCTTTGACAGATTCGTTTCACAATTCTGTTTTCTTTTGCTGTTTCTACTGTTTCTATTGAAATAAATGGTATGATATATGATATATAAACTACTGTCCTATAATTTTATTTTCAGGAAACACAATGGCTGGTTCTGAATCTTTGAACAGTTTCCAAGACCTAAAAGCTAGTCTCAGTAGGTGCTTTGATGGTGAAAGATACCATTGGCTGAGATTCCTAATATTTGATAAATTGGATGTAGGGGACCTTAGAAATCCAGATTTCAATGGACATGACTTATTCAATAATCTTGAAGAAAAAGGTTTAATCTCACTAATGGATGTTGACTTGTTGTTAGAGATTACAAATCTATCTGAAATCAAGAGAGCTAAAGATCTTGTATCAAAGTATATGACAGACAACAACATTCTGAATAGACATACTGATAGAACCAAGTTGTCACCTTACAGAAAGCGACTGTTCAAGGCCCTGAATCAAGTTGACCCACGTGCTTTACTTAATGTTATATCTTTCTACGAGTTAAGAAGTTATAGCTTCTTCAATATCTGGGATGCAGTTCTCTATCTGGAGATTGAGGGAGAATTAGCAGATGATCCAGACAAAATACAGAGGTTTGCAGATCGTCTTGGAGGAATAGCAAGTAACACACTACTTGGTAAAGGTATGTTATAGAACTATATCCTAAAGTTAATTGTTGATGTTATGTCCAATTTAACAACAAATGTATGTAATGGTAATTTAATTTCAATAAAATAATAATTTAATTTAAAGCTGAGAATATATTAACTGATTTGTTATAGGCAACAGTGAGAAGGACAAGAATCGGACTATATCTTCAAGTCAACAATGGCAACCAAATGAAGGTAAAATTACTTATAAAGTAGATTAGAGAATGATAGGGATAACAAAATAAGCCTGAATATTATGAAAATGAGATAATTGTGATGATGATTTATTTATTTATTATTAATTTTTAAACACCATATTTCAAGAGTGGGACCCAGCCAGCGTGAGCTGATTTGGGCCATCAACAAGACAAAACAGCAAACAAAAACAAAGAATTATAAACATTAAAAATAAAGATATGGACAAGATGATATAAAGATATAATGATAAAGAAGTTGGCGTTAATGAGAATGATATTACTCTAACATTAATAATCAAAATATTTCAACAAAAGTATAAATTGATTATTAAGACAAAAATAAAGGAAGTGGGTAGTTTTGTTGTACTGTAGTTGTTTTCTAAAGCTCTTAAACAATGCATGATTTTAACAATAATTATGAAAACTATGCTAATTATATAAGAGGTTCCCACTTCTGTGTTTGGCCATTGGCTCATGGTTTCCTCAAGGGATGTATGTCAACTTTTTTGAAAAATTAAAACTTGTTTTTATGCATATATTTTTATATTGGAAACCTGCTTTTCTTTATCGTATAGATCTCTCGGACGATGAGTTTAAACAGTTGATTACAGAGTTTGCACAATGGTTTGATGAAAGTGGACTCCTTAACAGGCTACAAGTTCTATTCATAGAAATGGTAGATGACATTGAAAATTTGAAAAGGGTTACCAGTACAACTGAACTGTTAGCTCTGTTAACTGCAAATGGAGTATTGAGTCAAACAAATCTTTCTGTCCTGTATGATGCAATAAAAGTAACTGAACAATTTGGTTTTCAGTCGGTCATTAAAGAAAAGCTTTCTGCTTTCAATAATATCAAGAAACGAAAGGTAGCATCATTTTCACCACACACAAGAAAGATTTATAATCTGGGAAAATCTCTTAGTGATTCAGAGTTAAAAACTCTTGATGAACGATACAACTTCCCTATCCTTACGAAGTACCCTGACAGGTGGAGTATGATTTTGGATTTTGTTTTTCGAGGGTTGCTGAGTGAAGACAAAATAGAAGAAGTTAAGGAGGTTCTTAAAAGAGGTAGTGTTGGAACATCAAGTTCAAATCCAGTTATGTTTTATTATGGCTAGATTAAGTGGATGTTAAAATTTTAAAAGTACCACTACTTTTCACCCATCCGCAGCACAGAAACTGAAAACAACTATATTGTGCTATAATATGGCCTTCACTTGCAATTGGTAGTTGAATGTAGGCATAAATTGAACAATTTCATTATGCATGCAGTCAACTATAATTAGACACAATTTGTTAAAACAGTTAAAAAACATGTACGGGCTCTGATTTTTAGCCTAAAATAATAATATGTACGGGCTCTGATTTTTAGCCTAAAATAATAATAGTTCATTCTTATATAGCGCATAAAAGCAAGCTCTCAATGCGCTGAACATTATTACCCCAGTCATTTTTTGGATCAAACACGATGGAAACATACTCCCATAATGCAGCTAGTAATCAGCGCAAAGTTGTGTCTTGATCTAACCGGGTAACCATTTATACACCTGGGTGGAGAGAGGCAAACATAAGTAAAGTATCTTGCCTAAGGATACAAGCAATACGGCGAGAGTTGGATTCGAACCTTGGTCTCACGATCAGTAGTCCAACGTCCAACACCCTGTGCCACACGCCCTTACTAAAAGAGGCTTACTAAACAAACATACAAGAAATGTGTGCTTAAAATGTTAAAAATTAACAGAATTAAATTTAATTAAAACTAAATTAAAGCATTTTTCAGACCATTTTAAGTATTTGTTTTTCATGAATTATCAATGTGCGTAATGTCAATTTTAACTTTTTACTTTGAAACTCTTTCGTTGCTCTTGTTAATTTTGAAAAGTGTACTAACATAACTGATAAAAGTTTCTTTGTATGTACGGTTCTAGGACACCTACCCCCTAGACAGTTACCCCCCGGATGTTTACCACCCGGACAACTACCCCCTTAGGACAACTACTCCCCGGACAACTACCCCCTTAGGACAACTACCCCCTTAGGATAACAACCCCCCGGACAACTACCCCCCGGACAACTACCCTCTTAGGACAACTACCCCCTTAGGATAACTACCCCCCGGTCAACTACCTATTATACACTGTTGCAGAGTCAGGTTGTTCCTAGGGGGTAATTGTCCGGGGGGTAGTTGTCCAGGGGGTAGTTGTCCTAAGGGGGTTGTTGTCCTAAGGGGGTAGTTGTCCGGGGGCTATTTGTCCGGGGGGTAGTTGTCCTAAAGGGGTAGTTGTCCTAAGGGGGTAGTTGTCCTAAGGGGGTAGTTGTCCTAAGGGGGTAGTTGTCCAGGTGGTGGTTGTCCGGGGGGTAGTTTTCCGGGGGGTAAATGTCCAGGGGGTGAATATCCGGATACGGTATGTACATGTATAGATAATGGAATGGTTTATTTTCTACTTGTTAAATATTAAACAGCACTCAATATTTATGAATGAAACAGTATTCTCATGGACCTATATCATAGTATACTTGCTAAATATTACCACTTTTTTTCTCCATTTTTTTAATTATTGAATTGGTCTTAATTGCTTAGTGTTGCTCTCATTTTTTATCCTGTTTTTTGTTAAAGATGTATTGTCCCCCTGAAAAAATAATTCTTAAAACAATTTTTTTTTAATATTCCATTTTAATGTAACATAATAGCTATCCAATTTGACCAAAAATTGGATCGAAAAAAAATGTATTTACCTGAGAAAAATGTAATTTAAAGCAAAAAATGGTCAAATTGGCTGCCAGCCAATGGATTTTTGGCTGAATTTACCATTTATTTTGCCATTTTATAAGTGAAAACATTTTTTTTTTTTTCGTTTTTTTTTCTATGGAAGTGATTAACTTGATTAAAACTACAAAATAACATATTCAAAGTCTGATTT
Organism: Antedon bifida; assembly: GCF_963402885.1. Classification (NCBI taxonomy): domain Eukaryota; kingdom Metazoa; phylum Echinodermata; class Crinoidea; order Comatulida; family Antedonidae; genus Antedon; species Antedon bifida. The sequence goes on along the minus strand of NC_136228.1, from coordinate 15,626,021 downwards.
AATTAATCTTCATTTTTCATGTTTTTGGGGGACAATACATCTTAATATTACAGTATTCATTACAATAGAATTTTAATTAATACTTTTTTCTTAACTTTTTTTTTATAAATACATTTTTAACTTTCCGATAAACCAGCCGAAACGTATCAAGTAAGTACTTGACAATTGGTTTACCGAAAAGTTAACAATTTATTTAAAAAATATAAATTTGAAACCAGATGAAATTTTTCAAGAAAATGCTTTTTTCTTGTTGTATGGAGTTTAAGTATTTTTTTAAAACTCATATAGTGTAATTTATTTAGGGAACTCACAAACTTGTTAATAATAATAATGGTTATTCAATTTCAGATATTCCAACTGCTACTGCTTCTCGTGAATTAGATTTTCAGGATGCCTACAATGAAGCTTTGAAAGGAGGCTCTGTCAAAGTCAATCTTGGAATGCTTAAGGTTATTGGACAGGAAGGAGTGGGTAAAACTTGCCTCATCAATGCCTGTCTTGGAAAAGAGTAAGTAGTTGGACAGTGAAATTGACATTACAAAATAATTGTGAGCCAACTAAGAATTACAAACCAGCCAACTTTTATTGATTTGTTTTTGATAAACTACTACTTTCTAAATATTGCACTAATAGATCTAACAATAGTTGAATAAAACCTTTTATAAATATATAAATCTGTTACTACAATAATCATAACACCATCAAATTGTTTATAGATTTTAAATTTAATTTAACATTGTACTTTTAAAAACGATCCTCAGAATTGTTGCATTATTAGTATGGTTTTAAATTAAAAGGAGGAAATTGCATTTTACATGGACTTAAAAATGACCTAAGTTAATAATTATTGTACTTACTTATTTCAGATTTGAGAAAGGCCATAACATTACAGATGGCATAGCAGTGATTAGAACAGCAAGTACAACATGGAATGAGGCTAAAGCTGATAGTGGTAAACATAAATAAATGTTGTTACTCTTCCAATTATCATGTAACATTATTATCATTAATCTCATCATCACAGACAAAAACAGTCGCACAATGAAATGGAATTACAGGTAGAGACATGGAATGGAATTCAATAAATGTAACATGGTGTCAACAGTCTTATTTTCACATTGATTACGATATACAATTTTTACCCTATAATCTCTTAACATGCAAACTATATTACAGTATTTAATTACAGTAATTAATTTTAATTATATTAATACATATAATGTTACAACATCATCATACAACTATGTATTTTAACGGGTGTGAATTTCACTTGTTATCCTGATACACTTTAGTGAACAACTCTACTGTATTTCGACTCAATAAAGATATTACTGCATGTTTAAAAACCCTTCACACCTGTTCCGGCACGGTTCCGGTCTGACGCCGAAAAATCCAATCGAACGTCAATGTTTCTTTTTCGCGCCGGAACATGTGTGAAAGACCCTTTAAGCAAGTCATTTCCTAGCCTTATTTGCTTCCGAGTATCTAGAAATGGATTAAACACATACAGTACCTCCACCTACTGTAAAATTCTCCTACATGAAATTTCAACGAAAAAAAAATGTTTTTTTTATTTTTGTGTCTTAATGCTGTGTGTGATTTAGGCTAATTTCACTACAACCATGCGTATGCGAATTTGGTGTAATAGTTATGTAACCAGCCTTAACTTTCCCCTTATGAAACCCCATCTAAACCTTTATTCAAAGAACTTAAGTTGCTAAATTTATTTGACATACATAAATGCCAAGTTAGTCCAGTCAATCTAGTGATATTTAGAGGTAAACCCACCACAAATTGCAATAGTAACGAAACATTGATTTTTTCATTCCAAATGTAGTTTAGAATGACATATTAAAAGTCACCGAAAATTGAAGCATTGGAACACATTATTTTTTACGTAATCTCAACAACTATATAGTGATTTTATTCCGTAAATATTTTTGGGGTAGGGGTAACATTTATGCCCATAACTTGTGGGTTTATAATCCAATCTCAATAATCTTGATATCAATGTGTAGAATATATATTTCTTTCTAAAATGCAATTTAAAAAAACAAAATACAACACTTATTTATATAACTAGAGGTCAAAAGGTTATTGACCTTTTACAAAAAATCATTTTTTCCTTAAAAAAATGATTAACTGCAATATCGTATGCCATAATTGTGGATGCATTTTAATCAAAATTGTGTTTTTTTCTGTACCTATCGATATATAAAATAGGAAACATGATGTTAACTAGAAGAATTTTAAAAGTAATGATGTACTATTCTTATTGAAATTGATTCTTGATCAAATGTAATACAATTTTGGGGTAGGGGGTAGCGTTTATGCCTATAATCTATTATTTTATAATCATATCTAAATAGCTTTAGTACCAATGTGTAGAGTATATATATCCTACTAATATACATTAAAAAAACAATTAATACAACAGTTATACGTAACTAGAGGTCAAAAGGTTATTGACCTTTTACAAAAACTCAAATTTTTCCTAACAAAATTATTAACATGCAATGTCTTATTCCATAATTGTCGATGCATTTGATGTAACTTGTGTTTTTTCTGTACCTATCGTCATATGAATTAGGAAAAATGATGTTAAGTATTTTGAATTAATTATGCACTTATAATAAATAAATAAATAATAATAACAATAATAAAAATAATCCTATAATAATGATAAATTGTTATCAACAACAGGTAGTGTAGTAGTAGGTAACATTATTTTATGCCTGCCAATAACATCTAAATAACTACAAATGTGTATAATATGTATTGCTTACTCTAAAAACTAATTGATACAACAGTTTTATGTAACTATAGAGATCATTGACCTTTTACGTAAAACTAAATTATGGTTATATATATTTTATTTATATTTTGGTAGTATTTGGTGCAAATAATGTTTTTCCTGTACCTATTGTATCATCATGAAATAGGAAAAATAATGCTAGCTAGAAGAATGATGACTGTCGCAGAGAACAGGACAATAGTCATCTTGTCAAATTTGCTGACGACACTGTCTTGCTGTCTCTCCTTCAAAATTCACAGGACGGTCATGGTTCCGCATTAGATTGTTTTATCCAATTTTGTGGAAACTTCTACTTGGAACCCAATGTGACCAAAACCAAGGACATGATTGTAGATTTTAGGAAGGAGAAAGGACGCAGCCCTCTGGTATCCATCATAAATGACGAACCAGCGATATTGTCCATTCCTTTAAATACCTAGGTACTATATTTGAGGACAATCTCAGCTGGGAATTAAATACAGAGGCATGAATAGTAAAGAAAGGACACCAGAGACTTTATCTGTTAAGGAAGCTGAACCATTTTAATGTCGATAGATAAAGTAATTCTCAGGTTTTTTTTTATAATTCCTTTATTAAGAACGTTTTAACTTTTTTCCTTTATATGCTGGTTTTTTAGTCTTAGGGTCAAAGAGAGAAACTCACTACAAAGAATTGTTAACTTAAGTTCTAAATTAATAGGTTGTCAACTTTGTAGCTTATCTTCCTTCTGTGACATGCAAACTCTAGAAAAAAGTAGAGCTATTCTAAAAAATGTTAACCATGCCTTGTTCAGTGATTTCGAGCTCATGCCTCATGGGTGTCGCTTTCGATGCATGTAGAACAAACCGGAAAAGAAATTCGTTTTTGCCAGTTGCCATCCGACTCTTCTTCAACTTTGACTCTTGTTATATTGTACTGTGTATTGTGATATTTTTGTATATTTTGTAGGATCATTTTAATCCAGACCTTTTTATTTGAATTGCTCCGTGTGGGATGATATTGTTAAACCCTTCAAATAGAAAAGGACTCACAACTTATATGTCATCAGTATCACTTTCTTGTTCGGGTATTAGTACAGTGAAATGCCATTGCATTCACCACATGTAGTTCTAGTTACCCCTGAATGCTTCAAGGAGATACTCAGGTGCTGGCTTTAAGTCTGTGTGTAGAGGAACCATGTTTCCATCATCTGATCTTCCATCCCCAATCCTCGGTACACATATCAACCCCACTCCATTGCTAAAAGATAACTTGAACTTGAACATGATGTTAAGTACCTTGGTTGTGGTACGATTATGAAGTTGGCGATATGCGAGGTTGTACTTGTAGATGGGATGGAGTCAAAGGCATTCCACGTTTTCCAGGTCGTCCATTGTACAGACACACTAAATCATTTTCTCTAGCAATCACAATGTCATCCTTTGTAGCTTGTTTGCATCTGAAGACTACAGCATAATGTAAGAAATAAGTGCAATGACAAGCTTTTTTTAGAGCCAATTCTGAAAACTCTGGATGTTGTGTCACCAGTATCGCATGAGCAAACAGAAGGTTATCACAGATGTCTCTCAAAAGTACTGTTTGAACCAGTTTGATAGTCCAGCATCTCAGTTCCAGTCTAAAGAATATCACAATATGTTTTAAATGCTTGACTGCAGAGGAGCACTAGTAGATCCGTGTCATCGGATAATGACAGATGTTTTCCTGTTTGCTGATTCAATGGTTTTTTGTACTATCCGAAAGAACATCTGCATCAGCAGTTGCATTCACTCATTGCCATGTTGTTCAAATACTAGTTACGAAGATTTATAAATTGTTGTTTGTTACAGAAAGTGATCTAATTTTGTGGAACATGTCACTGGTAAAATGTACAGGGACACTACCACCTGACACGCCTTACCATGTGCGCCGTCTTTGGTGTATATGAACCGCTTTCATAATCATCAAAGACTATGATGGCAGAGCAATATTTTTTACAGATCTCTACACTATTCCATGGAATGCTGTGCAGTAGAGCACTACCATCTAGAATGTAGGCCTACTGGACATCATTCAGTGATTTGGATGTGTTAGACTATTCAGAAGAAGTTGTTTCCACATAGCATCATGTTGGTTTATTAGCTGAAAGTATTGTAAGTTGGTAGTTTCAAAAAGTGCTGGTGGATAACAAACTTCATGTTCATGTTGTCACCTCGAGTCTCCTCTGGAACTGTAGGATCAATGCACACATATTTGCCTGTATGTACATATAACTTTATTGCCAGGATCTTGAATACATTGCAAGACTTTCTGGCCAAAATATTCAATGCTTAATACCACATTGCTTATATTCCGAATCACCTGCAGTAACTCCCGTATCAATGGTATGAAGTCTCTGAGTCGTAACCAAATGTATTTTTCAATTGCCATTGTGTCCCTGACGTGTGGCCATAAGGTCTTATGTTGGCCGCTGCTGGAGTAACGCCCTGATACTATTGCAAGGCATTACATACATTTCAGCGCAGATTTGGTCTGGATGTACTCATTCCTATATCTCTTGCCAAACCTCTGGTTTTCTTTGAGGCTTCTCATAGAAACCCTTTCAATCCAGTCCAGATGGTCCGAACGTCATACAACATGGAGGTCATTGTCAAACTGCTGTTGAACATCTTTGTATTTCTACTGGTTAAAAAATTGTTAAAATACTTATACATCCCAATATAAATACTGTAACCATGGCAACACAAATGCCATCTGGAAAAAATGGAATGTAGATCATCCAGAAGCAACAGGAACGGAGATGTCACTCATCTGCATCTTGAGCTGGTCATTAGTGTATCGCTTTGGACTGAAATGTTCACCCCAGGGTATCCCTGTGTGTATACCATTGTTGATTACAGCTAAAACAACATTTTTTGCCAAAATTGACACATTATGTTGTGTTTTTCCGACTATGAAAAACTATAAGTTTGATATCACTGAATAGGAAATTTAATAAGCTTTTGGATGACATAAATCAAACTTGTATATCATGTATTTCAAATGGTTAAATATATGTAATTAATGGGGCATATTAATTTTGACTTAAAATGACCTTTATTGACCTCTGACCCCTTGACCCAATGCTTGGATTTTCGGTGACTTTTAGTATGTTGCTCTACACTTTATATGGAATTCAAAAATACTTGCTTTGTTACTATTGCAATTTGTGGTGGGTATATCATTAGATTGACTGGACTAAGTGGCCTCTTTTATTTCTCAATATATTCACAATAATCTTCCTACTTCTATAATTAATTTATTTAATAACGTCGTACATTGTCATGATTATAAACTTCGTAGCATACATTGTAACTTCCAGTTAAATATTCCTTTTAGAAGACTTAGAATTTAGCAATTTTTTATTTCCGTTTCAAGTCCCAGAATCTGGAACGAGTTGGATGTCACTATTAAAAGTTTACCTTCTCCTTTTACCTTTCGAAATAAATTAAAAAGATATTATCTATCATTGTATTAAAGTGTTCATGAATATAACTTTTATTATTTATATTACTATTCTGTTTTTTTTTTTGTTTTATTGATTTTATTGATCAAATTTTGATTTGTTTAGTCTGTAAATCAACAATGTAAATATTCATTACTCTAAAAGGGTCTTACATGACACAGTTGACTAACAATAGAACAGCAATGCCAAAGACAAACGCGTGAATTTGAAAAGAATTAGGTTTTTTAAAACTACTCGTATCAAAAAACCTGTAAATTAAATCAAATTATGTTTTTAAATTGCAAAGCACAAATTATAACTCTTGCCTGAAGTTTTTTGGACAAGTAGTTCTCGAGAAAATGCAATTTCAGTTTACTTGTTACTTTAGGACTGCTCGCCGGCTTTTGATAATTGTCTCCTATGTTTTAACATTGGGAGGTCTGAAAATAGTATTACAAAGTTGTCCAGAATTGGAACCCTGGTTTGAAATGCCTCCAAAATTTATTGACCACATATCTATCTTTACTTTCATTTTGGTAAATATGTTGCAATAACTTTTTGAGTAGTCCTGATAACGAAAAAACAACTACATATATATAAATCAATAAGTTTGACAGTTGTAAAATTTCCAAAGTATAGTCACATATCAATGTATGACCTGAAATAATATGTACAAACTGTCTTTTTTTTTCTACAGGTAATCCTTCAAAACAGTTTACAAAAATGGTCACTGACAAATTGAGAGAAAAGAAAACCATAAATGTATGTCAATAATAATAAAAACATAAAATAAATAAAGTAGTATCTACAGGACATCTATACTATTGCAAACCAGTCACTTACAGAATGCTTCTTTTCTATAAATCAATGAGGCATTATGAGCAGCTATTTTATTTATTTCTAATGTATCTTTTTCTTTTGAAATCCTTCTATAATAAAAATTATTCAAAAAATAATAATGTCAGTATTTGATAAACATTATATCTTTTATATCGATTTTATGTTTTTATTTGTGTCAGGTTGACATGGAACCACTTGATGATGATAATGATAATTTTGAGAGCAACGATGATGACAGCAATGATGATTACAACAATGATGGTATGAAACTTTCCTTAATTTCTAATCTATTTTATTTTATAAGTATTACAATTATCAGTTTGCAATTTATCTTGACAATGACAACTAAAACTATAATGATGACACCAACAATGATACAACTAAACAAGGATGAAAATTACAACAATGATGATAATGACTGATGATTAACTGTGATAATTAAACTGCTAAAGTAATGATGCTTGTTATTCTGTTGGTCAAAAAACTTGTTTCTACTACAGGTACGTATACAGCTACTGAAACTATCCCATTTGATACAGAGCAGCAATTAGATAAAGACATAATCAAGAAAGTTGAGGAAAATAAGGGGGAGGTTTTGGAAGAAACATTCAACATCTGGGACCATGGGGGACAATTGATATACCATGGTATACATCGGGTAAGTTTTGATATATATATGTAAGACACATTCAACATCTGGGACCATGGGGGACAACTGATATTCCATGGTATACATCGGGTAAAGTTTTGATATATATATGTAAGACACATTCAACATCTGGGATCATGGGGGACAATTGATATACCATGGTATACATTGGATAAGTTTTGATATATATATATATGTAAGACACAGTTAACATCTATGATCATGGGGACAATTGATATGCCATGGTATACATCGGATAAGTTTTGATATATATATATGTAAGACACAGGTAACATCTATGATCATGGGGGACAATTAATATGCCATGGTATACATCGGATAAGTTTTGATATATATATATGCAAGACACAGTTAGCATCTGGGATCATGGTGGACAATTGATATACCATGGTATACATCGGATAAGTTTTGATATATATATGTAAGACATGGTTAACATCTGGGATCATGGTGGACAATTGATATTCCATGGTATACTTCGGGTAAGTTTTGATATGTATATGTAAGACACATTCAACATCTGGGATCATGGGGGACAATTGATATTCCATGGTATACTTCGGGTAAGTTTTGATATGTATGTAAGACACATTCAACATCTGGGACCATGGGGGACAATTGATATACCATGGTATACATTGGATAAGTTTTGATATATATATATGTAAGACACAGTTAACATCTATGATCATGGGGACAATTGATATGCCATGGTATACATCGGATAATGTTTGATATATATATATGTAAGACACAGATAACATCTATGATCATGGGGGACAATTGATATGCCATGGTATACATCGGATAAGTTTTGATATATATATATGTAAGACACAGTTAGCATCTAGGATCATGGTGGACAATTGATATACCATGGTATACATCGGATAAGTTTTGATATATATGTAAGACACGGTTACATCTGGGATCATGGTGGACAATTGATATACCATGGTATATATCGGGTAAGTTACACAAAATGGATTTGCCTTGAACGTTGATATTTTATTGTTTAAATACTTTCTACACATTTCTTTAATAAACTCCATGTCAGCCAGTTAAACAGATAACATAATTGGTTTCATTCTAAGAGCGCTATATCAAATTTCTAATATAATGTAATAATAACATAATTGTATGGCCAAGGTATAGTTTGCCTTTTTCCCCATTCAGTAATTGTAATCCAATGGTTAGTGCTTATTATGAAATGTTGGTATTACAAATTTTCTATGAGTATTTTTATTAACACTTTCCTTCTGTTTTCAATCATACCTGATTTTAGCCACAGTGTTATATGAATTTGTACTAGAGAAATGCTTTGATAAAAAGAGTATAAATAGTCAGTGTATATAATAGTCTTTATTTATATTAGGGACCACTACAGAATAATGGTACTTGTTCATAGGCCTTTAAGAATATTAATAAAATATTTGAATAATAACAAGCACATTATTTTTTCCAGATCTTCGTAACATCAGAAGCACTTTACATCGTAGTGTTTGATCTCAGTGTGAACCTTAAAGATCGTGCTATCGTTATTGATTCTAATGGCGTAAGTATTGTAAGACTAATTAAGGTATTGTAGTTGTTGTGCTGGAACAAGTCTTCTTGATAAAAAAAAAAAAGCATTTACTTTTTTTTAAATCAAAAAGGTAATTTTGTTCTATTTTTTTTTTTTTTTTTTAGAAAAGGCGTCAACATCATTGGACCAACCTCCAGTTCATATTATCTTACATCCTGTCAGTTTATTCTCATAGTCGTGTTGTGGGGACAAACAAAGCAAAGGGAGTTCACAAACCAACTATCCTTATTGTGGGTACACACAAGGGGAAGCTTGGTAAGACTGAAAAAGAACAAAATACTGAGGTAAATACTCAACTACTAAAAATACAAAGTCTATAAGCAAATGTAAAGAAACTTAGTCCTGGAGTAGTGTATCAAGTAATTTTATTACTTAAGTCTAACCTGCGATTACTATAGTAGTAAGTAGTAGTACCGAGTCTATCATAACAAAGTTTTTGAATATTTATTAGAATAAATTACAGTAATTGACCCATGTTATGATATGAATATAAATTTTTTATTATTAGGCAAAAAAGGTATTTAAAGAACTTCGAGGTGCACTTGGAGAAAAACTGAAAGTACATGTGTATAATAACCATTATTTTGCCATCGAAAACAGTAAAAAAACAACAGATAAGAGCTTTAGTGATCTCAAAGAGGTTATTGATGAGTTTATGACAGATTTAGAAAGGCTTGTTCCTTTGAAGTGGATGCGTTTTCGATGTGGCATACATAATCTAAGGGGAGAAAAACACTTTTCTTTGTGTCCTGTTGAAGAGGTAAATTTAATTTAATGTTTTGTTTTTTTATTTTTTTTATATATTTAGGCAAATTGCCAAAGATAACCATAAGCGAATTCATTCACTATTATTCTTAAAGGTGGCAATCCTGTTCACAAGACAAACATATACTTTTCAGTAGTAATTAATAGTATCTAAAAAAGCATAAACAAAATATTTTTCCCACTATTAAAAAACAATTAATATTAGTAGATTTGAGCCAGACCATTTAACGACCTAGTAATATTACATGAAATATTCATTGCTATGTTGCCATTCAGTGAGAACAATTTCTGTATATATCCCCCATGACACTGTGAGAGTGACGTTTTCCTTCAGATTCAACATTATGCAGTAAATTGTATCAAGTAAATGACAAAAAGTGACAGTATTTTGCGCACAACTTTTTTATATTGGTAATTGTACCTCAAAACATTTCATGTTATAAAGCAATGTTTCACAAACTATGGGCTGTGTTGTAAGAGCCTTTATTTTAACAATGCGCAGTTTACAACAAACAGTGTAAATTTGATGTTACGCAGGTTATGAGAGTGTGGTTTGATATTCCAAAAATGTGTAACATACCAACAAATGCAATTGATATGTGCGACTAAAGTTTCAATCGGGAATCTTGTGTGAACTGTGACATGACACAGTGATATGTGCCGTGTGCATTATAAAGGGAAAACCCTGATGCTGCTCTGATTTTTTTCCGTGTCGTCAGCACAGTTTTTACCCTAAAAAAAATGTCAGCGCAATTTCCAAGGAGCTAGAGGTCCATATTCCTAATTTTCTTATCTCACCCCCAACCATGTGGGACTGAGGTGGCGGGCTCTTTTATTTATATGTGTGGTTGAAGTTTCGACCACGATGTAATGTAACGCAACACATTGACATGTCTAGTGTCTGCTATAAAGGAGAAATCCAACCGGGCTGCGCTGAATTTATAATTTTTTGGTGGATCATCATCGGTGCAATTTCTATCCTCCAAAAACAAAATTACAAAACAATTCAAGGGACCTAGAGGTCCATATTCCAAAAATGTTCTTACCTCATCCCCAACCATGGTGAGGCTAAAGGTGGCAAATTCTTTTATATTACGTTTCTAAAATTTAAGCTGGGTAGTTAGGCCGCAGCTTGGTATTGGGAACAGGATTTAGGCCACTAAATAAAAAGTTTGCGGAACACTGCTGTAAATGACAGAAATAATGTTATAAATGACATATACCTACAGTACCTTTGATTTCATTTTTTTTCTTTAGCTCAAAGAGCTGGCATATGAGAATGGTATTGCAGATGAAAACCAACAATCAACCCTTCTTAACTTCCTGTATGATCTTGGTGAAATTGTTTACATGCCTGACAACAAATTATTGAAAGATAAAGCAGTATTAGATCCAATGAAGCTGGTTGAAATTGTCACTTCTTTTGTAACAGTCATTCCACCAGAAAATCCAGTAAGTAGGTTCATAAAAAATTTTAATTCAGTGTTCCTTGGGGAAATAATAGGCACATGTGAATTCCTATAGGCACTGTAGTATCAAAAGCAATATCTGACAGCCACCTTATACAGTAGTTTAAATTTGAGTGGTATATTGTATATACATATGTAATTGCATCTGCTATTCGATAACAAAATTATAATAAATGTGTGTGTGTGTGTGTTTTTTTAGCCGGCCATGTATATTGATGCCTTTGGTAAGCTTGAAAATGGCATACTGGAGGAAGACTTGTTGCGAGAATTATGGAAAGAGCGTAAAGTTGACGAAGGAAAGAATTTTGACTTTCTTGTAGCACTGATGATCCAATTGGGTTTCATTTGTAAGAGGAAGACAACATGTAGCCGAGATATGCAAAGTACATCTACAGTAGGTTTTGTTAAATCTTTTCTACATGTTTTGCAAGTAGTCAAATTATGTATAAAAAATGATTTTTGGTATGATACATTTCAAAATTTCAAATATTTTGGTGCTGAAAGATGTTTTTAACATGCACAGGAAATTATCTTAATTTTCTTATTAAAAGATATCTAAATGGTATTTTACAATTTCAGAGATCTGTTGTAAAACAATCATATTTTGTGCCACTACGCCTTGCTTTTAAGACATCAACTGAAGTGAAAGCAGCGCCTGATGAATTTCCAGCTATCAGTATCTATTACGACTTTAAGGGATATCTGCCAGATGTATTGTTTCCATACATGATTATTGATTTCCTCAACAAATTTCAAAAGATAGGCGTTGACCCAATACTCTTGTATAATCATGCTGAACTTTACTTCGACCAAGATCATCATCTGACCTTATCTCTTGTCAAATTTGTGACTACGGAGAATGAAAGAAAGTTCTTGTTAAAGGTACTGTATCATATAATTTCTTGTGTCATAATTTAATCTAAGCATAAACTCAAATTCAGATATCAGAACATTACTTTTCTTCTTTTTTTCAGGTGACTATTAAAAGAACAAATGATGCTAATGAAGCAAGTAATGAAGAACCTTCTTCTGAAGCATGTAAAGAAGTATGTTATTTCATATATCAGTTTTTAAATTTTTTATTTATTTGTTATTTATTTTGTTTATTTGGTTTTTTATAATTATGACATAGTTTAAAATAACTTAAATATTTAAAATCATGTTTGTGTAGTTTACTTGATGTGTAATATAATTTGTAATTTTTATTGATATACATTTTTAATTGAATATGAAATTGATTATTGACAATTGATTTATAAAAACATTACATCTTTAACAAATTAATGATATAATCTTAATATTATATAAATTTAAAATAAAAACTTAAAGTACAGTTATCAAAACTAGTTTATAAGTGATTTTCACTGAAATGTAGATGCAATTCAGTAGCATGCCTACACACTCTGAATTTTTATTATTTTTAATTTTTATATGGTCATGAATCTTGACCTCAATGCCTGAAATTAAAACTTTATAAACAATAATGAGGTTTATTGTTAATGGTGACAGATCTTATGGTAAAGATTTTGTTACATTTGTGACAAACTATGTAAAATGTGGATAGTAGTGATAATTTACCTTAACTTTAAGATTTATTTTAATTATTATTGTTTTCTTCTCAAAAAATTTCATCTGGTTTCAAATATATATTAAATAAATCAATGTTAACTTTTTGGTTAAACCAGTTGACAAGTACTTACTTGCTACGTTTCAGCTACTTTCAGTAGCCTTGATCACGCAAATGACGTTGACATGATGTTCTGTCATTCGTCATAGTTCGGTGAATTGCGCCATCTTTCGTCTGATGTTCAGCTTTCTGCTGGTGTCCCCCTTTGGATGCTCGGGTGTCCCTTTTTATTAAGTCATCGTAGATGTGGCTCAGTTCATGTCCTCCCTGGTCTCTGTTGATGTTCATATTTGTTTTTCTTATCCAAATGGCTTCTTTTATTTTTCTTGATAAGTAGTGTTGTTCTTTGTCTAATATTTTTGTATTTTCAAAATCCGGTATGTGATTTTCTATGGTGGCGTGATCTGTGATTGCTGATTTGTGTAGAATTTTAGATTGTGAGTGGCGAGCGCTCAATCTTGTTTTTAGGATGAACGAGACTTTCTCTTAATTTGTTTTTGGGAGTGATATATTTATTTACATCCTAAAGACAAGATTGACAAAGATCAACAGTGTGGTATAGTCTACCAAGTAGGTTGCCACAACTGCAAGAAGGTATACATAGGGGAAACAGGCAGAGCATTAAAAACAAGAATAATAGAACACAAAACAGACGTGGAAAAAAATACGGTAGGGACAAGAACCAGGAGCGCTCGCCACTCACAATCTAAAATTTGTGGTTTAACCAAAAAGTTAACATTGATTTATTTAATATTATTGTTTTACTTTTTCCTTTTGTATTGTAAATGTTTAGTAAACATTTTAAAAACGTGTGCTACATTGTTTATGTGTTTATTGCATGTTTTTTGGAAATTAACCTTCAATTTGTATCTTTAGGTTTTGTTAACGATCCAGAAGTCATTTGAACCTTCTAAAGATGGTGGTAGAAGAGGGATTCAATATGAGAGATGCATACTTTGTGATGTATGTAGTGATGGATCAGAAAAGAAGCACATTCAAAATCTTGGTGATTTCCAGGACGAGAAGTTACCATGCACCAAAACTGGAAAGTATTTGAGGATGGATGTTGCACGTTACAAGCGGCTATTTGGAGGTAAGAGTAATAACAGAGACAGCAAGTTTGATTTTATTTTATTAATTGTTTGACCAATAAACAAAGATAAAGTCAAAGGTACAGACTGTTAATCTGTAATTATATGAGTCAGCAGAAAAATAAGTATAAATAATTAAATGTATGTAAAGAATTAACAGATAAAATGTGGAGAAAAACCTAAATATTAAATAAATAAAATTAAGTATAAAATACATGTGGAAGTCAGTAGAAAATATAAGATCTGGGAGACACCATCTAAATCAGCAACAGTAGCTATTTGATATGTTGACCCTTTTACTGCGTGTACCAGGTAGGCCTATAAACAAATGTTGTTGAACTTAGACTGTGTATACCCGTCGTTACCATGTATATAGGAAAAACAATTATTTAATCGTATTTGCCTATAATTTGTAGCACCCTCTGTAGTTTTCGATAATTTTGAAGATATTTGCAATTCATTAAAACTATTTACAAGATAAGTCCTCTATATTTGTTAATATCGTCTTGAAATTTGTTGTAACTTGCACCCTCTATCACATGTTTAGTCATTTCGACCTTGGAAAGTTGTATTTTAGCTAATAGGGCAATATCATGTTTATCGTAACATGCACAAAAATTTCCGAATAATCATTATTTATGATTTGTTTTGGAAAATGGTTTTTTTCTACGATTTTGACTCAAAGCTAAAAAAATCCAAAACAAAATCATTGATGTATACACATCTGGAAGAAATGATACAGAAATTGTTAAAAGGTTAAATTTTTTTATTTTTCTTGAGTTTTAACAAAGTTGAATCAGATTTTTAAAAGTAAAGTTGTATTTCTATTGAATAAGTAAAGAGTTTTCTTTGTTATTTCAGAATCAAATCACTGGCAGAAAGTTGCAGCACCGGTGGCAGCAGTTTTAGTTGCAGTTTTTGCAATCTTGATAGGTTGTGATATACTACCAGCAGGAATTACCATTATTATTGGTGTTGTTTTAACTCTGGCTGCAGCCTGGTATACTCACAATATTTTAAAGATGGATATCTTTAGGCTAGGCCTAAAGACCGTCCATGAGAGGATATTCACCGCGAGCTACTTAGGTAGTGCATTGTTTCTCTCTCTTTATCATAATTAAAAGTAATATAAATGCATTATTTTCACAAAACGTCAACAATTGTAGGGAATGGGTCTTTAATTTCATTTAACTTGTTTATTTCACAAACCAGCATAAAAGTGAAACTGAAACAATGATTATCTTCATGAAATTAATTTCCTGTAATTTTATTTGCAGATTCTAAATCTTGTAACCATTTTCAAGATCTAAAAGCTGATGTCAGTAGATGCTTTGACGGTGAAAGATACTGTTGGCTAAGATTCCTACTATTTGATGTTTTAAATGTTGGTGACCTTACAAATCCACATTTTATTGGGAACGACTTACTCAATGCACTTGAACACAAAGGTTTAATCTCACCAACCAATGTTAATTTGCTGTTGGAGATTACAAAGCTATCAGAAATCAAACCTGCTGAAGATATTGTGAAACAGTACATGAAAGACAACAATGTTCAGGACAGGCCTGAAACAAAGTTGTCATCTTACAGAAAGCGACTGTTTACAGCTATGTTAGATATTCACTTAGATGCATTCAAAAGAATTATTTCAAACTATGGATTGAGAAAACATAACTTCTCCAATGTTTGGGATGCAGTTCTCCATCTGGAGATTGAGGCAGAATTAGCAGATGATCCAGACAAAATAAAAAGTTTTGCTCGTCATCTAAACCAAAAAGCAAGAGACATACTACTTGGTAATGCTATGTTAATAACATTACTAACTTTACTCTTCTTTAAGAACTGTAATAAAATATATTGTTATTGACTCGTTCATTCTTTAACCAGTTTACATTATAATTTAACCAAAATTAAATTTGGTTAAATTTTAATCATTAAAATTAGTAATGTCATTAACTGATTATTTACAGGCAATAATGAGAAGAAATAAGACAGCATCATCAAGTCACCAATGTGAACCAAGTGAAGGTAAATTATTCATAAATATTATGCAAGATTGGGAGATAAACATAAAAATTACATGATTTTAGTATGATTATTGACAAGATGATAATGACCAAGTAGTAATGAGGATTTACTATGAAATTTATGATTTAAAACACAAAGAATATATTATGTAGAATATTAATATAGGAATAAAAAAATAAGAGTGAGTAGTTTTGTTTTATACTGTAGTTGTTTCTAAAAGCTGATTATAGATAGAAAATTATTGAATTATAATTATTATGTTATATCATCATATTCAAACAATGATTATGATTATTAAACAATAATTATTAAAATGCTGAATTTGTTACTTAAAATTGGAAATGATTTTGTGTTTTTTCGTGAATTTTTATTCATAAATCTTATCTACTTAATTTATTTCCTGAAATTGGAAATGATTTTGTGGTGTTTCATGAATTATACTGCAATCATATTCAAATAATGATTATGATTTCAACAATGATTATGATGCTAATCTATTGAATTTATTACATTGGAAAATATTGTGGTGTTTTATGAATTTATATTTATTATTCATATTCTTAAAAAAACAATTACAATTTCCACAATAATTATGATAACTGTTATACTAAATTTATTGATACTGTTTTTCATTCGTATAGATCTCTCAGAGGATGATGATGAAGACTTAAGTCACAGACTTAGCCCAATGATGCAATAAACATGGACATTCTATTCATACAAATGTTAGATGGCGTTAAAGTGTTGAAAACTGGTACCAGTACAATCTACCTGTGAACTCTTTTATCTGCCAATTGAGTAGTGATTTGGTTGCAATGTAATGTTAGCGTGTCATACCTCAATGTACAAAAGCATACTGTAGATTCCCTGGTATCCCAGACTTCAAACACACTAGTTATTGTCTGTGGTGTTTTCTTTCCAAAAACAAATTGCTGTCCCCTTATAATAGGATTAAATCAACCATTTGGCACTCTCAAACGTGTCCCTTTAATAGGGTTGTCCCCTGATTAGGAGTTGGCTGTAGTGTTGAAACATATATTTCCCCTCGTTTTATGAGAAAGTGTCCCCTGAATAGGGGTGTCCTAAAGAAGGGGTTTACTCCAGTAGTAAAGAGGAGGCGTTCTACTGTTGAAAGATTTATTATAAGATTTCAGTGTACTAAACGGTACATGAATGTTAGTAACAAAAATAAGATGACAAAACAAAATAACAATACTGGAATATTACAAAAAATAACAGTAGGCCTACAAGCATGTGGGTATAGAACATTGCTACTGTTCCTGCAGGCATTACATATTGCTATATTTAGAGATAAGACCATTTTAACTGTTTTTATATTTTGTTGTGCATTTATATTAGAGTCTCTAGGTTGAGATTACAGGCAAATCAAACGGCAAACATACATTTTTTGAATAAGAATTGAGTTAGGTAAGAAGAATATGTGCTACCTCAGACCTCAATGCCATAAAAGAATAATGGATTAATAAATGAGTTGTAGATTATAATTAGGATGTCTTGAGGAACAAAATATCTCAAATTAAATAATATGCCTATTTTTTTTCTTACATTTTAATAAATATGAATATTATTTTTCCATGAAAGAAATTTATCAAACAAGCCTTTATCTACTTCATTGATTACATTCTATCCAATTAAGAGATCCAATTTTGTTTGAAATGTTTCTTCTGTTTTAAAAAATAATCCAAAGGTCAAAGTCCACTCTTGATTCCCCTTTTTATTAAAAACAAAAATGTTCCCCTAAAGAAATTCAACCTTGCTTGTCAAATGAAACGACAACATTATAGTACAGTACAGTAAATGGACAGAGTTTAAATATTAAAAATAAAGAGGAAAAAACACCTAGGAACTGGAAGTAGTTGAAATGTCTTCCAATTTTTTGTTTAACTTCAGAGAACCAGTTAATTATATAGTTTGTTAATTTATTTTTTTTATATGCAGAACTGCAAAAACAAAACAGGACAAAAATATATGCAAATGAGACCAGGTAAACGGAAGAACAGAATCAGAGCCATATATATAAAGTCATAACTATATATATGGCTCTGAACAGAATTAAATCCTTGCGCCCTCTAATCCTTCCCTTACCATACTAGACATAGACACAACTTTGTTGAATCCCACGTTGCTACTAAACGCCACTTCTCTAACCCTGTTCCATATTTGATCCGATTATTAAACAAACAATGCTTAAATCTAAATTAATGTTTGATAAATGAATTGTTTATAGTGTTCAATTTTTTTGTACAGTAATTATATTTTTTATGAATACATTTTATAATGTCTCTTTGGTAAATGAAATGTTTTATATTTTGATATTTTTTTACTTTCAATTCAATTTTGTAAATTAAACTCAATTCAGTATTTATGCTGCTATGTTTTATTGTTATTCATATTTTTTAATAAATACTAAATTATGAATGAAAAACATATTTGTTTATTTGTAAGGATAGTGTTTTTTGAAGAGGGAGATTTTAACATCGAGGAGATCATTATATCAAATTGTACGTGCTAGCTATTGTTAAAAATGTATTGTTTATTATAGGAATAATATTATTCATTTCACCAACCCGCCGCCGGAGATCGAGTAATAAAGTTCTTCGATAATATTGTTGCAGCGATAAAATGTAGACAAATTGTGATTGCGCCCTCTATAAAAAATAAAGTTTATCACCACCCCATGCCCACCACACGTTTTTATATATATACAGAAGAATGACAAAAACAAGAAGTAAGTTTTGTTTCATTATTATCATACCATATCATATACGGAATTCTTTATACTGTATTGTTTTAATAGCAGGTCTTTATTTGGATCTTATATTCGTATCCTAGGATATAGGCCCTACCTAGCCTAGCTAGCTAACAAACTATTCTAGCTAGGCCTAGGCTTAGCCATCTACGTACTGACTACACTACTACTAGGGGCCTACTACTAGCCTAGCTAGGGGCGCTAGTTCCGTTTCGCACCTGTCTTTTATTTCGACTCCAAGTGTGTTAAGGAACTTTATCCTCAATATCACACCTTAGAATTAGACTTACTTACGTACTTTTAGTTTTACAATGGAGAATCACAGAAAAAGTAACAAATAAATCCTTTTAATTTAGATGTGTTTCTTGCACATGGGCGGTTTGTGAATTTCACATCATAGGGCCTAGGCCTACTCCATGTTCAATATTGACGTTTCTATGGAGCGCCAAAAGAGCAACTATAATAGAGGGCTAAAAAGGCAGTGGAATGCGCATATTTAATGCATTTATTGGTGAAAATTACGTTCAATTTCAATATATTTTGTCAATGTCAATACAACTAAAATGTTATTGTTACTGTTGAAACTGTACATGGTTTTCGTTGACTTTTAAGAATAAAAATCGACAATTTCATCATCATAAGATGTACTGTAGGTTTATCGCCGTGGCTAAAAATATGGTACCGTATCCTAACTTCCGTTTGCTAAAGGTACGGTAAAATTACATTACGTCATAATCAGCCAATGGGGTGCTGGTGTGTGACGTCATTGTATAAGGACTTTGAATTTTTGTTCATATCGCGAAAACAGTGATCAACCGCATTTTCCTGCTATTATCGCCGTCGTGTGATGACAAAAACTAAATGTAGCCTACGTCTGTTATTATTATTGAAAAGCCAAAACATGTTGATTTTAATTCTAGGATACAGAAAACTGTTTCAAAAGAGGCCTAGGCCTATTTACTATAACCTCATTATGTGAGTTTGTGTAAGGAAAGCGGTGCCATGGAAGCTGCATGTGTGCGCTGATTTCTGTGACTCAGCCCTGGGCTACTGTCTAAATCATATTATTTGAGAGCCCCTTTATTGTCCGCATTTGCTTGTTGTTTATGGTCATCATCTGTAAACAAAGGTTAATAAAAAATATAGGCCTAAATACTGTAGGCCATTTGGAATAAAAATAAAACTCTCATAGTAACTAAGGACGAATGAACTAGACGCAACACAATTTCCAACATTGAATTATAATTCCTTTACTTCTAATCAACATATCGGATTATAATACTACTACTGTATGTTGTATAATGAAATAATATTTGAGATTGAGTGCATGTTTTAAACGCTTTATGAAACGTCCACCAACCACATGAACTTGCTCTATTACTACATCATTGACGTTGTCGCCCGTTATTAAACGTCTGGATTCAACATTACTAGGTCTAGCCCCGGGGCTGAGTCACATAATCGGTGCACACATCCATGCAGCCTGGCGCCGCCGATAGACATTCTCTACAGACGCTATATGAAAAAAAGTCCTTATACAATGACGTCACACAAGTACCAGCACCCCATTGGCTGATTATGACGTAATGCAATTTTACCGCACCTTTAGTAAAGAGAAGTTAGGATACGGTACCGTATCTTTAGCCACGGCGTAGGTTTATATACCTCAATGATCTAAATAATATCCCTCTTAGTCATAGTCCCGGGCATGGACTAATTAGATGTAGGGTCGGTTAATGTTCTTTGAAAACCGTTCTTTGTGTGCGAAATTCGTGAACGGTGTGCGAGAAACACGTAAAATCATTAAAAAAAAAGAAAAAAACAAAAGATTTATTTGTCACTTTTTATGTGATTCTTCTTCATAAAAGTACTTATGAGGCCCAATTCTAAGGTGTGGTATTCACAATAAGTTACTTAATAAATTTTTAGTCGAAATAAAACAGGTGCGAAACGGAACTAACGCCGGCCTAGGCCCTAGAGGCCAGCTAGGGTCAGGCCTAACCTTCTATCTAGGCCTACTAATCTCTCTAGTCTCTTGTACTAGGCTAGACTAGTTAGGGGTGCAATAGACGGTTGATCGGGACCACAGACGATCAGGCCCAGGCGATCGGAGAGCCCAATAATGTTGTAAGACGATTGGGACAAGAGACGATCGGGCACAAAATAAAAATGTATGGTCTAAATGACTCTTACAACTCAAATCAATAAACAATTTTTGTGCTACCGAAGCCATCTTGCAGACAAACAGTCGTGACCAGCTGAGCGTAAAAACGGTGAATATATATATCACAAGAATGAGTAATCTGCGATTTTTGCATTAGAAATTTGTAACAGAGCATGGATGCCCGCGGATGTATACAGACTAAAGAAGACTTGATTTGTCATATTAAATAGAATTATGATAATATTAATATATATAAATTTGATTTCTTTTAATTTAATTTATATTGCTACATCGTCATATTGTATTTTTGTGAGGGTCCCTAGTGATCAGCTTGAGCTGGATGGACCACCCTCATAAAATATTTTTGAAATAAAAATAAATAAATAAAACATTTAATAAAACATATTTAATAACAAACTAGTGTACATTCACTTATATTGGTTTAAGTGGATATCAGTCACCTTTAATTTTGGTATTCGTATGGCGCTCCACAATCTATCTGCTATGCCATGCTTTTGATAATTTTGAACTAGGGCTAGGCAGTGCCATTGTTAACCCACTCACTGTAGTTCATCCTATTGATTATCACTAGTAATAGTAGTGTACAATGACAGAGTATTGACATATTTCATTTTATTATCACTCTGTGTAAATAACCAAAATGGTAATACAGTAGTACCAAGTAAACAGCTGTGTGTTTATTTATTATCTTTGTTGAACATTAGAATACAATGTTAATATTAAATCTATGGTTTAAGATTATCTATAACAAATTGTATAACAGGAACTCAATAACCAAAACAAACAAATCATAAATACATTTCTACCCTGGTTTTCTGCAGGGGCGGACGCAGGGGTGTTGCCCCAGTTGCCCGGGCAACACACTTAATTTCATACTAAATGTTTTTTTCTGCCACTAAATTAAAATTTAGATCCCATTTCAATGATGCATATATTAACCATTAATGTTGTTATAGAAGTCCAGGTTTGGAAGAGTCTATATGTAAATTGATTGACTGCAGAGTAAAATTAACCGTGCGCGCACAATTTAACGGCGGTCAGTGGATTTTTTTTTTTCGTTTCTCTACGTCCGTAAAATTAGGCCGCATTTCTGTAGTAATTATGAACGTTCCGAACTTTGAAATAACATTTGTACAGTATAGTGGATAAATGAAAATGAATTTGGAAATTGTGGTTTTACTGACTTACTTAGCATTTATTTCAAAATAATACAATTCAACGTTTTGCTCAATATATTTATAGTAGCAGCTTCACATTTTTTATCTAACTTGTTTAAATTATTAATTTATAGGCCTAGTAATTAATTTGTATTAATTGATCATAATTGCTAGAATAATATTACCTTACCGGAGGGGACTTCCTCTGACGTTCGTATTGAACGCAAAAAAAATGTTATCCTTAGTCGCATGTGTTTTACCGGCGGAAAAAATAGGCGGGATAAATACTGCTGATAGATATTAGAGTGTCATTTCCGGCGAAAACTAGAGGTGCCATTTTCTCGTGAATTTTATGTGCGAGTGTACCATTTCCGGCCACCTAGAGGTGTCATTTAACAAAATTCGCTTCGTCACAGGCCCCATGGCGCAAATACTTGGTTTCTATTATGGCCCTGGACTCTTGGGCAACCCCCTTAAAATAGTCCTGCGACCGCCCCTGTTCTGTATATGTGTTATAATGAACTTTTTATCATAAGAACAAATTGTATAACAGGAACTCAATAAACAAAACAAACAAATCATTAATAATAACAATTTCTACCCTGGTTTTCTGTATAAATGTTATAATTAACTTTTTATCATATAAACTGTTCGACCAGAGCAATATGTACAAAAAATAAAAAAGATAATAAATGCTTGCTGAAGTCTTATGACTGTATATAGCCCCTAAACCAGACCAGATCAAATGTGAGATAACAAATTACTTATTAGAGGTCCCTGTAGCCCAAAAGAAGATTAACCAAAAATAAAATTTCAAATAAGACCAATTTTGACAAATATAGTGACCCATGAAACCGAAAGAAGAGAGCTCAATCAACCAGATCTAACATGGGATACCACATAAGACTAAATTAAGGTATTGGGAATACCTGTTTTAACGCCCACTTAGCGTGTGAGGACTTGTATCAGAATGGATGACACAATTGCAGCAAATGCATAAAATGTCATTAAAACCAATTAATTAATGACATGACTTTCAAATTAGAACTAGCTAGTCAACAGCAAAGTAAAAGATTAGGTCTGTTTTAGAATACAGTGTGTAGTACTATGTTTGGACACTAAAAAAAAAACAAAATTTGTATAGGAAATCTTTATAGCCTAAATACTTTTGGGGAATTAGAAAGTAAACCAAGCAAACTACACAAGTTTAGAAGAAAATAAAGTGCAAAGGCTTTGCCACTGAGGCTACGTCGAAAAAAATCCTCATGACATTTTCTTTAAAGAAATTTAATTTCTTCATTGTAGAAACAAACCCATTTTGAGTAAGAAATAGAAAATAGAAAAATGTGAAACTAGAGAACTAAAAGAGGATAAATTATGTTTTAATAATTTTTCTGTATATAACATACTCAATTTTTGACAATTTCATAGCTAAAACAATTTTTGTCAGAGATTTTTCTTATGAAAAAAAGTACTGTAATTGTTCAGTAGGAGTTGATCAGGAATTGTGTTTTATCTCAGAATCTTTTTAGCCAGGATTGTTTTTGTACTTTGAGGAAAAAAAGGGGCCTGATTATTGTTAATGACCGTTAATGTGTTTGTGTTTTACTGTTTGCCTGTTGCCCCTAGATACAGCCAAACAAATCCTATCAAAATCATTATCGTCAGTTTAATATTAACTTTGTATTTAAACAAAAGATAAAGTAAAAATCATCTGATTGTTTGAAACATGTACAAAGGTTATAGAAATGTTTGGTTATTACTTTATGATCCATTTATTAATAGACTAAAATGCACTGCTTCCCCAGGGCTGTTAGTCAGGGTATTTGTGTGGGGTATTGTACTACCTTACTTTATGATCCATTTATTAATAGACTAAAATGCACTGCTTCCCCAGGGCTGTTAGTCAGGGTATTTGTGTGGGGTATTGTACTACCTTACTTTATGATCCATTTATTAATAGACTAAAATGCACTGCTTCCTCAGGGCTGTTAGTCAGGGTATTTGTGTGGGGTATTGTACTACCTTACTTTATGATCCATTTATTAATAGACTAAAATGCACTGCTTCCCCAGGGCTGTTAGTCAGGGTATTTGTGTGGGGTATTGTACTACCTTACTTTATGATCCATTTATTAATAGACTAAAATGCACTGCTTCCCCAGGGCTGTTAGACAGGGTATTTGTGTGGGGTATTGTACTACCTTACTTTATGATCCATTTATTAATAGACTAAAATGCACTGCTTCCCTAGGGCTGTTAGTCAGGGTATTTGTGTGGGGTATTGTACTAGGCCTACCTTACTTTATGATCCATTTATTAATAGACTAAAATACACTGCTTCCCCAGGGCTGTTAGTCAGGGTATTTGTGTGGGGTATTGTACTACCTTACTTTATGATCCATTTATTAATAGACTAAAATGCACTGCTTCCCCAGGGCTGTTGAGTGTTAGTCAGGGTATTGTGTGGAGTATAATACGGTAGTTTAGTTCTGTAGTTATAATGCTTTATATTTCACATGACAGAAGATTGTAAAAATCTGTTGAATCAGTAAGTTTGTCTAATAACTGCATAAACATAATGTCACACTCATTTTGGTAGAAATACACCAGGAGTAGATCCAGGATTTAGAGGGGACGAGGGCTAATAATAGACTGGGGAAAGAAGCCTAGGCCCCATGGTTCTAATCAAAATTTTAAAATGTCCTTTTTCGCCCAGGCTTTTATAAAGTCTCCCACCATTTAATTTTTCCGATTTTGGACCTCCACATACTAAAATGGCAGTGCGAAATAACACTTTTGGTTTTTAATAATAAATGAACAATAAATGATATAATTATTAAATAAAGAATTGTCTATCTCATAATAAATATATTTAATTTAAAATAAAGTTCTGTTTCTATTGTAATATCCATTTTTTTTAATCCATAATTGTTATTTTAAAATATTTTGTATAAAGCTAGTAGACTGCTCACAATAAAATACAGACAGTAGTTTTTGTTTCATTATGCAAAATATGATTTTTTTTAAATTAACAATTTATAATTAGGTGATACATTTAATATAGCTTCTAGTGCATTCTCCATACCAATTTATGATACAAAAATAAATAAAATTAATGTGATGTGAAGTAGGATTGGCCTTCCCATGGATATCTTTTTTCCTTCTTGATATACCTTATCAATAATTAACCACTATATAGGCCAATAAATACTATTATCACAACATAAAATGACATAGTAGGCCCCTACTAAACAACCAGAGCCTCCTAATTAGCCTTTAGTGAAAATTTTTTTTTATACCTAAACAATTCCTGGTAATCAAAATACACATATATTATCCTAAAGCACAAAATATTATTAACAAATATATCCACGACACTTTATTATTTTATTTAATCAGCAAAGCATCCATTATGAATTAAAAATATACATAGTTATGTGATGTTTTGTTCCAAAATAAATAAATCTTATAGTGTACTAGCGCAAGCAAGTACTTCTGTACACTTTGCACATCAATAATTCACCGTCAAATATGCAATTACATTTTTAAAAATATAAGAAAACATTATTTTGTTGCTCCTAATCTATACTTTACATGGGTTAATGGAGATAATTTTGAAAAAATTTGATCTGTATATCACATGACTTTTAAGTTTAACCCAATATTGTAACTCTTTATATATATGGCTCTGGCTCCGCTCATAATTCGTTCGTTTACATTGGTCAAATAGGAATTATGATATCTTCCTATTAACACTATCCTTGTTTAAATGAAGTTTGCAAGACTGATTAGGAAGTCATGTGACGCACAGAAGCAGTGACAATTATAAACACCTTATAGTCAAGTAGCGTCTGTTGATGTAGAGCTGTTCAGTCGGACTGATTTACCAGTGGATGGAGGATTGTTTCCAATGTAGGGTACCAACAATTCTGTTGTTCAGATTCAGTTGTAGTGTGAGTTTTTATATTATTATTTATTTAATATTTCATTTGACTTACACGAATAGCAATACTTTGTTTGAAAATGTTGGTTTATGGCAACCAGTCGCATCCATTGTGTGTTTCTCAAGTATTTTATTTTTACAGCAATAAAATAAAATTACAGATTTTAATTCGAAATTCAAAGGCTTAAAAGGTAATCTTGGTGAACCCTACAAAACAAGGGTGACACTATCTTTTGCTCAAATTCTGCCTATGTTATCACTTACCTTTCAGGCCTTTCGTTTAATAGCACATGAATTGTTCAATAAACTTGTGTTAAAATGTTACTATCAAACTTACTAATATATAATGTAGGCCACTATGTAATTTCGTGTCATTTTTTTGTTAAAAGCAAAATTCCAGCTGATTTAGTGTCTTTAGGATGCAAAGTAATGAAAAAAATATGTTGCCATTTTTTTAAAAAAGCTTAAAGGTGTCAAATCCAAGATGGCCGCCAATACGTAAAATATCCAATAAATGTACCATATTGGACAAAGTAACACCCATTATGAATAATATTTTAAGTCCATATGGGTTCTCTGCTATATAAGAATTATTATAAACCTATATTCATTAGTCTTCTGCCATTTTGAATTTCAAAATGGTCGCCATTTTTTAAAAATGGATTAAATTTTCTTATTAAAACATGTGCAAGTTATGACGTTGATTGAAATCACATAACATGATATGCCTATGACAACAACATTGGTGATTAACACAAAATGGTGGCCATTTTGAATTTCAAAATGGCCGCCATTTTTTAAAAATGTGTTAAATTTCTTATTAAAACGTATGTAAGTTAAATAAAATTAGATTGAAATACACAAAATGATATGCTTATGACAACAACATGGTGATTAACACAAAATGTTGACCATCAGGAGGTCTATAGTACTGACAGTACACTTCTTCATATTAAAACATCTCATAAACAACTAACTCTGCCAAAGTCCTTCAATGAAATATTTCTAATCTTGAATGCGATACAGTGAGTTAGCCTTCCTTCGTTTTTTACTAGTGTATCCATCAAACTTCCACAGACTGATCTGCGATCCCAACAAGCTTGTTCAAAAACAAATTGGCAAAAGTACTGCAATACCTCATTTCACCGCCAAATAATCTCTATAGGAGTCCTCTTTTACTTTGATAAGTTTGTCACCTGTATTCACCGTCATATATATTTTTTGCCAATATTCGTATTTTTCTTAGGATCCCATATAGACTGTTTGCCTTCTACAAGACTTTTACCAATGCCTCAAACATTTTCTGTCCAATTTCATCATGCCATGACCAACAAACACCTTTGTGCGAATTGCAGCATTCTTCATTAATCGGGATATCATCTCTCTTTAAATGTTGGCTTTCAAACTCATCAACTAGATTTGCAAGCTCTGATGAAATCATTAATTTGTGTTATTCCAATGATACCACGCTCAATGATCTTGATCAATTGATTTAAATCCAGCAAGTCCCACACATACATGTCCTCTCATAAACTCCAATATCTGTAATTTGTTTCAGTAATCTGTTGAAATTGATACAGCGGAAGTAACCAGTCGTAGTTCAGGTGGTCATGAGCGAAGAAATATGTGTGCATGTGTACTTTCCATGTGTGCAGATATCGTTTTCTTGTGTCTCGGACATATATAGGGATATAAGTTTAACCACATCATTTAGATTTCGTCGACTCTCTGTATTCAAGTTAATATCTTTATGATCAGCCTCTTTCAAACAAAATGATACTTCACTTAGAATCTCTTTCTCTATCTGCATTTGTAGAAGCAAGTTGTAGAGAGAAAGCAGAATTAGTGTGCTTGTGTCCTTTAGAGATGTTTTCCATTTAAGATATTTGTGTCACTGGTTGTATAGGTAATACAAGTTCAGTTTCAACAAAAGCACTGGCCTCAACACTATTTTCACAATGCTACATGTCCAAAAGCCATATAGTTCACCAGGTCGACATAATAATCGCTTCTTGATGTCATCTCTGTCCACCTCCACTCATCTTGGGCAAGAGTCATCACCAGGCATTCTTGTCTTTCCCTAGTACATGAGTTTTTATACCATAACCATGTGCACTCATCAAACCAGTGTATAATGGTGGTCTATCTGTAGGGTGTACATATCTAATGAAATCGGTTGAGATTGTAGAAGATGAGAAGTAGGAGTTAATGCTGCCTATGAATAATCTTGTGAATGAGCTGTATCTTTATTTCCTTCAAGCTTCTGCCAAAAGTTGACAGGTTGAAAACTTACCAACCATACTGGTGACTATGGCCCTTAAGGTTCAGACATTGAATTACATAGCAATAACGCATTTATTTTTTAACATCATATTTATACAGGATTTCACAATAAGGTATAAATGCACTTGTTTTATATTGTCGTCCATCTCTGTCCACCTCCACTCATCTCGGACAAGAGTCATCACCAGGCATTCTTGTCTTTCCCTAGTACATGAGTTTTTATACCATAACCATGTGCACTCATCAAACCAGTGTATATTGGTGGTCTATCTGTAGGGGGTACATATCTAATGAAATCGGTTGAGATTGTAGAAGATGAGAAGTAGGAGTTAATGCTGCCTATGAATAATCTTGTGAATAAGCTGTATCTTTATTTCCTTCAAGCTTCTGCCAAAAGTTGACAGGTTGAAAACTTACCAACCATACTGGTGACTATGGTCCTTAAGGTTCAGACATTGAATTACATAGCAATAACGCATTTATTTTTTAACATCATATTTATACAGGATTTCACAATAAGGTATAAATGCACTTGTTTTATATTGTCGTCCTGCCTCTTGTCAAGTTTCAGTTTCATGAAAAGAAATGAGATCTGTAATTTAGAATCTATATATAAATTATGGTTAATTCTGACATAGGCGAGCACAATGGAAAAACTTTGGAACAAATCTCTGCCTTGGATACCTACCTGAACTATCTCAGATTTACCGCGAAATGTAAATTTGATAACAGTTTTCACTATTACGATATTGTTCCATATTTCTATCTTAGGAATATATTATAAAGAGTTTTAAAACAAAATTTCAACTCAATTTCAATTGTACGCGGTCAAAGTAATTTCCGGGTTCACGATGAGTTCACAGGTTCACCTTGCAACTACCTGGTTTCAGTTAAGTTGGTCGTTAGTGGCTATAGCCATTTTAGTTTTTTGTTTATTTTCGGACCTGTGAAGGTACAGTAGTTAAAAAATAAAATCCTGATAGCCGAGTTTTATTGAGTAAGCTGGCAGGAATAACTGTAGGCTATCTGTGTCCCATTAGGGCCTATATTGCAAGCCATCTAAAACATCTTCCTTCTTGGGCCGAAACGGCCTACACTGTCGCGGAAGTTAGTTTCAAAAGATGTTTAAATTAAATAATGTATTATGATTGTATTTATTTGAATAAACGCCTCCCCAATAAAACATCACTTTGAATAATAATCGATTACACCCACCTATCTAATAAACGCCCATCCACATTTATACACACAATATTGTATTATATTTATAATAACACAATTATACTATTTGTAATAGAATTTATCACACTGTTAACTACAATTTACCAAGCATTTGTTATTATTTTCTTACCACTTTTCATATCTATTAGAGGATTTTATTTGATTATAAATGTTACGATATTATTAAACCTAAAAAATCCCTCGAATAAGCATCTCCCTCAAATGAACTCTGCCTCCCCACCTCCGCCCTATAAGGGCCCTACCAAACAATAAACACTATATTTTAAAATGTTATTAATCATCTAAGACACTGTGAAACAGAGTAGGTTTAGTTTTTCGAATGTCAAGCATTTTCAATAATGGTAACCGACAGAAAACGTAAGGAGAACGTCCTTCTAAAACCTTTTTACCCGAGTCATTATCATTCCGAGAACCATCGTTTACACTTCCTAGAGGGGAGCGAGCGAATTATTAGACGTAATTGTTGTTGAATATTTGATATAAATTGGTAAGTTGTTCCATACTTTTGCAACTCCAACTTTGAACGATTAGTTAATTCATAGTGGGGTATTATATATCTGTTATATAGAGAACATTGACAACTTTAGACAGCCTTATATTTAGACAATCCTATGAGAAGTGACAATTTTTGAACATTGTGTACAAACAACAATTTATGCACACATATTTAAAAAAAATTATTTAAAGAATTACATTTTTAGTGGCGGCCATTTTGAAATCCAAGATGGCCGACAGATTATCGCTTTACATAGTTAAGATTGTATAATGGGTACAGTAATACCATCAAAACGGACTTGTTCCACATTCATAATTTGTATTATTGGTGATATTCTGATTTTTAATAGGGTTATTTGAATGTTGGCGGCCATCTTGAATTTGGTCCTTTAAATGTCTTTTGAAAAAATGGCAACATATTTTTTTTCATTCCTTATATTATCAAGATATGAAATAAAGTCAAAGTTTGCTTTTAACAAAAAATATACACGACATTCATATAAACGACATACCAGCCTACACTAAATGTCTGTTGTTGGAGAGTACAAAGGTCACAGAAGTTAGGCTGCTGAATATCTTGTACTAAGTATATATTGAACAAAACATGTCTGACGTGAAAATAAAAAAAGGTGTATTAGCCTGATAGTACAGTGATACGTCTGTATTCTTAAACCTGACTTTAGTTGTAGTTCGAACTTCGACTTAAAAAAATGCTAATTCGAGCTACGGGGCTCTAGCCCCCTTGCCGGGGAGGCTAGCCCCCCTCCCCGGTCGTCGGGAAATATAATATACAGTACAAATCGTTCACGTTCACTTCGTAGCTTCAGCACCTAGAAAACCGCGACATTCTATTAACCGTTAGTATGTCAGAGGGTTATTATGCACTTTATATGCATTCATTATTGCCAGCGATCTAACTACTACAATAGGTACGCTCTGCCGGTGTCCCTTTGTACGAATCGTTCAACATTGGGCCCATTGTGGTTTTCGCGTGATATCATGTTCCATCCAGGGACCAAAATGTGTAGTGTAGTTACTTTCCAGGTGAAGTTTACCGACACGTTACTTTGTGTACTGTGTATCGACGTACACTACAGCAAAAACAAATTATGTTAATTGTTCGTATGTTCACCAATTTTTTAATTTACGATTAACCCTCTGTACCGTGGGGCACCTAAAATAAATATTTCATACATTACTAAGCAAAAAACATGCCATTTTCGCTTAGCCAACAACATCTTATTATAGCTATAGAATGTCCTGTATGTCATGAACTTCTCACCGTACTCGGAAGTCCTTGCAAGGTATACTGATTTTCTCGACTGAAAATGGTCTATGCTTGTGGACGCACGCCTTCCATCCCCCCCCCCCCCCCCCCAAATTAGGCCAAAACGGACTACTTTTTTAAGCCTCTAGGCCTGATGTTATCAAATTATAAGATGCAATTGTTGAAGACTTGCAGCTCTAGTTTTCAAAATTTTCTTAGCTCAGCCCCAACCATAAAGCTAGTCATAGGTAATTTCATTTCATATTTCGAAGTACAATAAGTGCATTTTCCGGGACTTAACAGCTCTATTTTTTAAGTTTGCTGCAATATTAGGATAGATATTTTGTGTAGTAAGGTTAATGCAAATAATTGAACACCAGATTCCTTCCCACCATGCATTGTGCGATGCCGTGATATCAAGCTATTTGTGATAAACCTTATTTAAAGCTCAGGTACAGGCATGAATTTTAAATATAATATTTGGTTAATTGTACAAAATCAAATAGTTGGAACAGAAATCAAGATGAAAAAACATGAATTTCCCTTAATATGGTCAAATACAAAATTTGGCAAAATTCTTCCATAAAAACCAGGAAGACTTTTTTTCAGTAGTTAGGTAGTTAACCTAATGTAATAACATGTCTGGTGACTCCCTAGAAGGTGAAAAAAGATGGTGGATATACAGTGGATAATTTTTGCTATAGCATGAAAATAAAAATCTGAAGTTGAATAAAAATACCAGAAATGTAATATTCAAGTTATATTACCTATATTTAGTCATCTGGTAACATTTTTTACCACACCATTTATTTTTCATAGCTTTTTAAAATGCCTCTCTATTTACACAATTTGTGTACAAAAGAATAGAGATTTTACTGTGTAATTTGAACTATCCCCCCACTGATACGAAAGTGCTTATTTTCAACAAGCTCGTGTAACACAAATAAAATCCCAAAAATTATGAAACATAGGGGAAACTATAGATCGATAATTATTGGAATGTATGATCAATAGAATTTTTTTGCCCGCATCTGGCCTTTAAGTTGAACGGTTACTCCACAAATTTACCCATAAATATTATAGCCATTGTACTTTATAATTATAAGACAGATGACTGGTAAACCTAAATTTGTAATTTGAAAAATCCAGGGTATTGATTAATAATAATGATTTGCTGTGTTTATGTGGGTCTGTTACCCCTAGCAACAAGATATTCAGGCAAAGCTCATTTCAAAATGTGTTATCAACAGATGGTTCATAGATTATGTAGTATGTAGAATATTAACAAAATTGTTGACCAAATAACTGATACGTTTTTCTGATACTCACAATTGCCTAGAGGGATGTTTTTGCTGGGTTTTTTTGGGGTGTAAAGTATAGCGGCCAAACTGAATGGCAGCCATTTGTTGTGTATTAATTAAAGAAAAGTCATAATTGCCATTTGGGAAAATGAATCCACAAAATAAGATATGTCAATCAATTATTATGAACAAAATAATTTTTTTAATATTTAAAGATGAGGCCATGGCCAGTTTAATATTAACTTGGTGATAAACTTAGATTTTACAATCGCACAATGTACACAATAGGCTTTATTTGTTTAAAAATCTAAAGTACAATATGTTGTAATGCTAGCACAGGAGTCATCTTCATTCAGTAACATCAGCATACAGGTCATCTTCATGCAGTAACACCAGCATACAGGTCATCTTCATTCAGTAACACCAGCATACAGGTCATCTTCATTCAGTAACACCAGCATACAGGTCATCTTCATTCAGTAACACCAGCATACAGGTCATCTTCATTCAGTAACACCAGCATACAGGTCATCTTCATTCAGTAACACCAGCATACAGGTCATCTTCATTCAGTAACACCATCATACAGGTCATCTTCATGCAGTAACACCAGCATACAGGTCATCTTCATTCAGTAACACCAGCATACAGGTCATCTTCATTCAGTAACACCAGCATACAGGTCATCTTCATTCAGTAACACCAGCATACAGGTCTCTTCATTCAGTAACACCAGCATACAGGTCATCTTCATTCAGTAACACCATCATACAGGTCATCTTCATGCAGTAACACCAGCATACAGGTCATCTTCATTCAGTAACACCAGCATACAGGTCATCTTCATTCAGTAACACCAGCATACAGGTCTTCTTCATGCAGTAACACCATGCCAGCATACAGGTCATCTTCATGCAGTAACACCAGCATACAGGTCATCTTCATTCAGTAACACCAGCATACAGGTCTTCTTCATTCAGTAATGCCAACATACAGGTCATCTTCATGCAGTAACGCCAGCATACAGGTCATCTTCATTCAGTAACACCAGCATACAGGTCATCTTCATTCAGTAACACCAGCATACAGGTCATCTTCATTCAGTAACACCAGCATACAGGTCTTCTTCATTCAGTAACACCAGCATACAGATCATCTTCATTCAGTAATGCCAGCATACAGGTCATCTTCATTCAGTAACACCAGCATACAGGTCATCTTCATTCAGTAACACCAGCATACAGGTCATCTTCATTCAGTAACACCAGCATACAGGTCATCTTCATTCAGTAACACCAGCATACAGGTCATCTTCATTCAGTAACACCAGCATACAGGTCATCTTCATTCAGTAACACCAGCATACAGGTCTTCTTCATTCAGTAACGCCAGCATACAGGTCATCCGTAAAGTTTTAATGTCATACCGTATAAGTTTTAACGTCATACCGTTCATAAGTTTTAACGTCATACTGTATTTTATTTATTTATTTCTTAAATTTTTTTCAGTATGGTAAATATTTAAAAGTAAGTCATATGTTTAGCTATTTTTATATTTACCCTTTTGTGCATTTATATTTTACCTCCGCCAAGGAGGTATATGTAATCGATCGTGTGTGTTTGTTTGTTTGTTAGCAGGATTACTCAAAAAGTAATTACAAGATCTTTACCAAAATGAATATACAGATAGATATGTGGTCAAGGACCATTCCATTAAATTTTGGGACCTCCGCCAAGGAGGAATATGTAATCGATCGTGTGTGTTTGTTTGTTTGTTAGCAGGATTACTCAAAAAGTAATTACAAGATCTTTACCAAAATGAATATACAGATAGATATGTGGTCAAGGACCATTCCATTAAATTTTGGGACCTCCGCCAAGGAGGAATATGTAATCGATCGTGTGTGTTTGTTTGTTTGTTAGCAGGATTACTCAAAAAGTAATTACAAGATCTTTACCAAAATGAATATACAGATAGATATGTGGTCAAGGACCATTCCATTAAATTTTGGGACCATGGTCCCAAATCTGGACCACTTAGTAGTCGCGTGGACGCGACTCTATAGTTCACTATGTCGGTCGGTTGGTCGGTCTGTCTGTCGGTCGGTCTGTCTGTCGGTCCGGTATCACTATGCATTGTAGCACGCGACTTAATGGCTGTTGGCCTTGTTAGTATACTTTTCAGACCTGCTAGTATTAAAAGATAGGACAGAATTTTTCAAAAGCCGGCGAGCAGTCTTAAAGTAACAAGTAAACTAAAATTGCATTTTCTCATTTTCGTACAGGAGGCAAGAGTTATAATTTGTGATTTGTAATTTTAAAACATAACTTTATTTAATGTGCACGTTTTTTGATGCGAGTAGTTTAAAAAACCTATTTCTTTTCAAATTCACTCGTGATTTTCGCGTTGCTGTTCTATTGTTAGTTAACTGAAGCTATTCTTAATTGAAAGGCTTGTTACATAACCATACACCAAACTCGCATACACATGCTTGTAGTGAAATTAGCCTAAATCACAAACAGCATTAAGACACAGACAAATATATATATATATATTTTTTTCCTGGAGAAATCTTATGTAGGAGAATTTTACAGTAGGCGGAGGTATGCACTCTCGGAGTGGCTTTCTAGTTACTATTGTTACTGTTGTGTTGTGTTAATGTGTATTTTAAGGGAGATGTAGATAGAGGTGCTTGTCACCTGTTCATTGCTGCCTTTTTGTTGTGCGCAGTGATCAAGTTTATTAAATAAAATAAATAATCTTCATTCAGTAATGCCAGCATACAGGTGCAATTTAATTGTCATTAGCCTTTTTTAATGCAAAGGTTTCTGTCTGATGGAATTATGTTTTACCTTTCCTATTTTCAGAAAAGAATGTGTAGGCTTACTTTTACACTAGAAGATATTGGCATTAATAATTGTTAAATGAAGACACTGTATTTTTGCAATGGAAAGGTACATTTTTAACAATTATTTCAAACAAAAATAACCAGATCCAATATGTTTTGATATTATTGAAATATGTAACTATTAAAAACAAATTAAAATGTTTCAATAGTTATATTGAATAAATAAACATACTGTACTTTATAATCATAATTTATAGTTCAAACAAAAAGAAAACACTTTGATTAAGATATTCTTTTGACAAAAATACTTCAAACTTTCTTTAAAAATTATGAAATAATAAATATTACAATTAAAGGGCTTATTCTCATCAAATATAATAATAATAATATTAATAATAATATTGTTTCCATCAGTCATCATTCTTATTAAATACACAGGTAATAATGCATTATTTCTTACATTTTGACAGGCACCGTTTGGTACTTGCTTTGTACAAGAATGATTTGAAAACAATTAAACAAATTTGTAAGAACCAACCAGGTCTTCTGAAATCTATCATTGAGGTATAAAAACAGATATATTTTTATAATATTATCAAAGAAGAAATTCTTTTCATTAAAGTTTAAAATTATAGAGGATGTAATTTTCTTTAATAGTTTAAGGCTTTTTTACATACTGAATTACAATTCTTTTGCATTATCACACTGATGATGGGGGTATAACCTGCATGCACTGATTAACCACTTTAGGCTAAAAATAATAATATAAATACACACTGATGATGAAGGTATAACCTGCATGCACTGATTAACCACATTAGGCTAAAAATAATAATATAAATACACACTAATGATGGGGTATAACCTGCATGCACTGATTAACCACATTAGGCTAAAAATAATAATATAAATACACACTAATGATGGGGGTATAACCTGCATGTACTGATTAACCAGATTAGGCTAAAAATAATAATATAAATACACACTGATGATGGGGGTATAACCTGCATGCACTGATTAACCAGATTAGGCTAAAAACAATAATATAAATACACACTAATGATGGGGGTATAACCTGCATGTACTGATTAACCAGATTAGGCTAAAAATAATAATATAAATACACACTAATGATGGAGGTATAACCTGCATGCACTGATTAACCACATTAGGCTAAAAATAATAATATAAATACACACTGATGATGGGGGTATAACCTGCATGCACTGATTAACCACATTAGGCTAAAAATAATAATATAAATACACACTGATGATGGAGGTATAACCTGCATGTACTGATTAACCAGATTAGGCTAAAAATAATAATATAAATACACACTGATGATGGAGGTATAACCTGCATGTACTGATTAACCAGATTAGGCTAAAAATAATAATATAAATACACACTGATGATGGAGGTATAACCTGCATGTACTGATTAACCAGATTAGGCTAAAAATAATAATATAAATACACATTGATGATGGAGGTATAACCTGCATGAACTAATTAACCACATTAGGCTAAAAATAATCATATAAATACACACTGATGATGGAGGTATAACCTGCATGTACTGATTAACCACATTAGGCTAAAAATAATAATATAAATACACACTGATGATAGGGGTATAACCTGCATGTACTGATTAACCACATTAGGCTAAAAATAATAATATAAATACACACTGATGATGGGGGTATAACCTGCATGTACTGATTAACCACATTAGGCTAAAAATAATAATATAAATAAATCAAAGCTTAGCAGAATCTAAATGAAGCATAAAAGACATGATTTTGTGAAAAATGTTAAAATGAGAGAAAAAGTAAAGACTTGATTACAACAAACCAAATAAAAAACTAAATAGTTCATTTGATTTATGAACTGATTTAAAGTGTACAGTTACCTATCAAATAACATAAATCTTTATTTTTCTCAATGAAAAATCTTCCTAATAGTAACCTACAATGTTGTTTACACTTTTATGACCGTAAAACAAATATAAATTGCTCATTATTACTGTATGTACTTTAAAGATAACGATTGACAATGGTCTAATTAATTGTAAATATGAAATAAAATGGGACAACTACATTGACTAATAATAAAATAACAAATAAAAAAATGTTTATGTTAAAACAATAGAATCTGATTTTAATAAAAAAGAATTATTAATTGTTAATAACCTGCTCCCGCCCTTTACTTACTTTACAATAAAATACTTCTGTCAGTCTTATCACATACAGTATGAATATGGCCTTAAAGAGATCCTTTTCCAAACAATCATTTTGCACAAAAGGAAGAGAAATGTAAATAATGTTTAGTTTAGTAAAAATGTTTGAGCAATGCAATTTCAAAAAGAAATTTAATATGAAATTATTCTTTTCAAACAGTGCCGTATCTTATCTTATGACTATTAAAGTTGCCAGTTAAAATTTGATATACTGGTAATTAAGTGGCCACAGATGGTTCTCGAATACACAAACTTTGGTAAATAACTGAAAATTGTCTAAGTCGCACTGTACACAAAGCAAATAAATACAGATATGATGGAATTTATGTAGTCAAATATAATTGTCATCCTGAGAATTACCTTTATTTTGTTTATTGTATGGTAATGGTATTGTTCACCAAATTCCTGTCTTGGTACATTTGATGATAGGATGGTATCAGGCTTCATGATATGATATGATTTTCATCAAGGCAAATGGTTTAAACTAAATTTGTTATCGTTAATATCTAACTTAACTTAATTATGATATTGGTTTCATTGGGTGTTAAAAATCAGTACCGTAAAGTAAATACAGTAAATATGTACCAACTTTCTCTACCATTGAGTATAAATTCTAGAAGTTGCCTTTAATTTATTATTATTTATTATCAATTTTGTGATTGATATTGTACAGTAATTAGATTTTGATGATTACTTACATTAAGTAATAGGCTAACAATCACTAGATCTGATCCATGGTAATATATTATATTTCGTTTTCATTTATCGATAATGATAATTAGGATTTTATCACATTATTTAGCAGTAATTGTTGTTGTTTGTATTAACAAAAATAAACTAATTTCACATAATGTCTGTATTTATAAACTTCATTACGATTCCTTTCCAGAATGGGAACACTCCATTACATTCATATCTGAGGAGTGTACGTACACCTACCTTAGAAATAGTGACGTGTCTCATTCAGCATGGGGCACCAGTAGCATTGCAAAATAAGGTAATGTACAGGGATTTGCTAGTGTGTCGGCTAACATTATATAGATATGCTGTGGTAAACCATTTAATGAGAGAAAAAAGTAAGCACATTAACAAAAATCAAATTTGATTAAAACAAACCAAATAAAAAAATAACTAAATAGTTATATATGATTTATGATAAGTGATTTAAAGTGTACAGTTACCTATCATATAACATAAATCTTTAATTTTCTGAATGAACAAAAAAATCAATTTTTTTTATATATTCAGTTATTAATTAATGTTTTGTTAGTTTTCAAAATCTAAGTTGTTTGAGTAATGCAATTTAAAATAGAAAGGTTATATGAAATTATTCTTTTCAAACTGAATGCTTTTAAGAAAAGTTCCGTCTCTTATCTTATGACTTTTTTGGAAAAATGATTTCTTGTTAAAATATAATATACTAGTAAGTGCTCACAGATGCTTCTCGAATACATGAACTTTGGTAAATAACTGAAAATTGCACTGTACACAAGGCAAATAAATACAGATATGATGGAATTTATGTAGTCAAATATAATTGTCATCCTGAGAATTACCTTAATTTTGTTTATTGCATGGTATTGTTCACCAAATTTCTGTCCTGGTACATTTGATGATGGGATGGTATTAGTCTTCATGATATGATATGATTTTCATTGAGGCAAATGGTTTAAACTAAATTTGTTATCGTTAATATCTAAATTAGCTTAATTATGATATTGGTTTCATTGGGTGTTAAAAATCAGTACTAAAAGGATGTACCAACTTTCTCTACCATTGAGTAAAAATTCTAGAAGTTGCACTTAATTTACTGAAATTTCCCATTACCTAAATTTATATGTAAATTCATTAAACTGCTAAACAACTAAAAAATGTTTATGTTAAAAAAATTAATAGAATCTGATTTTAATAAAAAATAATTATTGGTCGCGTGGACGCGACTCTATAGTTCACTATGTCGGTCGGTCGGTTTGTCGGTCTGTCGGTCTGTCTGTCGGTCCGGTATCACTATGCATTGTCCTGGTACATTTGATGATGGGATGGTATTAGGCTTCATGATATGATATGATTTTCATCAAGGCAAATGGTTTAAACTAAATTTGTTATCGTTAATATCTAAATTAGCTTAATTATGACATTGGTTTCATTGGGTGTTAAAAATCAGTACTAAAAGGATGTACCAACTTTCTTTGCCATTGAGTAAAAATTCTAGAAGTTGCACTTAATTTACTGAAATTTTCCTATTACCTAAATTTATGTAAATTCATTAAACTGCTTATTGGCCTCATATTTTTACCACATCAACATTTGTTTGTACAATTTTTTAAAATATGTATTTTATTAATGTTCAAATGTTGTGATTGATATTGTACAGTAAGTAGATTTTAATCATATAACATAAATCTTTAATTTTCTTAATGAACAAAAAAATCTATTTTTTTTATATATTCAGTACAACTACTAAACAACTAAAAAATGTTTATGTTAAAAAAATTAATAGAATCTGATTTTAATAAAAAATAATTATTGGTCGCGTGGACGCGACTCTATAGTTCACTATGTCGGTCTGTCTGTCGGTCTGTCTGTCGGTCCGGTATCACTATGCATTGTAGTACGCGACTTAATGGCTCTTGGCCTTGTTAATTAAAAACCTTCTCCCTCCCTTACCTTACACAAAATGCTTCTGTCAGTCTATCCAGCTAATTATGAACATGGCCTTAAAGAAATCCTTTTCCAACCTAGGATCTTTTTGTGCAAACATTTTGTCACAAAAGGAAGAGAAATGTAAAATCTAAATTGTTTGAGTAATGCAATTTAAAAAAGAAAGGTAATATGAAATTATTCTTTTCAAACTGAATGCTTTTAAGAAAAGTTCCGTCTCTTATCTTATGACTTTTTTGGAAAAATGATTTCTTGTTAAAATATAATATACTAGTAAGTGCTCACAGATGCTTCTCGAATACATGAACTTTGGTAAATAACTGAAAATTGCACTGTACACAAGGCAAATAAATACAGATATGATGGAATTTATGTAGTCAAATATAATTGTCATCCTGAGAATTACCTTAATTTTGTTTATTGCATGGTATTGTTCACCAAATTTCTGTCCTGGTACATTTGATGATGGGATGGTATTAGGCTTCATTATATGATATGATTTTCATTGAGGCAATATGGTTTAAACTAAATTTGTTATCGTTAATATCTAAATTAGCTTAATTATGACATTGGTTTCATTGGTTGTTAAAAATCAGTACTAAAAGGATGTACCAACTTTCTTTACCATTGAGTAAAAATTCTAGAAGTTGCACTTAATTTACTGAAATTTCCCATTACCTAAATTGATATGTAAATTCATTAAACTGCTTATTGGCCTCATATTTTTACCACATCAACATTTGTTTGTACAATTTTTTAAAATATGTATTTTATTAATGTTCAAATGTTGTGATTGATATTGTACAGTAAGTAGATTTTAATGATTACTTACATTAAGTAATAGACTAACAGTCACTAGATCTGAACCATGGTAATATATTATATTTTGTTTTCATTTATCGATAATGATAATTTGGATTTTATCACATTATTTAGCAGTAATTGTTGTTGTTTGTATTAACAAAAAAACCCAATTTCACATTGAAATTGACCCAAAAATGACCAAAAAACAAATTTTCGGGTAAAATTATTCTTTAAAATGCCAATGGACAAACTGTATGGTATCAAATGAAAGCATACACAATATTCTACCCATTGTTACCCAACTTGTATTGAACATTGTGACAGTGACACTCTATTACATTCATATCTGGGGAGTGGATATGCACATAGCTTAGAAATAGTGACGTGTCTCATTCAGCATGGGGCACCAGTAGCATTGCAAAATAAGGTAAATGTACAGGGATTTGCTAGTGTAATAAGCTAACATTATATAGATCTGCTGAAGTAAACCATTTAATGAGAGAAAAAAGTAAGCACATTAACACAAATCAAATTTGATTAAAACAAACCAAATAAAAAAATAACTAAATAGTTATATATGATTTATGATAACTGATTTAAAGTGTACAGTTACCTATCATATAACATAAATCTTTAATTTTCTTAATGAACAAAAAAATCTATTTTTTTATATATTCAGTTATTAATTAACAATTATTGACCATGGTCTAATTAATTGTAAATATGAAATAAAATGCGAAAACTACTAAACAACTAAAAAATGTTTATGTTAAAAAAATTAATAGAATCTGATTTTAATAAAAAATAATTATTGGTCGCGTGGACGCGACTCTATAGTTCACTATGTCGGTCTGTCGGTCTGTCTGTCGGTCTGTCTGTCGGTCCGGTGTCACTATGCATTGTAGCACGCGACTTAATGGCTGTTGGCCTTGTTAATTAAAAACCTTCTCCCTCCCTTAACCTTACACAAAATGCTTCTGTCAGTCTATCCAGCTAATTATGAACATGGCCTTAAAGAAATCCTTTTCCAACCTAGGATCTTTTTGTGCAAACATTTTGCCACAAAAGGAAGAGAAATGTAAACAATGTTTTGTTAGTTTTCAAAATCTAAATTGTTTGAGTAAGGCAATTTAAAAAAGAAAGGTAATATGAAATTATTCTTTTCAAACTGAATGCTTTTAAGAAAAGTTCCGTCTCTTATCTTATGACTTTTTTGGAAAAATGATTTCTCGTTAAAATATAATATACTAGTAAGTGCTCACAGATGCTTCTCGAATACATGAACTTTGGTAAATAACTGAAAATTGCACTGTACACAAGGCAAATAAATACAGATATGATGGAATTTATGTAGTCAAATATAATTGTCATCCTGAGAATTACCTTAATTTTGTTTATTATATGGTGTTACTGCAGAGTGCATGTATTTATTTTTATATTACTTTAGTTCCTATTATTCTAGAAGTTTCTGCCCTATGAATATTCATTTATTCTGTTACTTTCTTATTTGCATTCTCATTTACATATTATTTGCCAAGTGTGCACAGTGTGCTGTTTCTCCTTTGTTTCCTTTTGTCCTGATTTCTTTTGTTCTGCTCAGTTGTTGTTTGCCTGTGCAAGGGTACAGGTCTGTGCAAGTGCATAAGCAGCCATTATTTTTCTTTTACCAGCTCTAGCTCTACAGTTTTATTATTTACACTTTATTTCTATTGTATATTTCTGGGATTTTACTTTGTTTTGGAATTACTTTGCAAAAGTGGATATTATTGTGGATGGTGCATATTAAAGGAAGTACTTTAAACATCAATTTTTACTCTTTTAATTTCTGTATGTTGTGAGAGCTGCGTACATTTTAAAAACAAGGAATCAACAGCAGCTGACCTAATTGGTAGATCCAATTAAAGTAAAAGAAAAATAATTATATAGTAATAATTATGGAGAAAAGAGGAAGAACATTGACCGAGAAAGGTCTAGAATATAACCGTGAGGTGAAAATTAAGGCATTTACTAGAGAAAGAAAGCGGCTGCACAGACTCATAGACGCCGTGAGTGATGCCGTGGAACCAAATGAGGGTGTCCTAAGTGACATGGTAGACCAGGAGATAATACTGCGTGAAGTATACTCAGAGCTTTGTCCACTTTTGAATGTTGTTGAAAGAGAAGAATACACTAAGATGTTGCAGTTGTCGCATAATGAAGTGACAAAAGATCTGCATCGACGAGGTCAAGTTGCCGAAGCTGAGAATCTAGGTGTAGATACATCTGGTAATGTACAAGCTAGTGTGAAACCATGTCGTTCAGTGAAAAGTAATTCCTCTAGGCACTCAACACAACATTCTTCACATCACTCTAATTCATCAAGACATTCGTCTCGGAAGTCGAAACATTCATCTAATTCTTCTTCTACTTCCCGGAGGTCTTCGTCTAGTGCAAAAAGGGAACACTTAAGAGTTCTCGAAGAAGCCAAAAGGGCAGAATTGAAAGCTGAATTAGAATTTAGTGGAATGGAACACAAACTTAAGGAACATAAACTTAAGGTTGAACGTGAAGCGGCAGAACATAAATTTAAGATGGAGGAGAAGATGTTAGAAATTGAGTTTGAGACTACTTTGATTGAGCAACAGAAGGAGTTAGCAAAGATGGAAGCTAGAATAGATGTCTTGCGTGAGGATGATGTAGTGAGTGATGACTCACAGGCATTGCTAAGTGGCGATGACGATGATTACATTCCTCTTGGGTTGCAGAAATTCCTTGATGATCTACCAAAGGCGGTTGGTGAACCAACGGCAGTTGTGGCAAGATCTAAATCTGTTGCAGAATCAGCTCAATTTACTATTCCTTCCTCAAATGTATCTACAACCACGAGTGTGACTGTACGTACCTCTGCCACTTCTACTTATATTGCAAAGTCGGCAATAGACACTTCCACCCATATTATTTCCACTAACATTAATCAACCATTATCATTTGCAGATGTACGCAACACTACTGTTACCAGGGTCCCAAATATTAGTGCTTCTAATGCAATGCCTGCAACTAACTTTAATATTAATTGTACAGCTTCTCAGACGTACACAGTTCCTGCAACTTCAATTTATACTAATGTACCATCACTGTACGTTCCAGTTTACACCTCTACCTACGTGCCTGTGTGTGCGACATC
This sequence comes from Antedon bifida, assembly GCF_963402885.1. NCBI lineage: Eukaryota > Metazoa > Echinodermata > Crinoidea > Comatulida > Antedonidae > Antedon > Antedon bifida. The sequence goes on along the minus strand of NC_136228.1, from coordinate 15,581,324 downwards.
AACTTACGTTACTAGTGCGTCGTCAGTTGGTGTACCTGTGAATTACTTACCAGTTTGTACAGAATCAGTGAGTATACAGCCCACATCAAATTACGTTCCAATCTGTGCGTCGTCAGGAGTACCTAGTACTTACGTGCCATTTAGTGCAGCACCAGTGAATGTACCAATGACTTACCTACCTGTTCCGGTGTGTGTGTCATCTGGCAGTACACCTTCGACGCATCTATATACTTCATCAATTAACACAACTTCTATATCATCATCTAAGAGTGTACCTGTAGTATCTATTCAGTCGTCTACTGCAGGTGTGCCTGCAGCTGATGTGCGACCAGATCTAGTATCCATTTATGACACTAACATTTTACGTCAACTTACCGATTCATTTAAGCTACCGCCTGTTGTAGTGGAGAAATTTGATGGAAACCCACTGAAGTTTCCTACGTGGGAAGCAGCATTCTCTTCCTTGATAGAATGTAAGGCGGTCTCAGTTAATGAAAAATTGTATCTGCTGAGACAACATCTGGATGGTAAACCAAAGAGTTTGGTGGAGAACTACTTGTTACTTGGAACGGAAAATGCGTACTTGAAGGCTAGGCAAGAGTTGCGCAATAGGTATGGTCACAGCTCCGTTTTAGCACAGGCGTTCCTGAAGAAGTTGGATTCCTGGCCCAAGATTAATGGAAGAGATCACATAGGATTACGCGACTTTTCTGACTACATAAATGAAATTGTAACTGCTCAGGCCACAATCCCAGATTTAGGCATACTTAACTATTCTGCGGAGAATTGTAAGATTCTTAATAAGTTGCCAGTTTACATTGAGACCAAATGGAGAGGGATAGTAGCTTCATGTCAAAAAAATCAAATAAGTCCATCCTTTGCGCAATTTGCTGTCTTTTTGACAAATAAGGCAGAAGAAGCTAATCTTCCTATGCTGGAAGCTACGAGACAGATGAAGGATTCTTCTCGTTATGCAAAGGAGGACCACAAACCAAGAAAATCCAGCCATTTGACTTTGAAGACAGATGTATCGACGGAAACTGAGAACATCAAAACAGACCAAAAGAAGAGTGAGGCACCTACTAGTACTACATGTCCCTTTTGTAAGTCCTCGCATTCATTAGACAAATGTGATTCCTTTAAAGTTCAGCCAGTGCATACAAAGAAGAAATTTATCTTTGCATCAAAATTATGCTTTAGGTGTGGTACTGGTGGTCATTTTGCAGCGCACTGCAAGACTGAGGTGAAATGCCATCACTGTAATAGCAAAGGACATATATCCTGTCTTCACTTCGACAAGCTAGCAAGTGTGGATGGCAAATGCACTGTGGTATGCGGAGATGAAACCGTATGCAATGACAACTCTATGATTTTACCGGTATGGGTTAGAGGTAGAGGTAGTATATCCGAAAGACTGGTTTACTGTATCTTAGACTCACAAAGCAATACCTGCTTTATTAAAGAAGATATGGTTGGTAAACTGGGTGTAAAATCTCATCCTGCACAACTTAAACTTTCTACCATGCATGCTTCATGTTCCTTAATAGATTGTATGAGGGTAGCTGATCTCGAAATAGTAAGCTTTGACAGGAAAGAAGTAATACCTCTACCAGCCGTCTACACGAGAGACAGCATACCAGCTAAAAGGTCGCAGATACCGACACCGGAAGTAGCGAGCAAGTGGGATCACCTAAAACAAATTGCTGATAAAATTGTGCCTCATATGCAAGATGTTCCAGTTGCCTTGTTAATAGGAAATAATGTGCCCTGTGTACTACGACCTCGGAACATAATTGCTGGTGAAGAAAACCATCCATATGCTCAACAATCTATACTTGGCTGGGGAATAATTGGCACCATTTGTAAACCGGAGGATGTTACGTCTCATCGTTTGGTTTCCTACATTACTAACACTGTTAAACATAAAGAAATAATATCACCAATTCACATTAAAGAAATGATGGAAGTTGATTTTTCAGATAGAGGTGTTGGCGTTTCCATGTCAGTTGACGAAAGACGGTTTCTGAACATCCTGAGTGATAATATTCGTCAGAGAAGAGACGGACATTACGAGATGCCATTACCACTCCGTTCACCAAATGTAAATCTTCCTGATAATAAACCATTGGCTGTTAAACGCTTCAACGGTCTGAGGAAACGATTTACAAAGCAACCAGAATTCATGAGAGATTATTTTGGTTTCATGAAGGATGTACTGACGGATGTAGCTGAAGAAGTTCCTAAAGACACAAAGCCTGTTATCGGAAGAATAAACTATGTACCACACACGGGAATATATCACCCAAAAAAACCTGGTCAAATTAGAGTGGTATTTGATTGTTCTGCCATGTATCAAGGTACATCATTGAATGAACGTTTGTTGCCCGGTCCGAACCAAATTAACAGTCTACTTGGAATTTTGCTGAGGTTTAGACAGGAGAACGTCGCAATAATGGCTGACATTAAGGGGATGTTTCATCAATTCTTTGTTGCTAATGCGGATAGAGATCTGCTGCGGTTCCTGTGGTTTAAAGACAATAATCCAAACAATGAAGTAATTGAATATAGAATGATGGTTCATCTGTTCGGAGCAACTAGCTCACCAGGTTGCTCTAATTTTGGTTTGAAGAGAGCAGCTGAAGATGGCGAAAAATTCTATGGAAAAGAAGCAGCAAACTTCATAAAGAATGACTTCTACGTAGATGATGGTTTAAAGTCCCTGTCTACAGCTGATGAAGCAATAAGCTTAATACAAAATAGTACAGGTATATGTGCTAAAGCCGGTTTGAGACTGCATAAATGGATCTCAAATGATAGGAAAGTTCTCAGCTGTATTCCAGAAGGACAACGAGGCAAGTCATTATATAACATCAATGTGAAGTCTGACACTCTACCTATTGAAAGAGTGTTAGGCGTATCGTGGTGCATCGAAAGTGATGAGTTCCAATTTAGGGTGCAACTAAATGATTATCTCCCTACCAGACGAAATGTTCTCAAGACCGTATGCTCCATTTACGATCCGTTAGGATTTATCGCTCCTGTCCTCATTGTTGCGAAGATGGTTCTGCAAAGTGTCTGTGCACAGAATCTCGATTGGGACGATCCTTTGGGTCCCGAAGAGCAGAGCAAATGGGAGAGATGGTGCGAAGACATAAAGAACTTAAATACACTAAGCATACCACGTTGTTATAAACCAACCAATTTTAAAGCAATGACCGCAGAATGTCATCATTTTTCAGATGCAAGTGAAGCTGCGTACGGTCAATGCTCGTACTTGCGATTAATTGATAGAGATGGGAAGGCAGTTGTCTCCTTTTTGCTTGGCAAGGCCAGGGTAACTCCTGCTAATAAGAAGATTACGATACCTCGCCTTGAGCTGAATGCAGCAGTGGTATCAGCTCGAGTCAGTCATATCCTGAAGAATGAGATGGATGTTAAAGTACCAATAAAGGATTACTTTTGGACCGATAGTAAAGTTGTACTAGGGTACATACAGAATGTAGCTACACGGTATCAAATGTTTGTTGGTAATCGAGTGCAACAAATTCATGACCAAACTAATGTTGATGATTGGCACTACATCAATTCTTTAGATAACCCAAGTGATGAGGCAAGCCGAGGGCTGACAACTCTCAAATTACTCACAACTTCAAAGTGGATCAGTGGACCGGATTTTCTGAAGCAGGATGGTGAATTAAAATGTTTGGGACAAAATGCCGTCGATGAGGAAGCAACAAAACTTGTTTCCACAGAATTTAAACGCTCGTTTGCTGTCACAGCTGTAATTACAAGTCAGAATGATGTGATTGGTAGAGTAATTAAGAAGTTCTCCAAATGGAAAATGGTAAAGATAGTGATTGCTCGACTTTTAAACCTTAAGACAAGATTAATGACTGCAGCAAAAATCAAACTTAAAACCAATGGCATCATGAACAAGTTATCAGGAGACTTCATACCGACTGTTGACGATTTGCAGGTAGCAGAGACAATAATCATTCGTTCTGTACAATGTGAACATTACTTACCTGAATTTAATGTTTTGCAAAACTTTAAAGATGACTTACCGGACCGAGATGTGGCTAAAAGCAAGAAATTTGCACTCAAGAATTCCCGTTTCTTAAGCATAAGAGGTCCAGTTTACCAGATGCGATCGGACCAGGGAACAAATTTTGTTGGGGCGATCAACGAGTTCTCTAAAGTGCAAAACTTTCTACGTGACCGGCAATGCAGATGGATACTTAATGTTCCCTCAGCAAGTCACATGGGAGGCGTATGGGAGCGTCAAATAAGGACTGTGCGCAGTGCGTTGACACCGTTATTGAATAGCTGTGGAGATCATCTGTGTGATGAAACTTTTCGCACATTTTTGTGTGAGGTACAGAATATTGTAAATTCACGTCCATTAACTGTAAACAATCTTTCAGATCCTACAGCTCCAGAAGCACTCACACCGAATCACTTATTGACAATGAAGTCAAATATTCTGTTACCACCACCAGGCGAATTCCAGGCAAGTGATATATATTGCCGAAGGAGATGGCGGCGGGTCCAGTTTATGGCCAATCAGTTTTGGCATCGGTGGCGTAACGAGTATCTCACCACTCTTCAAACCAGACAAACATGGAACGTCACTAGAAGAAATTTTTGTGTAGGTGACATAGTTATCATCAAGGATGAAAATGCACCACGCAATGATTGGAAGCTTGGTCGAATTGTGGAAGTGATGAAGAGCAAGGATGATCTCGTAAGGAAGGTCAAACTTCGTCATCAGAGTGGTCATTACGAACGACCTATTCACAAGTTGATATTGTTAGTGGCTAGTGATTCTTGAAGTGGTCCAATCCCAGTCAGGGAGCCAACCGTTTGATGCGTACTGAGAAAATGGAATCAAGAACTTTGTTTATTTTTTTTATGAACGTTTTACTTGGATATGCATTAGAACTTTTGAGTATTTTGTAAACAATGAACTTTGTTTGTTGAGAAGAACTTATGTTATAATGTTTCAACAAGAACTTTTATGTATAATTTACAAGGACTTCAATGTTAATTTAATTACTTTACGTCCTTGAGGGAGCCATGTTACTGCAGAGTGCATGTATTTATTTTTATATTACTTTAGTTCCTATTATTCTAGAAGTTTCTGCCCTATGAATATTCATTTATTCTGTTACTTTCTTATTTGCATTCTCATTTACATATTATTTGCCAAGTGTGCACAGTGTGCTGTTTCTCCTTTGTTTCCTTTTGTCCTGATTTCTTTTGTTCTGCTCAGTTGTTGTTTGCCTGTGCAAGGGTACAGGTCTGTGCAAGTGCATAAGCAGCCATTATTTTTCTTTTACCAGCTCTAGCTCTACAGTTTTATTATTTACACTTTATTTCTATTGTATATTTCTGGGATTTTACTTTGTTTTGGAATTACTTTGCAAAAGTGGATATTATTGTGGATGGTGCATATTAAAGGAAGTACTTTAAACATCAATTTTTACTCTTTTAATTTCTGTATGTTGTGAGAGCTGCGTACATTTTAAAAACAAGGAATCAACAGCAGCTGACCTAATTGGTAGATCCAATTAAATATGGTATTGTTCACCAAATTCCTGTCTTGGTACATTTGATGATGGGATGGTATAAGGCTTCATGATATGATATGATCTTCATCGAGGCAAATGATAAATTTGTTTTGATCGTCAATATAGTACACTGGTTTTCATTAGGTGTTAAAAATCAGTACCGAAAGTATGTACCAACTTTCTCTACCATTGGGTAAAAATTCTAGAAGGTGCACTTAATTTACTGAAATTTCCCATTACGTAAATTTATATATAAATTCATTAAACTGCTTATTGGCCTTATATTTTTAATATCTGAACATTTGTTTGTACAATTTTATGAAATATGTATTTTATAACGTTCAAATTTTGTGATTGATATTGTACAGTAATTAGATTTTGATGATTACTTACATTAAGTAATAGGCTAACAATCACTAGATCTGATCCATGGTAATATATTATATTTTGTTTTCATTTATCGATAATGATAATTTGGATATATATCACATTATTTAGCAGTAATTGTTGTTGTTTGTATTAACAAAAAAACCAATTTCACATAATGTCTGTTGTCAGTATTTATAAACTTCATTATGATTCCTTTCCAGTATGGTGACACTCTATTACATTCATATCTACTGGGGAGTGTAGGTACACCTACCTTAGAAATAGTGACGTGTCTCATTCAGCATGGGGCACCAGTAGCATTGCAAAATAAGGTAAATGTACAGGGATTTGCTAGTGTAATAGGCTAACATTATATTGATCTGCTGAAGTAAACCATTCAATGAGAGAAAAAAGTAAGCACATTAACAAAAATCAAATTTGAAGTAACAAACCAAATAAAAATAGTAACTAAATAGTTATATATGATTTTTGATAACTGATTTAAAGTGTACAGTTACCTATCACATAACATACATCTTTAATTTTCTTAATGAACAAAAAAATATACTTTTTTTATATGTTCAGGTGAATCAGTATAATTTTTTTTACGTATTTTTGACCGTAAAACAACTATAAATTTGGTCATATGTACTGTAAAGATAATGATTGACAATGGTCTAATTAATTGTAAATATGAAATAAATTCAGACATCTACATTGACCAATAATAAAATAAAAAATGTTATGTTGCAAAAATTATTAGAATCTGATTTCAATAAAAAATAATTATTAATTGTTTATAAACTGCTCCCTCTCTTACCCTACAAAGAAACGCATCTGTCCGTCTATCCAGCTAATTATGAACACAACTTACACCTAAATAACTAAAACTCGCACTGTAAGCAAATAAATACAGATATGATTGAATTTATGTAGTCAACTATAAATGACACCCAAAGAATTACCTTAATTTTGTTTACTACATGGTATTGTTTGCCAAATTCCTGTCTTGGTACATTTGATGATGGGATGGTATCAGGGTTCATGATATGATATGATCTTCATTGTGGCAAATAAATAAATTTGTTTTAATCATCAATATATAATATCTAACTCAACTTAGTATACTGGTTTTCATTAGGTGGTCAAGATCAGTACCAAAAGTATGTACCAATTTTTCTATCATTGGGTAAAAAGTCTAGAAGTTGCACTTTATTTAGTGAAATTTCCCATTACCTAAATTTATATATGAATTCATTAAACTGCCTATTATATTGGCCTCATATTTTTAATATCTCAACATTTATTTGTAATAATAATAAAATAACAAATAAAAAAATGTTTATGTTTAAAAAATTAATAGAATTGGATTTCAGTTAAAAAGAATTATTAATTGTTAATAATCTGCTCCTTCCCTCACCTTATAAAAAAATTCTTCTGTCAGTCTATCCAGCTAATTATCAACATGGCCTTAAAAACGTACTTTTCCAACCTAGGATCTTTTTGTGCAAAACTTTTGAAGAGAAATGTAAATAATGTTTAGTTTCCAAATCTAAAACTGTTTTAGCAATGCAATTTCAAAAAGAAAGGTAATATGAAATTATTCTTTTCAAACTGAATGTTTTTAAGAAAAGTTCCGTCTCTTATCTTTTTTATTTAAATTGTCTAAGTACACAAAACAAATAAATAAATAAATTATGGAATTTATGTAGTCAATTATAATTAATTGTCATCCTGAGAATTACCTTAATTTTATTTATTGCATGGTATTGTTCACCAAATTCCTGTCTTGGTACATTTGATGATGGGATGGTATAAGGCTTCATGATATGATATGATCTTCACCAAGGCAAATTGTTTAACCTAAATTTTTCTAATCGTTATTATTTAATATTTATCTCAACTTAATTATGATATTGGTTATTGGGTGTTAAAAATCAGTACTGAAAGTATGTACCAACTTTCTCTACCATTGAGTAAAAATTCTAGAAGTTGCACTTAATTTACTGAAATTTCCCATTACCTAAATTTATATGTAAATTCATTAAACTGCTTATTGGCCTCATATTGTTAACATCTAAACATTTGTTTGTACAATTTTATGAAATATGTATTTTATTAATGTTCAAATTTTGTGATTGATATTGTACAGTAAGTAGATTTTAATGATTACTTACATAAAGTAATAGGCTAACAATCACTAGATCTGATCCATGGTAATATATTATATTTTGTTTTCATTTATCGATAATGATAATTAGGATTTTATCACATTATTTAGCAGTAATTGTTGTTGTTTGTATTAACAAAAAAAAAACAATTTCACATAATGTCTGTTGTCAGTATTTATAAACTTACGATTCCTTTCCAGAATGGGAACACGCCATTACATGAATATCTGTGGCGTAGAGACCCTACCTTAGAATTAGTGACGTGTCTCATTCAGCATGGGGCACCAGTAGCATTGCAAAATAAGGTAATGTACAGGGATTTGCTAGTGTGTCGGCTAACATTATATAGTATGCTGTGGTAAACCATTTAATGAGAGAAAAAAGTAAGCACATTAACAAAAATCAAATTTGATTAAAACAAACCAAATAAAAAAAATTATTAGAATCTGATTTCAATAAAAAATAATTATTAATTGTTTATAAACTGCTCCCTCTCTTACCCTACGTACAGATATAGTATTCTCAAGTAAAAAATGTTTGAATGTTTTCACCTTTTTCTCTTTTTACACATAGCACATTCTAACAAGTTTGTTTTGATTTAGATATTCATTTATAAGTCAACTATAACTGTAATGTGTTGTTGTTGTTTTAATATTTCATTTGTATCAGGATAGTATCCAAATATTATTTGCTTTGAAAGTTTATAGTAAAACTATTTGTTTCCAGGATGGTGACACTCTATTACATTCATATCTGAGGAGTATATATTCTGCACCTACCTTAGAAATAGTGATGTGTCTCATTCAGCATGGGGCACCAGTAGCATTGCAAAATAAGGTAATGTACAGGGATTTGCTAGTGTAATAGGCTAATATTCTATAGATCTGATGTGGTAAACCATTCTATTTTGTTCTGGTTTACCACATTATTTAGCAGTAATTTTTACTGTATTGTCTCATATATGGTACATCTGCAGCATTGCAAAATAGGGTAATGTAGGCTTACAAAGAATTGTCAGGACAATTTCACATTTTATTGTTATCATGAGTATTTATAAACTTCAACTTCAGTATCAATTAGCCTCCATATTAATAGTATTACTACCTCAACGAGCAGTATTATTTAATCAGACTTTACAGATATAGTATTCTCAAGTAAAAAATGTTTGATTGTTTTCACCTTTTTCTCTTTTTACACATAGCACATTCTAACAAGTTTGTTTTGATTTAGATATTCATTTATAAGTCAACTAAAACTGTAATGTGTTGTTGTTGTTGTTTTAATATTTCATTTGTATCTGGATAGTATCCAAATATTATTTGCTTTGAAAGTTTATAGTAAAACTATTTGTTGTTTTATATTATGGCTCAAACATTTTAAAGCTCAGGTACAGGCATGAATTTTAAATATAATATCTGGTTAATTGTACATAAATCAAATATTTGTAACAGAAATAAAGATGAAAGAACATGAATTTCCCTTAATATGGTCAAATACAAAATTTGGCAAAATTCTGCCATAAAAACCAGGAAGACTATTTTTCAGTAGTTAGGTAGTTTAACCTAATGTAATAACATGTCTGGTGACTCCCTAGAAGGTGAAAAAAGATGGTGGATATATGGTGGATAATTTTTGCTATAGCATGAAAATAAAAACCTGAAGTTGAATAAAAATACCAGAAATGTAAAATTCAAGTTATATTACCTATATTTAGTCATCTGATAACATTTTTTACCACACCGTTTATTTTTCATAGCTATTTAAAATGCCTCTCTATTTACAAAATTTGTGTACAAAAGAATATAGATTTTACTGTGTAATTTGAACTATCCCCCCACTGATAAGAAAGTGCTTATTTTCAACAAGCTTGTGTAACACAAATAAAATCCCAAAAATTATGAAACATAGAGGAAACTATAGATCGATAATTATTGGAATGTATGATCAATAGAAATTTTGTGCCCGCACCTGGCCTTTAACACATCTACCTACTGTTCCAAAGTAAACTTTTATTCAATTTATCTCTCTCTCCTCCATCTTTCAATGTTGAAGGCGGTAGACTATAAACGGCAGCGCTTAAGTTTTGGTTTGGATACAGGAGTTATAGGTGGCGCACTGTACAAATTGATGTCATTTATTGGCAAATAGTAATTTCTATTCACGTCCTAATTTACAACCAATGTAAAAAATAGTAAATCTACGTGTTATCACGTGATGCTCTTTCATCCAATCTCTAGATGGTAAATGTTTGAGCCATGACATAATACTGTATGTATGTGATGCATGTGTTATATTGTATATCAATAATTTCTCAAAACTACTAATAACTAAACCCATTTTTTTAATAGGATGGAAATACACCTGTCTCTGTTTTAAAAAGTAACAGGTGGATAAAGGTGCAAAAAAAAAAAAAAATTTTAAACTTCTTAAAAGGTAAGTGAAGTTTTAATTATTGAAATTTTAGGATCAACTAGTTTCATTGCAAACGATAAAAATTTGACTTCTCGTCCCAAGTGAAGAAGAATGTCCAGATAAAAAAAATTAACATTTATGATATATCATTCACAGGTTTATTATAGATTAAATAATTCAGTGGGATAGTAGTAAACATGGAAGTTGTGATATGTTGCAAGATGTAAAAACCTAATTTTTTATGATTTGAAAATTGCAAATAAATTAGAAAAATTATTTTGCCATTAATACGATAAAAATAACACAAAAACGCAAACTTTAAAATTCCTTTGAAATAAAAATATTAAATAAATCATTTTTCAAATCAAATCAATCTCTTTATTCAATACATCAAAACAGTACACATAACAAAAATAAAGAGATTTTAATGATGATGATTTTAAGATGATGGGACCTTCAATAAACCTCAAGGGGCTTTTGATAGGAGGCTTTACTTTAAACTAGTTACAATAATCGGACGGGGGACATGCATTGTTAAGGAATATTTGAACTTTATTAATTGCACATAAATGTAAATGTATATTTTTTTTTTTTTTAATGTAATCTATTTTATATATAATGCTATGTACAATTGGTATTCGCATTCAAGGCAAACAATTTATGATAGCAGGAGATAAATATTGAATATAAAAATCTATATTTCTTGTTAAATCCCAGTTTTTGTTTCCACAATGGATGAATTTCCTTCACACATTTTAAAGCCTGCTTAAGAATACTATTTCTCTGTATGTAAAATTAAACATCATGCATAATGTATTTTACCTTCACTCTTACAATTGTATTATCTTATACCAGGGGCGGATCTAGTCATTTTTATTTGAACTTTATTAATTGCATATAAATGTAAATGTACATTATTATTTTTTTTTTAGATTGTCGATATGGTACAAACAATTTTTTTTTTTCTAGACACCCGGAGATAGCATCTGAAGCATTTTGGCTGGTCAATTCTCGTCATATAATTATCTAAATATATGTTGATATAAAGTTTGCGGTACACCATGTATATAAGTTCTGAAAAGAACTGTTGAGTTTCTCGACGTTTCGATCAATATTCTTTGATCGTCCTCAGGATAGAGAATGCAGAAAGTCCAGGAAACTGGAAATATAAGTGGAATATGGTATCTAAATATATTTGGTTTTAAAGCCTGTTTTCTTGTCGATGTAACGTTACAGCGAGTTTCGTTGATTTGCGTTGAATTTTCAAATTATTAAAGTTGAAAATCCGGATCGGTAATATTTACACATTTTTTCATAATCGTTCTTAGTTTCTTGAATCTCTCAAGCGTTAAAGTGACACGCGGACTTGAAGTGTTGTAGAACCCACGGCAGCCATGGGCGCGTGAAAATTGAAAAAGTTATGGGTTTTGATGCTTCAATCCAGCCTAGGACATGTTTTTGCTGATTAATCTAGGCTTTACACTAAAGACACAATAAATTAAATTGTTTTTATATTATAATTTAGTTTGACTTACACTTGTTGTTTTGAAATATCAGAAAATTTTACAAAAAAAGTGAAAAACATTGTTTCGTTGTAAAAATTCAAGAATTGTCAGCGCGTACATATTTTTTCACAAACTGTGATGACGTAATTTGTGAACTATTTGATTGGTTAGTTGAAGTTGAACTTGGTTCAATGATTAAAGATTTGTAACAATTTTTAACGTTTTTACCTCATTTTCCTGTAAAATCGTTGTATGTAAATGGGTGGCGCGTTAAAAGAATATATGACCCGCCTCACCAGCAAATAGCACAATGCAAAGCAATACATAACATTTGAAAAATTGAGCCAGAAAACAATAATACTATTGAGTACACACAGAATAATAGAATATTATACAGATATTGCCTGCTTAGAGGTAAAATATAAGATTTGACATCCCAGAAGGAATGATATTTTGTTCGAGGGAATATATTTCCCAAAGCACGTAGTGCTGAGGGAAATATATTCCATCGAACAAAGTATCATTCCTTCTGGGATGTCAAATCTTATATTTTACCGATATAAAAGGCGATATATCTGTTATATTATATAGCCAACAACAAGTTTAATATCTACTGGGTTGGGTAGCTAGGCCTCCTTTATGTAATAAGCCTGCCTAGGCCTAGTTAGGCGTTGCATTCACCTTACCTTGCGAAGAATAATAATAATTACTAATTAATTACAGATAATTACTAATTAATGATTCCTTGGCAATAAAATATTCACTTAGGCCTAGGTTGTTTAAATTAACAGAAGAATTTCCATCAATAAGCCTAAATTAATAATAATAATATTATTATTATCAGGTAGGCCGAATAAATAATAATTTGTCTTCTTCCAGGAGCTGAATCACCGGATTTTCAGCGCGCCGTGCGTACCAGGTTACTACCGTAAATGAGGGCGCTTAATTAAAAATTCTTAGTAGATATAGCTCTATATCTATTAGCCTTAAAAGTTATCCCCTTAATAGATATACAGTCTACTAAAAAACTACTAAAAATAGAGCTATTTCTACTTAAGTCTACTTAAATCTACTAATTTTTTTACTATGGGTAAAACCAATAGACAAATTCAAACTCCTCCATCTTTAATTGACCGCTGTCATGGCAACGAAGGCTAAAAATTAAAATGAATGTTGTAGATATGCTTTTTATTGATTGAAGTGTCTATTCATGGTAAAAATTTGAGAGAAATCTTTTATCAGAAATTTTTTACATTTGCCACCAAATCTTTGATTTTTACAGACAATGGCTCTGAATAGGCCACACTTTACTTCTTTTTTTTAGAAGGTCTTTTTTCCAATCAAATCAATCTACTTATTCATCAATACATCAAAACATTACACATAACAAAAATAAAGTGTATTAAATCTAATGAAGATGAAAGGGACCTCCAAGAAACCCCAAGGGGCATGTGATAGGAGGCTCACTAAAATAGTCACAATAATAAATAAACAATAAATAAATAAGTAAAATCCTGAAAAATAGGCCATGATAGGATCAACAGGGCATGCGCATTGTTAAAAAATATTAACTTTATTAATTGCATATAATTTTTTTTTTTTAAATGTACTGTAACCTATTTTATATATAATGCTATAAATATTAAAATTTGTATTCGCATTCGAGGCAAACAATTTACAATAGGAGGAGATAAATATTGAATATAAAAATAAAACATTTTCTTGTTAATCCCATTTTTCGTTTCCACAATGAATGAATTTTCTTCACACATTTTTAAGCCAGCTTAAGAATACTATTTTTCTGTATGTAAAATTAAGCATCATATATGTGTTATTCTAAACACCAAGTCCCACAAAGCATAACCAAGCTCTACCAAGTGTATAAAGAACAGTGCCCTTATTGTAGGCCTTTAAAAATGCAATTCAAGGTCTATATTGGCAAAATTCAGCCCAAACCATGGTGGGCTCAAGTTCAAGTTATCGTTATTGTGTTTTCACACAGGTATAAAAACAAAATTGGTTAATGGTCATAAAACAGAATATATATAAAAACATTTAAAAAGTTCAAGGCATATTAAAAACTTACGATAGGTGGTCAATAATTCCTACTGCCAAATTCTGAATCATACCAGTTATTCATTTCAGGATTACTTTATTTTCACTTTACACAGTGAAACCATCCTAATCAACTGTATGTTGCTAAGAAACGATTTAGATTCAGGAGCATAACGTCTATATGTTTGGATGAGTTTGAATTCCACACATTTTTTAGGACATAATTAATAACTGTAGTTGTTAACTGTATACATTTTAGTTTAAAAAATACATTATTATTATAGTATATCCAGAATGAATGAGGTTTACCATTTTCATGTATAGTCGATTGCTTGTACACAGTCACCCACAAGCTTTAATATAACCTTATACCATTGAAAAAGTTTAAAGATACCATATGACAATTCAAGAGTTTTGCCAAGCTGTGACTTTTAATATAGTGTTTTTTTATGAAAATATATAATATGTAATATTTTTGTTTTGGGTATTTTTTTAGATTTACCAAGTACTGTTGATGAGCAATTTCAAACACAATTTCAGAAACAGACAATTGACGAACAGAAAACAAAACTTCTTAAGCCAGAGAGTGGTGAGTTTAAGAATCATAAGAGCTGCTGTATGTTTTATGATTGTATCTAATATACAGTATAATTTACCAGAATTGTGATTAAAATGGGATTTCAGTAAATAGAGAATTAGACGCTATAAATAAAAAAAACAGTATATCTGAGCGGTACTGTAAAAAGTCGAAAAGTGTGCAACTGATAACAAATGGAGAGATTTTTTTTATCATAATTGAAACAATCAGTTGATTGTTTCCATCCAAAATACTGTAATAATGGAATGGAACTATTTTGTAAATTTATGTGGCATGCTTGCTAAATTTTTGCTTGATTGTTGATTTTTGTTGTTGACTTTAATTACTCCAGATGTTTTACAAATCTTAATTAATTTTCAGATTTTTCAACTGATATTGCTGCTCGTGAATTAGAGTATCAGGAAGCGTACAATGAAGCTTTGAAAGGAGGATCTGTCAAAGTCAACCTTGGAATGCTTAAGGTGATTGGACAGGAAGGAGTGGGTAAAACATGCCTCATAAATGCCTGTCTTGGAAAGATGTAAGTACTAGATGGACAGTAAAATTGACATTACAAAATACATGCAGGTACTACCTAATTACAAATTGTCTATAGAATAAAGTAATAAATTTTAACTTTGTAGTTTAAAAAAAAGATAATTTTAATTGTTGACTAAATAACTGATTTAAAATGTTAAAATTAAAAAGAGAAAATGGCATTTTACAGCACTTAAAAATGACTGACATTTCAAATTATTATATATATCTCAGGTTTGAGAAAGAACACAACATTACAAATGGAATAGCAGTGATAAGAACAGCAAGCACAACATGGAAAGAGGCTAAATCTGATAGTGGTAAACATGAATAAAAATTAGCAATTACTCTTCCCATCATCATAGGCTATGTAACAATATTTATCTCATTATCATAGACACAAACAGGCCGAATGGAATTTAGTAAATGCATACAACTTCAGTAAGTGTGGTGTCATATTTTCACATACGTACTTTACAATCCTTGTTATGATCCTTTAACGCAAGCTATTGTTTGTTGATGTACTGTAATTGTAATTTTACTTTAATTAATCAATCAATTATTGTCACCTATCAATGTATCTGCTGTAATAATATGTGCAAATGTCTTTTTTCTCTAGGTAATCCTTTAAAACAGTATACAAAAATGGTCACTGACAAATTGAGAAAAAAGAAAACTGTAAACGTATGTCAATAATAGTGTAATAACAACATAAAATGAATAAAGTAGCACCTACAGGACTATTGCAAACCAGTCACTTAGGCTTTCTTTCTAAATGAATTAATGAGGCATTATGAGCAGCTTTTTCATTTTTTTTTCTTTTTTAATCCAATTTACTTAAAAAAATAATTTGGTTTTTTGTTTGAGAGTAAATAATATTAGTTTTCTCTTATATTAAATTGTAAACAATACTGTATTTAACTTGAATAAACATTTATTTCTTTTTTATATCCATTTATTGTTTTTATTTTATGTGTAGATTGACATGAAACCACCTACAGATGATGATGATAATGATGAAAACAATGATGATTACAAAACTGATGACAACAATGATTACAAAAATGATGGTATGTAACTTTCTCTTAAATTTTATTTATTCTTACATTTTTGTAGTAAAAGCACTAATAAATAAGTCTTGCAATTATCAGTTTGCAATATCTGTCATATTAAGTTCATAGTTATGTGAATTAGATTATTAATTCGATTTTCCAGTTTAATGTAACTAAAGAAGTATACAATACAATTATGTTATCAGATTTATAACTTAGAGGCAACCTATTTGTGTAACAATTAGAGAAAACTTGGCGGCGGCCGTCCCCCTCATAGACATCATCCACAGACTCTGTACATGCAGGCTTGGTGGGCATGTTTGATAAGTTTCTTAATTAGCAATGTTAAAAAAAGATGAACTAATTAAAACCGTAAAAAGGGCTTTCAAACTTGCTTATTTTTTTTTTATGAATCTAGAAGAATCAAAGTGAATTCACAGTCTACACCCACTATATAATATACATAAATATATACTGGGCATATACAAAAGTGCAGATTAATATTTTGTATGTATTACCGTATCCTTTCATATCTACCGTCCCCTTTCGCTCACCATCCCGGTAAGAAAGCTCACTATGATGATAATGAAGACAACTATACTCATAGTAACTTTTTAACTGACTGATTAACTATGATAAATTAAAATATTAAAATAATGATGCTTGTGACGCCATTTTTGGAATGACCAAAACACTTGTTTCCACTACAGGTGCTGATGCAGCTACTCAAGCTATTCCATTTGATACAGATCAACAATTAGATAAGGATGTAATCAAGGAAGTTGAGGAAAATAAGGAGGAGGTTTTGGAAGAAACATTCTACATCTGGGACCATGGGGGACAATTAATCTACCATGGTCTACATCGGGTAAGTAGGTTTCTGTATAGACTAACATGATTGTATGGCCAAGGTATAGTTGGTCGTCTCCCGGTGTGCTGATCTGGTAGGCGCTTCACTGCTGGCTGCCGTTGGTCAGTGTCAGTGGTCAAGCTCACTTTTCAGTTAAGCTTGAGGAAAACTACTAATACCTTTACCTTTTACCTTTATGAAAGTCTTTATTATATTAATATGTATTGTCCCCTGAAAAAATAATTCTTAAAAATTTTTTGAATATTCCATTTTAAAGATGTATTGTCCCTTGAAATACAAAAAAATGAAGGTCAAAATATTCTAAATTTAAATTGGCCATATCAAAGTAATATTAAAGTTATTCACTTTAAGTCAAAAATTCGAGCCAAAAACAACAAGTTTACGTAATTAACAGGTAAATTAGTTTGATTACATTTCGTCTGGAAAATCATCGCGAGCGAAAGTAAACAAAGGTTTCAAACCATGAGTACGCATAATATGCATATGCTAATTAGGATTGTTTACAACTTGTCATGGTTGAGAAGGTATTTTCACACAGATTGTGAGGAAGTTTTATGATTATGCATACAGAGTAGCCAAACAAGCTCGTTTCATTATGGGATATGTTTTGATCGAAAACTTTGACTGGAAGTCAAAGTTATTTTTTTAACAAAAAAACGCATGTATTTCAGTTAAATGATTTTTTTTCCGACAAATTTTTGGTGATAGTTAATAACTACTATGATACTTCAAAATGACCCACCTTTTTTCGAAATCTTTTATTTTTTATTTTTTTGGAATTAGTCAAAGGGACAATACATCTTTAATGTAACATAATAGTTATCCACTTTGACCAAAAATTGGATCGAAAAAAAAAATTTATATACCTGAAAAAATGTAATTTAAAGCAAAAAATGGTCAAATTGGCTACCAGCCAATGGATTTTTATATTTTGTCATTTTATAAGTGAAAACATTATTTTTTTTCGTTTTTTTTTTCAATGGAAGTGATTAACTTTATTAAAACTACAAAATAAATATTCAAATTCTGATTTAATTAATCTTCATTTTTCATGTTTTTGGGGGACAATACATCTTTATTTCATTTCATTTATTCCACATTTATTTAGTCATCAATTACAGTACATCATAATTACAGTACAACTGACAACAGGGATCCTGCATAAAAAAGCTGTAGCTTCGTTTTTTTGTAGGACCCTTTTACATAAGAACAAGTATATAGAACTTAAATAAAACATGTTGTTAATCAGCATATAGTGATAAAAAGTATTTTTTGACCTGTTTTTTTATACATTTATTTTGTTTCTTTAAAATAACTGGTTTATTACCACCATTACAAGTGAATTCTTTCCACAATTTTGGTCCAGATATGTGTATAAACTGTTGACTGCAAGTTAGTCTTGTGAAGGGAATTTCGAATTCAGTTTCTGTTCTGAGGTTATGAGTAGGCCTAATACTGTCACAGTAATTAAAAATATTTAAAATGTGATGTGGTAATTCATTGAATTTTACGTTTGCCATAAATCCTATGACGTTTTAAGGTCCACATACAATTAAAAATAATATTTGTTCATATGTTGTCAAAAGGCCTTCAAGAATATTAATCAGTCAATATTTAAATATTTTTGCAGATGTTCATGACACTTCAAGCACTATATATTGTTGTGTTTGATCTCAGTAAACCCTTGGATGATCTTGCTACTTTCATTGATTCATCTGGAGTAAGTATTTCTAGAGCATGGCAGCAGTAAGGTATTGTGATTGAACAAGTCTTCTAATTTATAAGAACAGTTTTTAAAAACTAAGCATTTCAAGTTTAACTGTGGTTAATTGTTCTGTAATTCTTTTTCAGGGGAAATTTCAACATCATTGGACCAATCTCCAGTTCATATTATCTTACATCCTGTCAGTTTATTCTCATAGTCGTATTGTGGAAGAGAAAAGAATGAAGTTGACAAACCAACTATCCTTATTGTGGGTACACACAAGGGTAAGCTTGGTGAGACTGAAAAACAGCAAAAGGATGAGGTTAATACTTCTTTTGTTTCTATAATATTATAAATAGCCACAACCAAAGATACATTGCAGTTGTAACTGTTTTTAAATATTACTTTAAATAAATTACCAAATTGACACATTATTATTATGCGTAAACTGTTATTAAAATGATTTACAAACAGGCAGAAAAGGTGTTTAAAATTATTCAAGATGTGCTTAAAACTAAACCATATGGAAATCATGTCTACCACAACTATTTTGCCATTGAAAACAGTCAACCAACTACAGATAAGAGCTTTAGTGATCTCAAACAAGTTATTGATACACTTATGAAAGCTTTAGAACAGCCTTTTCCTTTAAAGTGGATGCGTTTTCGATGTGATCTACATGATCTAAGAGGAAAAAAACAGCCCTCCTTTTCTGTGTGTCCTTTAGAAGAGGTAAATGTTATTTGTTTTGTTTACATTTTTCGAAATATTAAGTTGCAAGTATCTATCAAGTATCTAAAAAAAAAGTAGCCTTTAATTAAAAAATGTCCATAGCCTAGCCAATTAGATTACAATATCCAAAATCAAATTTTCATCTCAGATATTTGCTGCCATTGTTTTATTTATAAATTGTGTGTTTGAAAATACTGAGGTAATTAGCCATTGAAATTCAATATTTCAAACAATTTTTTCATGTAATACCCATATTTTTTATTTAATTCTGAATAATACTAATTATTATTTCTTTTAGATCAAAATTCTGACAAGTAAGAATGGTATTGTTGAAGAAAAAAACAAATCAGTCCTGCTTAACTTCTTGTACGATCTTGGTGAAATTGTTTACATGCCTGACAACAAATTATTAAGGCATAAAGTCGTGCTAGATCCGATGAGGCTGGTTGAAATTGTCACCAAATTTGTAACTGTGGTTCCCCCAAAATATCCAGTAAGTAGACTCATAAATGTCTTGCATTGTAAAAACGTGTTACCGTAGTATAATTACTCCTGTTCTGTGTAATTTGTTATTCCTTAGCAAAGAATTTGTCGTTGATAATATTTGATAGAGATGCTTAACATTTTCTGTAGATAAAATAAAAGTATGCCGTAAGGCATCATTTGTAATTTACTGTAATTTTTTTACAAGTTTTAATTATTTCACGTTTAATATTCTGCTTTCAATCTATTATAATTGAAGCACTATAAAAGTGAATAGCAAACTAACTTGGAGTAATTTCACAGTTTAACCCTTTACTGCGTGTACCCAGTATTACCGGGTATAAACATGTCGTCCAACTGCATATAACCATCATTACCGGGTATGCCGGTATTAAACTATTTTCCTGCACTACATGCGACCTCTATATTTTTTAATATCGTCTTCTGTAATGATGTCATTAGTATGCAAATTACCATTTTTTAACTCCAAACCGTAGACCAACCTTTTATCCACCACAAAAATATTTACAAAATTATCTCATTTAGTAGATTTTTGCAATTTATTAAAAATCACCTATCTCTCATTGTTACGCACAGTGAAAGGGTTAAACCACAATACTGTATTATACCAAATACCAACACATGGTTCATCTCTATTCTAAATGCTATTTCCGTCATCCTCACAAAATACGATGCATGGTTGATAGTTGGTTTTTTTTTAGTCCGCTAAATTTAGAGAATCTTTTGATAAGCTGGACAAAGGCATACTGGAAGAAGACTTGTTGCGAAAATTATGGAAAGATAGTAAAGTTGACAACGGAAATTATTTTGAGTTCCTTGTAGCACTGATGATTCAATTAGGTTTCATTTGTGAGAGGGAGACAACCAGCAGCCAAGATGTGGCAAGTACATCTACAGTAGGTTTTGTTTCTTTAATCTTAAATTTTATGCATGTAAGATTTGGGATAAAAAGTATTATTTTAATAGTTTGGATGTTTAATGTTCAGACAAAGTTTAAATAAACTTTCTAATGAAAATGTCTACATGACAGAGTATCTTTAGTTTGCTTAAAATAGTTTAAATGGCATTGTTACAAATTAACAATTTCAGAAATCAGTTGGAAAACGATCCTTTTTTGTGCCACTGCGACTTGCTATCAAGACAAGACAAGTGAGACAATTACCTGATGATTCACAATCTATCAGCAGGCCTATCTATTACGACTTTGAGGGATATCTGCCAGACGTGTTGTTTCCGTATTTAATTATTGAATTCCTTAACAAATTTCAAAAGGAAGGAGTTGACCCAATACTCGCATGTAATTATGCAGAACTTTACCTCAACGAAAATCATCATGTGATTTTGTCTCTTGACAAATTTATTACTAAGAATGATGAGCGAAAGTTCTTGTTAAAGGTAATATATAATCTCTAATGTTCAATAAATATCACTAAATTATGAAAGTTAAATATTGTTGCTTAGTCTTTCCCTAATCTGTCATATCAGAATTTACTTTAAATGCATATAAAACTAAATTTAATTCTGATAACTAAACATCACATCTATTTTTACTTTCTAGATGGCTATTAAAAGAACAGATTCTTTTGATGAAACGAGTAATGAAGAACCTTCAGCTGAAGCATGTAAATTGGTATGTTATGTTACCAGTTATATTATATATCTATTTGGAGGTAGTTTATGAAAATACACGTAAAAAGTTTTCTCCTCAATTTTTTGTCAGGTTTTGCTTGATGTCTGAAAGTGTCCAAGAGAGCCAAGTTGAAAATAGAGCAGTCAATGAATAATATATTCTCTCCATTCAACGAATACAAAACATTCATTATTTGTTTTATAACACACCTATTGTTTATTATATTTATCCATCGTAAATCATTGACGAATGTTAGGCCCGGGAAGCTAGGTCATTAAAAAAGGCGGTGATCCAACTTTGGACACGTAGTAAACAGCGTAAACAAATTACATCCATGTTTTCTTTTATTTTTGTAATTGAATTGTAAGTAATTTTAATATGTATACTGCCTATTAAAAGATTTATTCCCAATCAAGTTCTCAGATTTACACCATAAATCTGAAAACATTGCCTGCCTCACATTACATAAAATGTCTTGCATTGTGAGCTACTGCATCATTGATGCTTTCATATTTGTTAAATTTATCAACATTAAATTTATATCTTTAGGTTTTGTCAACAGTTGAGAAGTCATTCGAGCAATCTAAAGATGGTGGTAGAAGGGGGATTTCATTCAAGAGATGCATTCCTTGTCAGTGTAGTGATCAATTAGACAAAAAGCATTTTCAAATTCTTAAAGATTTCCAATGCAGGAAGTTAACGTGTACAGAAACTGGCAAGTCTGTTACAATGGATGTCGCATGTTACAAGCGGCTGTTTGGATGTAAGAGTCATTTAATAAATTTATTTTTATTAAGTACATTTTCATTAATACACTACTTTCTTCATGAAGGACTCCCACTCATCCCTACAGCACAGGAAACTGAAAAACAAAAGGCTATTTCTGTTCTATAAACAATTTGTGACTTATTTCTGCAAAAAAGTGACATGTTTAAATAATTATAGAATAGAGAAAGAGGATACTTTATCTTATTTGAAAATAGACATATTTGATAATACTCTTCCAGTAGTAGTACAACATAATCATTGCTGTGATATCTTCATTCCTCTTACCAATAGTAGTACTATCAGAATCATTATTGATAATCTATACATTGTTACAACATGCTGCTATTAGCTGTGATATCTTCATTCCTCTTACCAGTAGTAGTACTATCATAATCATTATTGATAATCTATACATTGTTACAACTTGCTGCTATTAGCTGTGATATCTTCATTCCTCTTATACCAGTAGTAGTACTATCAGAATCATTATTGATAATCTATACATTGTTACAACATGCTGCTATTAGCTGTGATATCTTCATTCCTCTTACCAGTAGTAGTACTATCAGAATCATTATTGATAATCTATACATTGTTACAACATGCTGCTATTAGCTGTGATATCTTCATTCCTCTTACCAGTAGTAGTACTATCATAATCATTATTGATAATCTATACATTGTTACAACATGCTGCTATTAGCTGTGTTATCTTCATTCCTCTTATACCAGTAGTAGTACTATCAGAATCATTATTGAGAATCTATACATTGTTACAACATGCTGCTATTAGCTGTGATATCTTCATTCCTCTTACCAGTAGTAGTACTATCATAATCATTATTGATAATCTATACATTGTTACAACTTGCTGCTATTAGCTGTGATATCTTCATTCCTCTTATACCAGTAGTAGTACTATCAGAATCATTATTGATAATCTATATATTGTTACAACATGCTGCTATTAGCTGTGATATCTTCATTCCTCTTACCAGTAGTAGTACTATCAGAATCATTATTGATAATCTATACATTGTTACAACATGCTGCTATTAGCTGTGATATCTTCATTCCTCTTACCAGTAGTAGTACTATCAGAATCGTTATTGATAATCTATACATTGTTACAACATGCTGCTATTAGCTGTGTTATCTTCATTCCTCTTACCAGTAGTAATTACGCGAAAATTACTCAGTCAATATCATCGTACTCGAGGATATATACGATTTACGATCCGCGCAGCGGTAGTCATGTGATGCAGTTTCAACCAATCACATTCACGTATTTACATAGGCTATGTAATATAAATAAATATTTAGCCTTGCCTTGGTGGAACTGTTACTAGGACTAACTAAAAAGGGAACCATACCTGAATGTGAAAGTGAAAGTTGACAAACTTTTATAGGCTAAAACCAATCATATAACACTTAAGTCCAATTATGCGCAATTGCAGTTGAGTGTTACAAGTAGTGTTAAATACAATTCAACTTTAGTGGAAATAAAATGTACTGCACTTAAGTCAAATGTATTGCAGTTAAGTCAAATGTATTATACTTAGTTGAATACAATTGTACTTCAATGCAATGTATTTGTCTTAAGTTTAACTTGGAGGTAACTGATAAAATTGCTTGCCATAGCAGTGATGCTTCATCTTCGGTTTGCAGGGTGTGATTGTTATACTGAATTTTATGTGTATATTATAATAGATGTTTTCTAATTTTCAATTATGTATACAGTTCAAATATGAGTGGGATATTCTTGTTTTTGTGTACTGGTCCCCCTCCCACAATTACTTAACCCCTCTCAAATTTAGCGCTAGATGCGCCCCTGCTTTAATAGGATAAAATCCCCCTTGTCGTCCCTCTCCCCAATGATCTGTGTCATGAATATATAAAAGTGTTGCCAAGTTGACGTGACTTTTTATATAAAATTATATGTAATTGTTTTGTTTTTGGTAAATTTTCAGATTTACCAAGTCCTGTTCAAAAACAGAATGGTGAGTTACAGTGTGTTATATGCATATATATGATTACAGATTTAGAAAATGCAATGAAATAATAGGAATAAAGATTTCAAGTTATTTCCAAAATATTATAACATAAAACTAGTTTGTTAATAAATATAATTGCATATAAATACATTGTAAAGTAGTTCAGTCATGTGGAGAGTCATACGTCCTATTTAAACAATTTATCAATCTTATGAAATTAATATTTTACGTTCATCATATCTAGAAAGTAAAAAGTCTAAACATAATTTAAAAACACAGTGTAAATATCTACAATAGAATGAGTATTGTATATACTGTTCATATAATTATGAATAAGCTAGTGTAGTGTTGATCCACAACAGAAACTGGCCAAAATAAAAAAAAAAAAACCATGAAAAACTTTTTTGTTATGTAACACGTGTATGATACAACAGGTTGAAAGAATTTGCATTGTGTAATGAAGACAATTGTGGCAATGGCTATTTATCAAATACCATTAAGTAATATCTTACAGCAGATTTTTATTTTGCAGATCAAATTATGGAAGTAATTGTGGGATCTGCTGGTGAAACGCTTCATCTTAAGGATGAAGACATCAAGTTGGAGATACATTCTGAAGCAATTAAAGGGGAGAAAGTTAAAGTATCGCTAGAAAATTGTTTTGAGGAAACAGGCATGCCTGTATTTCATCCTCATGAATCAATAATATCACCTATTGTTAAATGTGGACCAGAAGGCACCAGCTTCAAAAAGTCCATTTCATTGTCATTTCCACACGATGCTGTAAATGAAGAGAATTGGGAATTCACTCTACTGGTTAAAGATCGCATTGAAGATGAATGGAAACAAATAGCATTGAAAAATAAGGAAAACGATGTACATTTTACTTTAAACAATGGTCGATGTTATGTAACTTTAAAACATTTCTGTTTGTTTGCACTAATGGGTCATCTAAGAAATTTGTTTGGTAAGAAAAATATGTTGTTAGGAGTTTTTGGAAAGATGCTTGCAAATGATGAATATCAACTCCTAACAAGATTTTGTAAGCCATCAGATAAAAAGGTAATTACTATAATTTGTTTTTAAACTGTATTTGAATAATGTACTAATAAATTGGATTATATAGCACTTCAATAAATTCCTGCTATTTTATTGGATGATTGTGGGTCACATGGTGTGCAATAGTACATAAATAATGGATGTTTATAAGTAGAAACAATGAGATTGAAAATATTGAATTTCAGCGTTTCTTCAATATCTCCAATCCTGAATCAAGGGCCCATTACACACAAGGTCACTTATATTTACGAATTGACACAATTTTTTGATGCAAGAGTGATAAAACTCTGGAACAAACTTCCCTCGACATATGGTTTCATGCACTACGTTCCATATTTATAAGAACACCTCTGCAAAGAGTGAAGTTACTGTTACTTTTCAGTTGATTAACATTACTATACTTATAGTTAAAATTATTTTAAAAATTAAGGTATTGATAAATCATGTAATTGAATTGATTTCTAATAATTATAAAATATGCTGTGAAGAAGTGATGATTGCCATGTACACTTCCCTCAGATAATTAAGAAACAAAAAACACAAATATATCTGTATACTACTACTACTATAAGTATATACATATTTCAGATGATTGAAGAAGACCACATAAAAATTGGCGAGCAGCCTTTAATAGCACCTGAAAATATACTTGTCATGTATAAGGACATGAAAATTACTGTAGCAGTATCAAAACAGGAATGGGAAGTTCAGAAGGATGAAGAAGTAAGAATATATTTGTTTTATAATTATATGAATAATCACAATATTTTTAGTACTGGAAGTTGCCATGGTAAAGAATATGCATTAAATTTGCAGTAATACCACTTGATCAATAATAAACAAAAATTCATTGCTATCCAATTAAGCATACTGGTCCATGATACTAAGTTCTTGGAATACAAAATTGTGATTAATTCTTTGGAGGATACGCACATATTTTTTTAGATTTCTTATTGAGAGAAAAAATGAAAGCATTACCAGTATAAAAAAATATTTTTAAAAACATAGAAATAAATAGTATAATATTTATTCACCACAGCAATCAATTTTACTACAGTGCCTTAGAGATGTAACTTTTTATCTGAGTATGATTTCATTGTTTTCCTAGAATGTCAAGGCTAACGACCTATGGCGTACAGGACCATCCAAGAAATTTCTTTTAAGAAGAGGTAATTCATCAGCAAAAGTCCTAAAGGCAACAATATCACTGAAACAAAAGTCAAATAATATTGATCCAGTGGAAGTGAATTGTAAGTATTTAAAATGCAAAACCAAGTTTAAATTTAGAATGATGATTGTAATAAATAAAATGTAGTATTCAAATGGTAATCAGACAATAACCACCCATTGTTAGGAACTTTTAGATTGAGTGAACATGCACACGGCAGTCACGTCCACATGGGTTGTAGTCGACTGTTTTTTTGACAGATATAAGAACTTTTAGATTATTGGCCATTTATGTTAATGTGCTAGTGAACGTATGATCTTGGGATCTGACCTTTTAATCTCTATAGTAGCACTCATCCATTGTCCTATTCCAGTGGAAGTACACAGGTTAGGCCAGGCTTAGTGTGCAGCTTAGGCCTAGCCAAGATTCTTAATTTTCTGAACAAAGGCTGGCGTCCAGTGATAAGACCCAGGCCATGTACCTGTATTTTGCATTTAAACATTTATTTTCTTTCAATGACAGAGTAACAAAATAAAAGGAGATACATATTATGACCAGGGAGTTGTAATTAACAACTCCCTGATATGACAAAGTAACATTGATCCCTATGAAGGAGGACTTGTGTTGGGCAAGCCTGAAGCATAAAATAAAGTGACATAGTAACAATTTTATGAAAAAATAGATAAGGTTAAGATATGTTTTGATTACATTACGGTATATGCAATAATAATATTTCATAAAAAAGTAAACAAAAAAAGGGGGAAAAAATTGATAAAGTGTATATAAATTAAGCAGAAATCGAGCACAGAAAGCAGCAAATAACAAAACAGGAACAACATTTTGTTAAATCTAGTAACTTGAAATTAAAAATGTTGTAAGTTTTAAAGTAAAATAATTACGAGAAATAGAGTTTAAGAGGTTTTGTGGTAATTTATTGAAGAATGTAGGTCCTGAATATAAAATATTGTGTTGGAAGTGATTTGTATTATTATTAGGTATATTTATTTTACAACGTCGAGTAGAATAGTTATGTAGTGAATGGTTTAGGATAAATATTTGGTTAAATTGAAAGGGTAGTGCTGTGTTTAAGGCTGAATATACAAATGAGCCTTGTTGGCACAAGTTTATATCTTCAAATTCGAGTAAATTTAAATTACGGAACAGGGGGGATAAATGTGAGCGGGGTGGGGTGGAGAGCCAGATATAATCCTGATAGCATTTTTTTTAAAAATGTTAAGTTTATGTAGAGTGGATGTGTATGTGTTTGCCCAAAACAGAACATGAATTCTAAACCACCCGGTGATATACTAAAATTTGATTAATTAATTTGAACAATAAAGATGAGGAAATCTGGAAGAATGAGAAAAAAATTAATTCGACCAAAATTTGAACCCGGAACCTTCTGCTTGATATGCAGCCTAACCATTAGACCACTGGGGCTTTCAAGGTATTGTTCAAATTCGATTAGATAGCTACTCTCTAATACTCTCGGCGTGGTACAGCAGAACAGCATTAGTCCCTCACTTGTACGCCCACGCATCACAGATCAAATTGATACGCCCTCATCTTTTAGTATTTTATTCATGAAGTGGGATCTCCTAAGAGAATCTATTATATATATAAATACATCAGGCACAGAACATGAATTCTAAACTGCCCGGCGATGTACTGAAATTTAATCAATTAATTGGAAACAATAAAGATGAGGAAATCTGTGAGAATGAGAAAAAGTCGCCCAAACCGACAATCGAACCCGGAACCTTCTGCTTGATATATATAGGCCTAAACGTATCATTTTGAAGACCTATTTGTAAATTGATATAACACAAGATGAGGAGCATCAAGGACACTGTCCAATACTGTACCATACAATTTCCAGTAGTCTAAGGGTAGTAGGATGTCTGCCTATCAAGCAGAAGATTCTTATGTTGAGTATTGGTTGGATTGTTTTTTTTTCTTATTCTCACTGATTTCCTCATCTTAATTTTTTTTATTTATTTAATTTCCAGTATAATATCACTGGTCAAGTTTTTCTATATCAAATTTTAAATTTTTTTATTGAAATAATAATTATATATTTTATTTGTTATAGGTGATGTTGAGACATCAAGACCAAATCTAGGTATGTTTTATTAATTATGGTAATGATGTAGATTAAGTCTGTTTTCACCTTGACCAGAGGAAAGGCATGAGCCAATATGTCTAAAGCAGATACTAGATGCAGGGGCTGCCAGCAGTCTGATTTTAAATGCTTGATGGAACCTCCCAGACGGTCTCCCATCCAAGCTCCAACCAGGTCCAACATTGCTTAACTTGGTGATCAGACAAGAAAACCGGTGTTTCAACATGATAATGCCGTATCATATCATGTAGTGCATGAACAAACAATAAACTGAATACAATTTGTAGAATTTAATTCACCACCATTTCTATGGAAAATTATACAATAAAGGGCGCCCTTAAGTACCATTTTGTCTTGCACTACTACTCGACCTTGGTTATATTCCTGCCCAATGTGAATAGTTATATGGTAAGCGCTGGCAATGTTGCAGGCATCTATACCAGCATCTATACCGGCATTTTTCCAGCACGCCTATGAGAAAGGGACTTTTAAACCAAGATACATTATAGCAAATAATTTTTAGCTTTAAGTATTTAATGTTTAATTTGTTTTATCACATGCCGGTACAGGTCCTTCCAGTATAGGTGTGTCTTCTGGTACAGGTGTATCAAACCGAGGCATTCGGCAAGGTAATATTCACTCTTTAGTTACAGTACTACTTACATTTAGAAAAATATATAGAATAAATTTATGCTTATTTTTAAAATAGGCACTGGAAATGTCTTGAATATGGGACCTACTATTCCCATGAACATAGACTGGAATTGTGTAAATTATATTGATCAATGTATCTGACTGACTGTAAATTGAACCCGAGATATGACTTACTTTGAGTTTTAGTTGATAGAAGATTGGAATATTTTGTTAGGAAAAGTTTTTTTATATCAGTGCTGTCATAGTTTTGTAAGATGTTTTTATCTATAGAAATCACCTGGTTTAATAAGATATATATAATATATTATATATAATAACATTAAAATGGATACATTTAAATATGTTTTGAACATACTTGTTGATGGTATTAATTTCTTGACTCAATTCTTAGTGATATGTTGAGTTAAAGGTTATGGTTACTCAATAATAGTATAATTGTTTGTTGCAGAAACAAAGAATCCATTGGAAGACAAACTCAACAAGTTAAATTATGATCTCAGTAAAGTATTTATGAAGTATCAGAAAAGAAATAATTTTTTGAGATGTTGTCTCTTTGAGCACATTGCATTACAGGTCCTTGGCAATAGAGATTGCATAGCAAATGATTATTTCAATGAACTCTCTGAGAAAGGATATATCAAACCAACTGATGTTGGTCTTCTGCTAGAGATTGCTAGGCTATCAGAACTTAAAGATGCTAAAGAGTTTGTAGAACAATATATGAGGGACAACAATGTTCAAAATACTGATAGACATAGGTTGACCCCATATAGGAAAAGATTGTGCAAGGCATTGACACAGTTTAACCCAAATGAAATCAATAAGATTAATGCTTTTTATAAGTTGGAATTATCAACCATTTGGGATGTCGCATTTGAGTTAGAGAGCAAAAACAAATTAGTAGATGAATCACAGAGAAAGGAGTTTGCTAACATTCTTGGACCAATTCCCAAGAAGATACTTGGTATGTACAATATTTTTTGTATTATGTAAACATGCTCTAAAATAATTGTCTATAGAGTAGGTGTTGTTAGTAAAAATATTAGTTTTTATGAAAAGGTTTTTCTGGTGGTCTTTATTTTACACTGACATACTGTATTGATAAGAAATACTAAAAGTACAGTACATTTTCTCACATCAGATCAGACCATATGTTTTAGTATGTGGCTGCCTTGAATGAAAACTTCAAAACTATTGCAGAGAAATTCATTTTTAATGCTAATTTATTTTTAAAAAAATAAACAACAGACAAAATAGCTAATAGTATTATTAAAGACACCTTCCCTACAATTTGTGACGTTTGTAAAAATAATACATACATATTACTTTAAAAACATTAAACCAGGTCATTCCTTGTCGTAAATGTACGTTTTATGGTAAATTATGATAAAAAGTGAGAAACAATGCACTACCTAAGTAGCTCGCGGCGATGACCTCTCGTGGACGGTCTTTAGGCCTAGCCTAGCTAGGCTTAGTTTTGTAGGCCTAGCTGGTAAACATCGGTAACGTACAAACATCGTACGCTAGCTATATACCTAGCCTGATGTTGTATAGTTACTGCATTAATTGTCTTTCTATTTTTGCCACACTCCGTTGATACAAATTGGGGAAAACCCGGTATTTTCGCTGAAAAGTTAGGAGTCTTCCATTTGTTTTGGCCTCACGATCGATCGAAAAGTGGGTGAATTACATACGAAAAACAAAAATATCAATCCGCGCGCAATGCATTTTGGGATTTATAGCGGGCCGCTATAATTATTAGAATTGGCTTATTTTTCACATTTTTAACCATTTAAAGACGAAAAAAGTTATCGCAATAGGACCATATAGTATTATTTTAACATTAAATATAGTTTGTGATCTTAAATTAGATCTAAAAATTGTAGGGAAGGTGTCTTTAATGTCACCAAGTTGATTTAATGATAGATGATACCACACATACTGACATGAAATTATTACAATATTAAAAAAAAATCTTATCTCTTCACAGATGAGCAAGACGATACAGCGACTACTACACAAGCCAGTGAACAAGGTATGATCCATTGATGATACAGTCAAGTGTATAAATACTAATTTACATTTTGTCAAACCAAAATTGAACTGTTCACCCCTGTTAAAAAACCAAGCATTATTATTATTAAACTATCTGTTTTTTTTAGCTTAACTCTTTCACTGCGTGTACCCGGTATTACTAAGTATAAACAAATGTCGTTGAACTGCGGTATACTCGGTATTACCGGGTATGAGAAAAATTATTATTTATTTGCATTTGCCTATAATATAGCACCCTCTATAGATTTTTGATAAACTTGAATATTTGCAATTCATTAAAACTAATTTTTAGCACAACATGTGCCCTCTATAGTTGTTAATATCGTCTTGAAATTTCTATTTCAGCTTGCGCCCTCTATCACATGTTATTATTATTATAACCTTGTAATTAAAATTATTTTAACCATGGAAAGTTATATTATTAACTACAATGACACATAAACATTCTCCAGTTACCAATTTACCCACCCCAATAGAATAATATCATGTTCATTCTGCAAAAAGAATTCTGAATTAGTCGTTAGTTTTTCTGTAACAAAAAATTTTATTTTTCTATGATTTTGACCAACAATTTTATGCCAAATTTTTTATAAAACGATAAAAATAATTCAAATTTGTTTGATATTTTTATTCGTTACACATATCTTCATCAATATCCAGTGGGAAAACCATATTCCATAAAAATTATAGAAAAAATAGTTTTTATAATAAATTGATAAAAAAACAGAAAATCCAAAATAGATGTAATGATGTCATTAATATGCAAATTAGCTTTTTTTTTTACTTCCAACCATAGACCAACCTTTTAAAATAATTTAAAAATTATGTCATTTATTCTTTTTTGCACATTTCTTAAATGCATATATGCACATAGCTGGGACTAATGCTGCGCAGTGAAAGTGTTAAATCAACAAAAACAATTTCAATGAAGTAAATGTTTGTGTATATTAAATAATTAATAATTTATTGCCATCTGCCACAACTTCCCATCTTATTAAAATAATACTAATGACAATGGCAGTAAAATAAGAAATAATTGATTATACATACTTCCAATTCCAAAAAAAACTACTTTTTCACAGATGTACAAGATGGTTCAGTGACCTCTGCATTACCACAGTCTGACATCCAAGGCAGTCAACAAGGTAGGATCCATTGGTTGATTCCAGAGGTTAATCATCTATTAGTGGTTACATTTTAAAATAAAACTAAATAGAAATGTTATAATAATAACTGTAGCACATTTTGAGTTATTCAAACTGTATACATTTTATGTTTAACTCATAAAAAATCAAAAGCTTTGTCATTTAAATGTGTAATGTATAAATAACTGTCTTTTCTGTATTTTTTTTAAACAGAAGTAACAAAACAATTAGATTCAGATTCACCAGTTACTGTTAATGAGGAATTTCAAAAACAAATAAAGAAAGTGATTGAAGAACAGGAAAGAAAACTTGACGCAGAGAGTGGTGAGTTAAGGATCATAAATGAATTTACTTTGTATTTTATTTCACCACCACACAAGTCAAGTCAGTTACGAAGTTGAACAATAGAAAATGATCAATAGACATTTATTTAAACATATATAACTCAATCAAAAATGTTCTAAAGCTATTCTTTAATATACTGTTCAATACATAATGTATACATAACTATATTCTTTATATTTGTCTTTATAACAGAAGTGACAAAGGAATTACCATCAGATTCACCAGGGACTGTTAATGAGGAATCTCGTACACAATTGGAACAGGAAATTAAATCTAAACCAGAAACTGGTGAGTTAAGTCTCATAGAATAATTTGTATATTATTATATGGTTAATTTGGCCTGAAGCTGGCCTTTAATATGCTGTTCAACGTATACTAACAATGACTGTCTTTTCTGGATGTTTTTATTGACCAGAAGTGACAAAGCAACTACCATCAGTTTCATCAGATACTCTTAGTGATGAATTTCAAACACAAGTAGTGGAACAGGAAACTAAACCTGAACAAGAGAGTGGTGAGTCTCATAAAATATTAGTTGTATTATTATATGGTTAAAATAACTTCGTAAGGTGATTTTATAATATGGATTTCAACTAAATTCTTCTTCATATCCTGTTTTTGTTTTATTTCAACATTGATTAAAATAGGAAAGTCAGAAATAGAAAAAAAATGCTAAATTCATACATTTAAATGATATAATAAGACAAGACAACTTTTCTATTTAACTAATCTTTAAAAAAGAACATTTCTTTTTAATATTATTAGTCAAGTGAATGAGAATAAAATTGATACAATATTACAATATCTTCATAATCTAAAATATTTTTAACATGTTGACGGTTTCAAAATGAAACGCGAGGTAGCAATTTCGGAAGGAAATTATCTCAGCAACAACATATTAACGTGTAGAAGAAATTTGAATACGTGAAATATTGATGTGCGCTCTTTTAAATGTAATGAACTATGATGCAAAAGATGAAAATACGACTTTTTTTATTTAACTGGCCATATGATGACGTCACAACATCCGATTGGCAAAATGTTCACATTATTTCGTATATACAATCCAATAGCTTCCAGAAAATGTTTTAATCGTGATTATCACATTTTATTCTTACGATCTATAACAGATTAAAATTTACTGTAAAGATGAAATTAATGACCCACGTAATTTAAATTTTTAGGTATGATGACGTCATCAAAAATTAAAATATTTTAACTCATGCGAAAGATAGTTGATTGACCTAGACAATATTAAAATCTCGGAGAAAATGGAATATGGATAAGCGTGATGCGCTCCATTGAATGTGATGAGCAATAACGAAAGAGACAAAAATCCTATATTTTACATTCGTGTGGCCATACAATGACGTCACAAAATCCGTGATGAAAAAATTCTGCATGAATTCATATCTACAACATATCTGCTTACATATTAAGTAAAAAAAATTATGGGTAACCGTTGATCCTGAGGAGCTATAATAGATTCAAAATAGGCATAATTTTGACAATATTTTGTTACTTTTTAAACTAAAACGCCTAAAACGTGCGCAAATGGTCTAAATCAACGTGTTCGTATGACGTCATATTAATTTGAAATGGTGTCAATGTTTCGCGCGCGTGGTAATTTTTGACATGCACAAAATGTCATGAATTGCATAGAAAGTTGATTAGAAATTAATTTTGCGCATTTTGAAATGTTAAATGCATGTGCGCGCATAACTTCTTGTAAAACATGCCATTTTTAGTGCACAAAAAGTTGACCCTTGATAAGAATTAACCTTTCGCCAAGTGTCAATAAAAAATGACTTTTATTTTTTATCCTATGATCAATCATTGAAATTCATACCTAGCATACTTTTTACATAGCAATATCAGCTTAGATAATTAAACTTTCCAAAATGTTATCACAAATGTTCGTTAAAGTTTATATGAAAATTTCTATGTAATAGTCAGCAGTTATCGTATAGCATACTTAAAATAACATTTTGTAGTTTTTTAATAATGTCGCATTGTAAGGTAATAATTTCACAACATTTCAAAAACTTTACTTTTCTACAGATGGGGAAGATGAAGATGAATCGCTCATCAAGCAACCAGGTATGATCCATCTGTACCCTTTTTATGTGTACAGATACACAAGTGTATAGATACTTACTTTTTTTTTTATGAATTGATGAAAACTATTGTTTAATGTCATTACGACCCTCTTGTTGGAAGGTAACGTTTATAATAAAATTTAAAATAGAAACTAGAATTTAATTCGTCACTTTGACGAATTATAGGTGATCATTTTTATCATTTTAATGAAATTAAAACTTTTTAAACATGCACGTACGTTAACATACGATCGTAAAAAGTTGATGTATGCCATTCTATGACATGATGCATACGCTTATAGTACTGAGTTGTGCATGCCATATACAATATGTACAGTATATACTGTATATCTATATACAGTGTAGCATAGGTGAAATTACGGGACACACATCATGTTCTAATTTTTTGGTATGATGGAATTATCAAAATAAACTCAAAGATGACAATTTCGAAAGATAATGAATTGAGCAAATAAATATAAGAATTGCAAGAGAATCTGGCATGTAGAAGCGCTGTGCGCGCTGTTTGAAATTTGTATAACTTTGACGAAAAAGATGAAAAAACTACTTTTTAACTTCATCTGGCCATATGTTAACGTCACAACATCCGATAGGCTTAGTTTTTATATGAATTCATATCTACATTTCATCAGCTTTCATAATAAATTATAATCATCAAGGTAACCTTCAATTCTGAAGAGCTGTAAGATATTCAAATTTACGGCAAAGGTGAAATTACACGACCTACGTTATTCAAGTTTTTACGCGTGATGACGTCATCAAAATGAAAACACTGACAACTTATGATAAAGATAAATAATTAAGCAAGCACACACTGAAATTTGTGCGAAAATCGAGCTCAAATAGCGGAGATGCGCTCTATTGAATGTGATAACCTACACAAAACGGAAAAAAATCCTAATTTTTTAATTCAAGTGGCCATTTGATGACGTAATACCATTTTGTACGTCTAATGTGTATATACATTTATATCTACAACTCAATGGCTTCCCGAATAAGTTAAAAAACTTAGGGGTCATCGTGCATTCTGAAGAATTATTTTCATTTTAAAAATGCCTTATTTTTCATCATTTTCAGCACTTTAATGCAATTAATGTGCGCATTTGTCATTTTTAACATGCTCGTATAGCGTTATTTTAAGTCGGAACGGACTCAAATTTGGTGAATGTACTAAGGATGGTGAGTAGAATGCGATTTCTACAAAAAATTCGTATTTTTACGCTTTTTAAGAATTGCGCGCGCAAAAACGCATTTTTGCGCAGTAATTTTTTGAAACACGCAAATAGTCTAATTCATGCTCTAAATTGATCAAAACTTAATTTTGAGCTTTTTAAATTTTTTACGCGCGATTTCACGCGTATGACCCTACGTGCGCGTGCCTTTTATTGGTTAATATATTTACCTTTTACCTGAAGTTTACGTATTGTGAATTTTATTGATATGTGATAAAGAGTTATGGCGATATGATTGATAATGTGATTTAACAAAATGGCGTATAAATGACGTCACGGTTGAGTGATCACGCTGAAAAGCTTATTAGGATTAAGTTACAGTATTTGAAAGATATTGTGAAAATTTTGTCATCTTCAACATTCAACTTTTTGAGATAATTGTTACACAAAATCTGTACAGAGAGAAATAAAGAATAAAGATTTCATACAATAACAATAGGTGATCATTTTATTCTAAATGATCACCTAATAATAGTGTATTAATTGGCGATTTGAAATTAGTTTATATAGATCAATTAAATATTAATTTTAATTGTGAGATTCAATTCAAATAAACATTTATTTCTTTCATTTTCAAATTAAAATTAATACATTATAAATTCTGAGATTTTCATTTTGAGAATTTTAATAAATCATAATGTATAAAAAGATGTTTAAATTATAACGAAAATGAGAGGGGCAAAAAATCCCAAGAAGTATGAATCCATTAAAAAAAATATAATCCAATTGAAAACTTTTTGGGAAGCCATGTATAATATTATATATAAATATAAATATAAACAGATACTGTCTTTTATATCATTCCTTGTAAATTTTATATCATTATATCTTTTGTATGTACATTTGATAAGGCCAACAGAGTAACATATTTAATAAATTAAATGAAATCCGTGCCTTCTGATTAAATCAACAAACATTCAAACTATTTATTCTTTATTTATTCAAATTTATTTAATTTTAACATACTATTAAATGTTTTAGGTTTAACTGTGTTCATACTTTGTTAAGGGTTAGGGTGTTTAATTGTTTAATTATTTTTTAATGAGCTTGCTTTGTTGTTATTTCAGGTATGCATCATGGCGGGTAAGTATTTTCCACATATGTACTGTTATTTGATCAAATTAAAATATAATTTGGTAATAAATTGGCACTTTGTGTGTGTGATTTACAGAATACATTAAACTTTTATTTTCATTTCATTTATTTTGCCATATAGAATGTATAAAAAACAATTAAAAGAAAACTAAATCAAAAAGAAAAAGATTAATCTCTGCCTCCCCACAAAGGCCGACAGGATTACCAAAGCATAAGTAAACACTGTCTAGTGGCTCTCGTCAAAGCCAATACAGGGCTGGTGCTAATCAACTAAAGCCTGTTTTCTAGTCTACGTTATTCGATTCAACACGATTGTTTGAACACAATCAAGTTGAAAGAAACAACAATTTTAATGTTAATACTTTATTAGAATTTGAATTATCTAATTGTACCTTGTTATTTCTAGTCGAAAGAAAAAGAGACGTTGCAAGTTGTTATAAGGTATAGTATTTAACTTTAAATTTGAATTTGTTTCTAATGTCATGCACTGTTTTTCTATTAAAAGACTAATGTAGTTTCAAAATGTAAGAAATCATTTGTCTTTTTTCCTATTACAAAACCTATAAAATGCTTTTTGTTGTAGTCATTTGCAGTATTTTAAAACAACTTTAAATGAAAACAAAATAGAAAGCAATATTTTTAAAAAGATGAGGATTTATGAAATATTTTCTCTTTTAGATTACTGGTTGGTAGTTACTGTATATATGATGGATTAACTGCTGTTGGTGGCTGTAGTATCTGGTGTGTACATAAGAAAGTGACCAAGTCTCTTACTCAGTCAAAAAATGCAACAGATGACAGTAGATTTCATACATTTTAAAGGCATTGTATGGATAATATTGAAGATAGATGTGAAATTATAAAGATGTGAAAGCCTAAGGGAGTTTTGACACAATGACAAATCACTAAAGATCTAGGGAGTTATTGCCATCTAAGTCAAATTCACAATCCGCTTCCACCACCCCTTTTTTATAAAAAACCAAATAAACAAAAAAAATATTTTCCCCTCAAAAAATTCAGCCATGCTTGTCAGATGAAATGACAACATTGATTTAAGGATTTTTGTAAAATACAGCTTTCTTAAAACAGAACTTTACAAATTTCAGTTTATTACCATTCCAAATTCTTTTATTGATTTTATAAAAAGAATCAAAAATGAAAATTAGACTTTTTAGTTTGCCTCAAGGAAATTGTGTAATTGACCAAAAAAGGACCAAAGAAAAAAGAAATCATTAAATGAAATAAAGTAGGTAATGCAATTCCAGTAGACAGACAATGCTGTAGTAGACAGTTGTCAACATATTGAAGCTGTAACTCAGTTGTCAATTGTGTACTCAATGCCGTAGTAGACAGTTGTCAACATATTGAAGCTGTAACTCAGTTGTCAATTGTGTACTCAGTGCTGTAGTAGACAGTTGTCAACATATTGAAGCTGTAACTCAGTTGTCAATTGTGTACTCAATGCTGTAGTAGACAGTTGTCAACATATTGAAGCTGTAACTCAGTTGTCAATTGTGTACTCATTTATTTGTCATTTCATATTGAAAACCAATTGCTCTTACTATTTGAAAATGGACAGACAGACATGCTTACTATTTTTATATGATTACAGTTTAGATATCTAAAGTTACATAATTAGCATACACATTTTGATGGGTAGGATATGGGAACAAAAAGTGGGGTTTTTTCAAATATTGATACAGTATTTAGTTAGATGGACAGTTAGAGATGCCCCTACAATCTTATTGTTTCAAAGTGTATATTGCAGCTATAAACATGTTAAAGATGTATTGTCCCCAAAAACATGAAAAATGAAGATTAATTAAATGTGGCGCAGTGTGAAGGGCGTGTGGCGCAGTGTGTTGGACGTTCGACTACTGACTGGAGATCGAGGTTCGAATCCAACTCTCGCTGCATTGCTTGTATCCTTAGGCAAGATACTTTACTTACGTTTGCCTCTCTCCATCCAGGTGTATAAATGGGAACCCGGTTAGATCAAGACGCAACTTTGCGCTGATTACTAGCTGCATTATGGGAGTATGTTTCCATACGTGTTTGATCCAAAAAATGACTGGGGTAATAAGGTTTCACAACATTAGGCGCTATATAAATCCAGGATATTATTATTATTATTAAATCAGACTTTGGATAGGTTTTTTTTTTTGAAGTTTTAATCAAGTTAATCACTTTCGTAGAAAAAAATATTTTTTCACGTATAAAATGACAAAATAAATGGTTAAATTCAACCAAAAACCCATTGGCTGGCAGCCAATTTGACTATTTTTTGCTTTAAATTACAGTTTCTTCAGGTAAATACATTTTTTCTATCCAATTTTTGGTCAAAATGGATAACTATTATGTGACATTAAAGTTGCATATTAAAAGAAAATTGTTAAGAATTATTTTTTTCAGGGGACAGTACGTCTTTAAAGTAAAATAATAATTTGATAAATGAAAAACATTTTTTTTAATCAAATTTATAAGGGGATGGGGTATGACAGCAGCAAATAGGTGTTTGATGGGGATAAAATGATACTGATGATAATAATGTTGCTATTTATTTGTATTAATAACTACGGTAGTTATGATTAATGATGCTAAGTTGTATTTTAAATCAAGAAATCATGTAATAATTAGACCATGACAATCTAAGTGTATTGTGACCAAGACAATAATATTTTCCACTCAACAACACAATTTGTTGTGGATAAATCCAAAAGCTGTAGGAATCACTGTATTTATGGTACAGGGATTTTAACAACACAATTTGTTGTGGATAAATCTAAAAGCTGTAGGAATCACTATATTTATAGTACAGGAATTTTTACCAAAAATGACCAAATTGATAATGATGTTATTATATTAATGATGTGCAATTGTCAGTCTGTGTTTTCATCCTTCATGCTGCATTTTAGTTAAAGTGTGGCCTACTGTACTTAATAAGCCTACAATAAATATAATAATTCAATTCACATTAATATTTTGTTCTCTTTTAGTTAAAGTGTGGCCTACTGTACTTAATAGGCCTACAATAAATATAATAATTCAATTCACATTAATATTTTGTTCTCTTTTAGTTAAAGTGTGGCCTACTGTACTTAATAGGCCTAACAATAAATAGAATAAGTCAATTCACATTAATATTTTGTTCTCTCTTAGTTAAAGTGTGGCCTACTGTACTTAATAGGCCTAACAATAAATATAATAATTCAATTCACATTAATATTTTGTTCTCTCTTTGTTAAAGTGTGGCCTACTGTACTTAATAGGCCTAACAATAAATATAATAATTCAATTCACATTAATATTTTGTTCTCTCTTAGTTAAAGTGTGGCCTACTGTACTTAATAGGCCTACAATAAATATAATAAGTCAATTCACATTAATATTTTGTTCTCTCTTAGTTAAAGTGTGACCTACTGTACTTAATAGGCCTAACAATAAATATAATAATTCAATTCACATTAATATTTTGTTCTTTCTTTTCTAAGTTAATTATATGTTTTTTTGTGCAGAATTACAAAAACAAAACATGACAAACACATAATGTGTTCTGTTTTGTTTTTTTGTAATTATTGCATATTATGCAAATGAGACCAGGTAAAAGGAAGTAAATAATTAAATCCTTGCACCCTCTAATCCTTCCCCTTACCACACTAGACATAGACACAACTTTGTTGAATCTCACTGTGCTACTAAACGCCACTTCTCTAGCCCTGTTCCATATTTTGATCCGGTTGTTAAACAAACAATGCTTAAATCTAAATTATTGTTTGATGAATTGTTTATAGTGTTACATTTTTTTGTACTAAATTATATTTTTTATGAATACATTTTATGATATCTGTTTGTTGAAATGATTTGAAAAGTGTTTTCACTTTTAATTAAATTTTGTAAATTAAAGCTCAATTCAGTGTTTATGCTGCTTGTAATGCTTATATATTTGTTTTTTTTTGTTTTTTTTTCTCTTTTGTGAGGATTTTACCCACTTTTATTCCTTATAAAAATTCATATTTTTGTAAATAATATTTATCTTTATATAATATGCATAATTTTCATTAATATTTGTTTCTCTACTCTACTCAATTAATACAGATGTAAGTTTTTCTTATACATACATTAAGATATAATAATAATTATAATTATAAAACAAAATTATATTTTCATAACTATATACAAGTATTTCAACTCAAATATCCATAACAAAATAATTATAATTTTTAATTAATACCAATTACCAATATGTTATACTTTAAACATGTTCATAGCATTTCTTTAACACTTTCTTTTCACATGAACATAATTATAATTTTCTTATGGTATTATATTTTATACACATTAAATTTAAGTATAAATTGTTAATATACACATATAATTCCTTTATGAATGTATATTTCTACTTTAATCATGCTTTGATTCTTATGTAACATTATCTTCTACATAAATTCATATAATAATTCACAGTTTTATCTAGTATAGTTTGTTGTTTGCAACATTATTTTATCTCATATTTGTTAATAAATACTAATGAATGAAAAACTTATTTGTTTATTTGTAAGGATAGTGTGTTTGTTTGGAAGGTGTAGATTTTAACATCGAGGAGATCATTATATCAAAATGTACGTGCTTAGCTATTAAAAAAAATTCATTGTATTATTATAGGAATAGGAATAATAATATCCATTTCACCAATCCAGAGAGTAATATTAATAAAGTTCTTCGATATTACACAGCGATAATGTGTTACGTACACAAATGGTGATTGCGCCCTCTATAAAAAATAAAGTTTAATCAAAGATCTTATAATCTAAAGATGTGACACTACCCGCGTTTACGCGTAACACTTTAGAAGCGTCAAATTATAGTGCGCCCCCTCGCTTAAACAAGTAACGAACTTTTGCGTGACGATCGCAATATTCTTTATAAAATGGGATTGAGAAGTCGCGCCAAAGTTTGTATGGTTAAGAAACACTGAATGAAAAGAGAAAAAGTGGAGGGATGTACTGTGCTGCAATTAATTGTAAAAGCAATTGAAAGGCCAACCCAGAACTTAAGTTTTACAATTTTTCCAAAGACAAGATCAGGTAAATTTATGTAATTAAATAGGCCTAAGTAGCCTAGTACATCTTAACATATGCTATGACTATGTAGGCATAGGGACTAGCCTAATCTTACTTTACTTTTTTTTACTATTCAATTTATACATAGGCTAGGCCTAGGCCTAGGCTATATTAATAAACTAGGCTAGTTAGGCCTATTATTAATAATTAAACGTATGAAATGATTATTATTATCATTATTAGGCTACTAGGCCTAGGCTAGGCCTACTAGGCTAGTACATTAGTTATATAACAGTGAAATTACACTAATTTCACTGTTCCCTGGTTATATTACTTATCCTCTAACATTTAGGCTAGGCCTAGTACCCTTAACAAACAATTTTTAAAACTTTCAATTCAAGAAACATTTATTGACCAAATATATATCATTACAATTGTTGGCATATAAGTAAAAATTTGGTCGAAAGACTACAAGAAGCCCAATTGGCATGTCGCTGTAGGCCTAGTCCCTCTTTTTACATTATACAAAAAATAATAATAATAATACTTAATATAAACAAATTGTGATCTTGATTATTTCATGCTTTCCGTCTCATGGTTAATATTTGCTTTCTGTCTCATGGTTATTTTATTTCGTTTAATTTAACTAGCCGTTTACATTACAGTATATTAACGCATGAAATAATTCATTATTAGGCTAGGACATTATGATTAGTTATAATATCAGTGAAATTACACTATTTTTATTGTTCCCTGGTTATATTACTTATCCGTTGAGTAGCCCTAACAAACAATTTTTAATTGAATCTTATACTTAATATTTATGAAATTCAACCGTTAGTTAGTTAGTGGTTTTAGGTTAGGCTTAAGTATTTGATTTTAAGCCCTAACCAATTTGAAAATCAATTA
Source organism: Antedon bifida (assembly GCF_963402885.1). Classification (NCBI taxonomy): domain Eukaryota; kingdom Metazoa; phylum Echinodermata; class Crinoidea; order Comatulida; family Antedonidae; genus Antedon; species Antedon bifida. The sequence goes on along the minus strand of NC_136228.1, from coordinate 15,537,908 downwards.
GCATGCACGTAGACGTCCTATAATTACGTAAACGTTAATTATGATAAAGCAAAAACTCACTAGACAATTATTAATTTACAGGTGCGCAAAATGGGCCCAGAACACACGACGCGCGGATTTGAGAAGGAAACCAAGTTCCTATTTACACGTAATTGCCACTTGTGCAATATTCATTTCGAAGAATCTCAAATACTGATTAATCAACAATCACGCCTTTAAGTTTATACTCACAGGCAGACTAAATCAAGATTGCCTTGAGAACTTATTTTCTATTGTCAGAGGGAGAGGGGGGTCATCGCTATTACCCGATGGCAGATGAATTTAGAGCCTCCCTGAAGGAAGTTATGTGCAACAGGATGTTAATTCCGTCAGGGAATTCGAATTGCCTAGAAGACACTGATCGACAGCAAATGGAATTGATGCAATAATGATGGCCCAATCATCATCATCATCGCATCATGTTGACAACGATGCTCTGACGACGACTGCTGCTTAGAAGACTTTGAGATGACTCAGCTAAATACTTTAGTATATGTAGCCGGTTACGTCGTCAAGAAAGCAAGTGTAATGCACAATTGCGATATCTGTAAACAGTGCGATGCGAGAAACCAATCGAAAACTGGAAGACCCAAAGCAGCTAGTTCCTATATGAAGTTGAATGTTTGTTCACCAGCAATTGAAACATTGCTAATTGAAACGTACGTAAACCTACGCATATTCTATGCTGTTAAATTCTTCAACAGAGACATAATCAATGATAAGAAGAAGAGTGAAAAATTAATTAAAGTATCACATTTATGAGGTATGCCATAAAGTTGTAGGAGGTCTGTACGGGCCTCAGTCTGTGCATTATCGGCTAGAAATGATGATCATTACGACGGTCTGGTATGATGATTGAATAATTATAAATATGATGATTTTATTTCAATGTTTCTACATTTTTTATATTTCCTCTGGGTGGCCCGTGCATCATTTTGCAATAGCTTTTGAGTTAATTTTAAACTGAGACTACTATAACATAACTAATTGCTATCTCAGGTTTTAAATAAATTATAATAACAAATAAATGTCATGGCGAATGATGGGTACATAATACAGTAGTCCTAGTATGAATTGTCTCAGAATTGACTATCATAATCTGTTTCATGTCATGACTGTAGGCTTAAGCCTATGATTGTTTATAAATATATTCCTACAAATTACTGCAATAAAATAGTCGAAGTAGTGATTTTCAAAAAGTGACTTCTTGTTCTTTTTTAATTGTTTATAACACACTATTTGACTACTATATTTTCCTAATCTATACTGTTTTGCTGCTGGATGAAAAGGAAGAACATATCAAGAACAAAAACGGAATACGATGCGCTTAGTGTTGTTAATACCAGAGGGACCGACTCGCATAAATAAGTAGTAGTGATGTGAGTGATGATTACTCCTAAATGATGATTTTGAGGATGATGATAAACATTCAATAATAACAACAATATTCAGTAATTAAAACAAATAGAGATATACAAAGTACAGGAAATAATTTATTATAATTTAATCGCACATTACCGCAATTATTGTGATGAAAAAAATTGAGTATTCAGTTACAATACAGTAGACATATCTGATCCATAAATCTACTTGTTTGAGCGAGAGGGCGCCCTATAAAATGAGCTCCATGTGTGTTACATAAATTGCACGTAAAATTCCGAGAGTGTCCTATCTTTAGTATATAAGATCTTTGGTTTAATCACCCCAACAAACAACCACTCGCATGTTATCGTCCTCGAAGAATGTCAAACTCAAGAAGTAAGTTTTTGTTTCATAATATTATCATACCATATCATATACGGAATTCTTTATACTGTGTTGGTTTAATGTCAGGTCTTTCTTCTTTTAATTTTTTGAATCTTATATTTGTATCCTAGGCTAGGCCTAGGCCTAACACTCTATATAATTGCTAGGGATTCCCATTGCTAGGCCTAGGCTAGGCCTAGTCTAGTAGGGCCTAGGTAGGGAGACATTGCCTAGTAGTAGTAGTAGCCTAGTAGGCCTAGGCCTACTAGCTGGGGCAGGCCCTACCTCTAGCCATGCTCTAGCTAACAAAGGCCGGCGCTAATGCAGTTTCGTACCCACCCCTTAAAATTACTCAAAATCTGCAGCCAACCAACTCACGAGTTGTCTGCATCATCTTGCATGCAATCATAAAATTGTAAAAAATCGATATTTTTTTAAAAATAACTATTTTTAATCAATTAATACTGAGCACCCTTCAGAAATACATCGCCAGCTTAGCTTCGCGAAAATCATCGCTAGGCCTGCCGATAAAAGTACGGGGGCCTTATAGGGCATCGATCTATAGCGGACGCTGTAATTTTTTATTCACCTTTGAAAATGAAAGACCTCTTTATTAAATACTTGGAAATAAGAAATGCAACAAAAACAGAAAGATATAATTTATTGAAATGTAATGTACAGGTGGTCGTCCATCCAGCCGAAGCTGATCATTAGGGACCCTCACAAAAATATAATTTGACAAAACAATAACACACAACACTCAAAATAAAAAGAATTTCTAAAAATTAACAACATAATTAAACACAAAATATTTCTTTATGAAAAAACTTCAAATTCGTTTCATGAGGAACATATAAAACATATTTGTTATAGCTATACATATTATAATAAGACCATTACATCGTCCGCTATAGATCGATGCCCTATAAGGCCTCCGTACTTTTTTCTGCATGCCTAGCGACGATTTTCGCGAAGCTAAGCTGGCGATGGATTTTTGAAGGGTGCTCAATTATTAATTGATTAACAATATTTATAAATACAAAATTATCGATATTTTACCATTTTATGCTTGCAGAATATTGTAGACAACTCGTGAGTAGGTTAGATAAAGTATTGAAACAATTTTGAGTAATTTTAAGAGGTGGGTACGAAACTGCATTAGCGCCCAAAGGCCTACTAGCCTTTTAACCCTAGGCCTACTACTATAGTAGGCCTAGTAGAGTAGTACTAGTAGGCAGGGAGGGAGGGAGTCTCCACAACTTGCTGTTGTTATTAATATATTAGTTAGAGAACAGACGTCAACTGCATTGGATCGGTCCCAAGCCCGTAGCCAGGGGGGTTCGTAGGGTTCGAACTAACCCCCTTTTCCTGAAGTGCCCTTTCAAACCAGAGAGCCTACTCTAGGCATAGGCCTAGCCTATATGATGATTTGTTGCCTTTTCTGTAGTATAGCCAGCAGGGAAATGTTACCTTTATTACTAAATAGCAAGATCGTATCATAAAATAGCTAATAATCCCGCCGTTTCCAGTGTATTTTCAAATTTATTTTACAAAGAAAATTCGTGATTTTACATCATTTGCCGACTCTGACTATGAATTATCCGGCCCCGCAGAAAAAAGTTAGTTCATTTTAGTTACACTGCGCATGTATTGCTTTCGTAGGGCCGGCCAGGGACGTTCGCCACGCGTGGTGTGTAGAGTGAAAGGCCAATTTACACAGACGAGCGGTAACGGTAAGCAGTAATTGTAAGCGAAAAACCGCGTGGCTTTTCCCATTTACACAGCGTGCAGAGTTCGCGAACAGAGTGGTGGAAAGTAGGTGCGTGTAGGCCTCGAGGCTAATGCATGTTATTACAGTCACTGCTGGCCTGGATGTGACTGACTGTCAGTAGGCCTAGCACACACAGACCTAAGTTTTAGAGGGACTTGTTGCCTAATAACGTACTAAAATGTATATTTTCTTTTCACTATCCTTATACGAACAATTAGTCACGTCGTAGGTGTTTGTATTTCTGAATAAAAAGAAGTTGCAAAACTAGGCTAGGGCTACTACGGCACTCGTATTTATTGTCGTCTTTGACTACTCGACGGACACAAAAAAAAGTTGTTGATAGATGACGTCATTTCAATCATGTCGTTGATTGGCCAGAATCCATAATTACAGCGCGGTATTTTCACAAAATCGAATCTGTTTCGATCCTGAGCGGATTTCCGCTCAACCACGATCGCGCTCCTAAAACCAGCAATTAGCGTCGCCAAGGGGGATTCCCCATTCCTTTCAAGCGCCAATTTACTTTCAGGCGCCAATTTACTTTCATTACCTCACAGTGTATCCAATGCGGTGTTACAGAAACACCTCTAGAGCAGGCAGACAAGTACCAACCAAATGGTTTCTTTTATTTAACAAAGCAATTTTTATGTAAAAAATATAGTTAATAAAAACAATATTTAATAGTGGGCCTAAATAATGTGTAACAATTGGAGAGAGAGATTCACTTCTGTTTTTGATGATTCTTTTCTCCGAAAAATGTCAACCATTTTGGTTACTAAAATACAGTAGAAAAACATGTGCTGTCATCCTTCCAGCTGCTGCTCTATCTTCTAGTATCATCGCGTGTGACAGCCCTGTGTAAACACAGCCAATTGACAATCAAATAACCCTTTTTATGGCACAATATTAACTTTAAAATGATACTTTGTAACTTATTATCAATGTTTTGTTGACTATTGCTTGTTAGATTTGTATTAGTGAAATATAGGTAAACAACTCCACATTTTCTGTCCGATTTTTTTTTCCCTAGCTTTAGGCTAGGCTGGCCCCTCCTACTCTAGCTAAGCCTAGATAGCCTAAAATAGTAGACTAGCCCAGCCAGGTTAAGTAGAACTAGTTGGCCAATGACTCTCAGCCAAGTTGGGACATGGCCTTATTTCTTGTTTTGTACGACTGTCTGTAGTACGTTTTTTTTACCATATTTAAAGAGGGTGATCCATCCAGCAATTGCTGATCATTAGGGACCCTCAGAGGTTCACAAGACAAACATATACACAAGATGTTCTACATAAACAAAGTCTTATTACAAGTCTTTGGTAGTGGAGTTCTAATTTTGTCCTTAGAAAATCCTGACATGTGACGGGACTTGAACCCAGGACCCTTGGAGTGGTAGCCAAGCATCATAACCACCAAGCCACAACTCCACTCCAAAACGACTGTTGGACTGTATCCTTCAGGATATCAACCCCCAGTTTTGGGCATTATTTCCTCGAAAACACAAGGAGAGCAAATTAGTGCTTTTTTGCCTTTTCCTTACGTGAGGGACTGAAACATGCAAGCTTGTTGGCTTTGGTGCGATGTTGATTTTGGTGCGATGTATAAGAGTTGGTTTTGGTGCGATGTGTAATATACAATATTTTCTACCAAACATAGCCTGATATTTTCAAAGTATAACACTAATTTCCAAGCATCTAGTGCTCTATCTTTTTCAATTTTTCTTACCTCAGCCTCAACCATGGTGGGGCCCAGGTCCTGGGCCAGGAAACTCTTAGAGGATGCGGTTGCTCTTATGGCTGGTGACCAACAGCATTGGTGTTTTGATATACGTTTGATATTAAATCTTCAATGGGTGGGGGAGATTAAACCGGAGGGTAATTCCTATAAGGGGGAGAAGTGCCTTTTTTTTTGGAAAAAAAGAACCCCCCTGTAAAAATCCTGGCTACGGACTTGGGTCCTCAGACGAACGTAAACACATGGATGATGAAGATGTTTTAACGTTCATGCTCGACTCATTGAGGAGATCAGGCTTAACATTTTTTTTAAAACCCACAAAAAAAGTAGAACAAAAAATTGACAAGCGTCGACCCTGCAGCCACTGCCTCTGGGGCTATACCCTCATCAATACACCGAGCCATCCATCTCGTTGGTCGAATCAGGTTTTACTTTGTATGAATGGAGAAAAAATATAAGCTTTTTAACCAACCAATCAGAACTGAGTGACGTTTCTATACTTGTGTCACCACATAACAAACAGGCCTTCCATGGGGCTTCTCTGATCTCACAACAAGCATTCAAACACAGCTTTGTGGCCTTTCATTTTCAAAAACCACAGTGTTGTGGTCTTTTATTTTCAGAAAACACAGTGTGGTGGTCTTTCATTTTCAGAAAACACAGCGTTGTGGTCTTTCATTTTCATGATGCATCAAATAACTACAATGCACTGTAAAGTTTGACGTGATGCATAAAAAACTACTGAACTTTTCTATTTAATACTGAAATTTATTTTAACAATTTGAGAACTTGCAATGCACATAGAGTATGATGATGGACCTATCTTATTTATAGGTCCATGGTATGATAAAGAAATTGGTACACTATTTAAAAAGTGTAATAAGGGATCATCTCACAGTGTGTTGATTGACTTGGTACTGTACACCATGCACTGTGGCTGCTGTGTACAATCTCACAGTGGGTTGATTGACTTGGTACTGTAGACCATGCACTGTGGCTGCTGTGTACAATCTCACAGTGGGTTGATTGACTTGGTACTGTACACCATGCACTGTGGCTGCTGTATACAATCTCACAGTGTGTTGATTGACTTGGTACTGTAGACCATGCACTGTGGCTGCTGTGTACAATCTCACAGTGTGTTGATTGACTTGGTACTGTACATCATGCACTGTGGCTGCTGTATACAATCTCACAGTGTGTTGATTGACTTGGTACTGTAGACCATGCACTGTGGCTGCTGTGTACAATCTCACAGTGTGTTGATTGACTTGGTACTGTACATCATGCACTGTGGCTGCTGTGTACAATCTCACAGTGTGTTGATTGACTTGGTACTGTAGACCATGCACTGTGGCTGCTGTGTACAATCTCACATTGTGTTGATTGACTTGGTACTGTACACCATGCACTGTGGCTGCTGTGTACAATCTCACAGTGTGTTGATTGACTTGGTACTGTACACCATGCACTGGCTACTGTGTACAATCTCACAGTGTGTTGATTGACTTGGTACTGTAGACCATGCACTGTGGCTGCTGTGTACAATCTCACAGTGTGTTGATTGACTTGGTACTGTAGACCATGCACTGTGGCTGCTGTGTACAATCTCACAGTGTGTTGATTGACTTGGTACTGTAGACCATGCACTGTGGCTGCTGTGTACAATCTCACAGTGTGTTGATTGACTTGGTACTGTAGACCATGCACTGTGGCTGCTGTGTACAATCTCACAGTGTGTTGATTGACTTGGTACTGTAGACCATGCACTGTGGCTGCTGTGTACAATCTCACAGTGTGTTGATTGACTTGGTACTGTAGACCATGCACTGTGGCTGCTGTGTACAATCTCACAGTGTGTTGATTGACTTGGTACTGTACACCATGCACTGTGGCTGCTGTGTACAATCTCACAGTGTGTTGATTGACTTGGTACTGTACACCATGCACTGTGGCTGCTGTGTACAATCTCACAGTGTGTTGATTGACTTGGTACTGTAGACCATGCACTGTGGCTGCTGTGTACAATCTCACAGTGTGTTGATTGACTTGGTACTGTACACCATGCACTGTGGCTGCTGTGTACAATCTCACAGTGTGTAGATTAACTTGGTACTGTACACCATGCACTGTGGCTGCCGTGAGTACAGTACATGCCATATCTGAATTTCCTCACTATAAATTTATGATACAGTATTTGTCACAATTGTGTGCATCAACTATTTTGGGAAGATTTGGGAATTGTGATAATGCCTTATGTGTACTGACAAGTATACTGTCATCTATTATCAGATATCAATTGTGTGGTAAAATTGTCAACTAGATGTTGTCTTATGATTACCTCATCCTTTGGAAGGAACATAAAGTTGTGAACAACATAAATACACATTTTGTATGTCGAGTAGGATATATTGTTTGAAAGTTTGCATGGCGAAATCAAATGTTGATATAAAGTTTGCGGTACACCACATAGAACTGTTGAGTTTCTCGACGTTTCGATCAATATGCTTTGGTCGTCCTCGGGAGTTAATATACATGGTGTACCGCAAACTTTATATCAACAATCAAGTAGGATAATTGTAGGTGCTGTATTATGGCTACTGTAAATCTGAATTCAGTTTCCAGTTACACCGTCAAAAATACTTTTTCTTTTTTGTTTTTGTTGACATTAATTTATTGTGCCTTAACAGTTTAGTTTGTTTATTAAAAGAATATTAGTATTTCTAATCTACAGTATACTACAAAGGATTGTGTTGTTGTTTTGTGTGTTAGATTGTGCACAAAGGCATGTGCATTGTTACCTCACAAAATAAAACTGATAGGAAATTTAATTTCATTATGCAAATTTTATCTTAATTAGTCCGTAACACATTTTTTCATGGCTTAGACTTAGAGCACTCTTCATACTAATGGAGATTTGGATGTATAAGTTTCATCCGATTAAAAAATGGTAACATGCATTGATAGTTGACAAACATATTGTGATTTTAATAAATAAAATAATTTATTATATAATATAAGGTAAATTAAACAGAAAAAAGTAATGTGATGATGTTTGTTTGCCCAGCCTTTGTTTACTGTGCACTTTCACCTTGGCTGGAAAACCCCACTGCCAGGGCAATTTAGAGTCATTGTTGTCTTTCAGGTTTAAACTTGCAAGTGATTATTAATTTCCAATAGACCATATCATAAAAACCTATCAAAAACTACGTTTGTGAGTTTGTTCTCTGTTGATATAAAATCTTTTATTTTCCATTGAATAGGTTGACATGCAAGACTGATTAGGAAGTCATGAGACATACAGAACGCGGCAAAGAGGGTGTTGGCATTTTGCATAACAATAAACACCTTGTAGGCTGGTAGCGTCCATTGATGTACAGTAGGGCTGTACAATCCCATTGTTGGACCAGTGGATGGAGGATTCTTTTACAGACAAATTACAACATTTTATGGTTACCTACAATTATTTATGAATTCATTAGTGTGATGTGAGTTATATATATATTTTTTAATTTCATTATAGTAATTTGGCTTTTAAACTAGTAGAGCTTGTTGTATGAAGGTTTAAACATGGAGCTATAAATAATAGCTCCATGGTTTAAAACTAGTCAGTAATAATACAACACAATGGTTCATACAACAAACAGTAGCCAAAACATTGGTTTATAATCCAGCAAAAATATGTTGTTTGAGAATAAATGCTATTTTAAATGTCTTATTAATTCTTATTAATTGTGGTTTGCTGTCTTTAAATTAGCTTTTGATTGCCATGTTTATACTGAGACTATCTTACCTATTGAACAAACAATATTATTTATGTAATTATTAGAATCAGGGACGTTTTGGATCAGTCATAGAGGAAACATTTAAATAGTTTTTTCCTCCATAGACCAAGATCCCACAGTTAGGAAAAAAATGGTTGGTAGTTTGCAATAGTTATACAATTTTAAAAGAATGATTTTTAAACTTAATAATCAAAGTATTTTATTATATGGTTTACATTTTTACAATTTGATTTTCTCATTGTGAAAAAAATTGGTCATACTGTGTGGCAATACTTACTTACAGTAGACAGATTAATTTAGAAAAATAAAAACTGCAGAATGATTTTTTAAAGACCCCTTCCCTGCAATTTTGGACGTTTTTTGGAAAATAATACATATATATCACTTTAAAAACATTAAACCATGTCATTCCTTGTCTTAAATGTACGTTTTATGGTAAATTATGATAAAAAGTGAGAAACAATGCACTACCTAAGTAGCTCGCGGCGATCGACCTCTCGTGGACGGTCTTAGGCCTAGCTAGGCTTAGTTTTGTAGGCCTAGCTGGTAAACATCGGTAACGTACGAACATCGTACGCTAGCTATATACCTAGCCTGACGTTGTATAGTTGCTGCATTAATTGTCTTTCTATTTTTGCCAGACTCCGTTGATACAAATTGGGGAAAACCCGGTATTTTCGCTGAAAAGTTAGGAGTCTTCCATTTGTTTTGGCCTCACGATCGATCGAAAAGTGGGCGAATTACAGGTGAAAAACAAAAATATCAATCCGCGCGCAATGCATTTTGGGATTTATAGCGGGCCGCTATAATTATTAGAATCGACTTATTTTTCACATTTTTAACCGTTTAAAGACGAAAAAAGTTATCGCAATAGGACCATTATTATAGTAATAGTATTATTTATTTGTGTGTGTCTTAATGCTGTTTGTGATTTAGGCTAATTTCACTACAAGCATGTGTATGCGAGTTTGGTGTAATGGTTGTAACAAGCCTTTCAATTAACAATAGCTTCAGTTGACTAACAGCAACGCGAAAATCAAACGAGTGAATTTGAAAAGAAATAGGTTTTTTAAACTACTCGCATCAAAAATCAAATTATGTTTTAAAATTACAAATCACCAATTATAACTCTTGCCTCCTGTACAAAAATAAAGTTTTTTGGACAAGTAGTTCTCGAGAAAATGCAATTTCAGTTTACTTATTACTTTTAGACTGCTCGCCGGCTTTTGAAAAATTCTGTCCTATCTTTTAACACTAGCAGGTCTGAAAAGTATACTAAAAAGTGGTTCAGAATTGGGACCATGGTCCCAAATGGTCCCAAAATTTAATGGAATGGTCCTTGACCACATATCTATCTGTATTTTCATTTTGGTAAAGATCTTGTAATTTCACCATAAGTGTGTGTCTTATGCTGTGTGATTTAGGCTAATTTCACTACAATCATGTGTATACGAGTTTGGTGTACAGGTTATGTAACCAGCCTTTCAACGAACAATAGCTTCAGTCGGCTAACAATAGAACAGCAACGCGAAAAACACACGGGTGAAATTGAAAAAAAAATAGGTTTTGTAAACTACTCGCATCAAAAAACCTCTATATTAAATCTAATTCAGTTTTAAAATTACAAATCACAAATTATAACTCTTGCCTCTTGTACAAAAATGAAGTTTTTTGGACAAGTAGTTCCCGAGAAAATGCAATTTAAGTTTACTTGTTAATTTAAGACTGCTCACCGGCTTTTGATAATTCTGTCCTATCCTTTAACACTAGCAGGTCTGAAAATAATTTTTAAAAGTGGTCCAGAATTGGAACCGTGGTCCGGATTTTAACCAAAATTGGGCAGTGTCGTCCTTGCACCAGGTGACATGTGTGGTAGTAATTTGGAGTCATTCGAATCAAAACTGTGAGCAAACAAACAAACACACACACACAAACCGCACCAATCAACATACTTGGCCAATTTTCAATTTGGCCAAGTAACAAACAGACAAACAAACACACGCGATCAATTACATATACCTCATTGGCGGAGGTAAACTAGATTTGAACTTGTCATGGTAATGAGTTAGGCTATTGCACAATGCATTTTAACACACACATGCTATTATATTAAGCTTCATCTATAGTAGGCTGCACTACGACAATTATACGAACATCATAGCCATAGGCCTAATCAAGTCATAGGCATTTCAGGCGATCAAAGGGGCTATTTCTACCGTTCAACAAGCGTCAACATTTGACCGTATTAGCATTGTAAACAGTTTAGTTGATAGTTAGTTTTTGTTTTACGCAACTTGCGTTTATTCAAATATTTGAATATGATGACTTTTTCAAAATGAAAAATAAATTCTGAAAGACACTTGTTTGAGTAATAACATATGGAAAATTGGAAGAAAACTGATTATACTTATAGTAAGGCAATAAGATGATATAGCTGCTCACAATTAAAATAGTGAGATAGATAGTAGTTTTTGTTTCATTATGCAATGATAAATAAAAAAATAAAATTAATGTGATGTGAAGTAGGATTGGCCTCCCCATGGATATATTTTTTCCTTCTTGATAATGATATACCTTACCAATAATTAACCAGTATATAGGCCAATAAATAATATTATAAATAATATTATTACAACATAAAATGGCATAGTAGCCTCTACTAAACAACCAGAGCCCCAATTAGCCTTAATAGTGAAAATTGTTTTTTATACCTAAACAATTCCTTCAAAATACACATTATTATCCTAAAGCACAACAATATTATTAATTTGCACTTTTTTTTATAAAGCTAACATTATATTATTATTGATAATTTGTGAATCTTTATTTTACAGTTGTAATTCTACATGTTATCCTATTTCTTATAGAATTACTTTACATTTACCTACTCAACGTGCAAGGCGTCCTTTAAATTGAGTAAATGGCTCAGCCCAGAGATATATAAAGAGTTACAACATTGAATGATTACATTTACCTACTCAACGTGCAAGACGTCCTTTAAATTGAGTAAATGGCTCTGCTCAGAGATATATAAAGAGTTACAACATTGAATGATTAGAAGCCATTTTTGTGTAAAAGAATTCGCACGCTGAATTATGATTATGAATTAAAAAATATCACATAGTTAGTTATGGGATGTTTTATTCCAAAATCAATAAATCAAACTTTATAATGTACTAGCGCACGCGCATGCAATTATTCTTTGCTACAAGTTATACTTCTGTACACTTTGCACATCAATAATTCACCGTCAAATATGCAAATACATTTTTAAAAATATAAGAAAACATTTAAAGTATTTTGTTGCTCCTATACTTTTAATGCGTTAATGGAGATAATTATGACATAATTTCATCTGTATATGACATGACTTAACCCAATGTCGTAACTCTTTAATTTTGTGGCTCTGGCTCCGCCCATAATGTCTCACGTTCGTTTGCGTTGGTCGAATAGGATTTATGATATCTTCCTAAAGTTTGCAAACGATAGATAGGTAAGCAAGACTTATATTTTCCATTAAATAGGCTACCATACAAGACTGATTAGGAAGTCATGTGACGCACAGAAGCAGTGACAATTATAAACACCTTATAGTCAAGTAGCGTCTGTTGATGTAGAGCTGTTCAGTCGGACTGACGGACCAGTGGATGGAAGAACATTTCCAGAGATGCGTAATCCTGCAGAGTAACTTTATGGTTACCGACAATTCTGTTGTTCAATAGTATTGTGAGTTTTTATGTTATTATTTATTTTTTTAATATTTCATAATAGGTGTACAGTAATTTGAGTTATAAAAATGGTAATTTGTTATGAGAATTACACCAGTAGCCAGCTAGTAACAATGTAAAACTTTGGTTTAGTGGTTTATTTCCAAATGGGGAAGGTCGGATTTTTGTCGAAGGGAAAAGTTATTCATATTTTAAGTAAAGTCTAGTTATTTTGATTTCATATGCTCAGACTACATATGCTAGCTACTAAGTGTATCCTTACCATTTGATTGGCTGTATTTCATATAACATGTTCATGCATTATTTGATCCAATTCCAATGACTATTGCATGATCAACTTTTGTTAAGTTAAATTTTTGGTGGTGTGCTAGACTTGTAAATGTTTTTTTTAAATATTTTTTTTAACATTTTGAGAATGTTGGGTGTTGTGCTAGACTTTTTTTAAAGCCTTTCTTTAACTAGGCTCTGCCTCATTGAATAGAACAGTCAAATATTCTCCCCATTCAACTTATAAACATTCCTTGTAGAATCAATCAGTCTAGGAGAGAACCATGTGCAAGATAAAACGTTCCGCTGTGGGTATTTGGGTCCAGCAATAAAACAAGAAATATTTCTTACAGACTAGACTACCAGTCATAGACTCTTTTCTCCCAGATGTGCTTTGAGGTTTGAGCATGCCCAGTCCAAGTTTCCAAATACCCATTTTTGAGCCGTTTTTAAACAATAGAAATTTAAAAACCGAGCTTGTAAGGGCATGTGATGTAGTGTGTTGAACGTTGGACTAACGAATCCAATGCTCGTCGCATTGCTTGTATCCTTAGGCAAGTTTGCCACTCCCCACCCAGGTGTACCTTCTAAGGTCAAGTCTGATGACTAGCTGCATTATAAGAGTATGTTTCCAAAATTAACTGGGGTAATAATATGTACAGCGCTTAGAGGTTTTACAACATTAGAAGCTTTATAAATATAATATCAGTGTAAACAAGAGCAATCAGAGATCACAAACCCCCACACCAAGGGCTGGCCTCCAAAATTAATAATGGTATTAATATTGTCTGATAATCTTAGAGGCAAAATCATTATTATGAATTGTGGGTTGTACTAATGTAAGGTTGGTGTGAAATTAAATGTTGTTTTTTTAACTTTCTACATTGTGAACTATGTTTTGGTGTAACATTAACATTTAGTGAATCATGATGTTGCTTATTTATAGTAATAATTTGTTATAAAATAGTCTGCAAATGTGCCCACAATGAAAGTGGAAAACAATCTTTAGTGAATATTATAACACACCTGATTGTATTCTCGCAATTTGTTAATGGGCTGCTTCCTGGCCTAGCAATTGTCAATGATTAAATTGAATAAAAGTACTGTAGGTGTGTTATAAAACAAATAATGAATGTTTTGTATTTCGCGTTAATAATAAAAGCTAACTCCAGCGATATGATATACATTCTTTTAAATGATGTTGTGCCCTTAAAGGCCAATTTACACAGACGAGCGGTAACAGTTAGCGGTAGAGGTAAGCGGAATTTACGAGCAGTGTTTATGGAAAATAGGTGCTTGTAGGCCTCGAGGCTAGTGCATGTTGCAGACACCGATGGCCTAGACTAGACATGTTATGACTCACTGTCATTAGGCCTAGAGCAGTAGCCTACCACAGGCCTAGGCCTGGTTTTAGAGGAACTTGTTGCATAATAACGTCCCAAATGTATCTTTTCTTTATACTATGATACTATCCTTATACAAACAATCAGTCACGTCATAGTTATTTGTATTTCTGAATAATAAGAAGTTGCGAAACTAGACTATGCCTACTACGTCTCTCATATTTATTGTCATCTGACCAAATGGCAACCTAAACAGATGTGGATAAACCAAAGAATTTCTAGGTCTAATAATGAAAAAGAACAGATTGTACAAAGCAGATCTCTGGACATTTAGAGCGACTTAATCATATTTCTATCGGCAATTGCATTAATTATCTCTGTAAAATTTGTTACCATAAGTTATATGACTTAAATGTTTTTTAATATGTGTCCGTAATATTTTTGTTGCCTTTGACAGATTTGTTTCACAATTCTGTTTTTTTTTTCTGTTTCTACTGTTTCTATTGAAATAAATGGTATGATATATGATATATAAACTACTGTCCTATAATTTTATTTGCAGGAAACACAATGGCTGGTTCTGAATCTTTGAACAGTTTCCAAGACCTAAAAGCTGGTCTCAGTAGGTGCTTTGATGGTGAAAGATACCATTGGCTGAGGTTCCTACTATTTGATCAATTGGATGTCAGTGCAATTACAAATTGCAATGGATATAACTTACTCAATGCACTTGAAAACAAAGGTTTCATCTCACCAACCAATGTTAACTTGCTGTTAGAGATTACAAATACATCTGAAATCCAACAGGCCAAAGATCTTGTATCTAAGTATATGAGAGACAACAACATTCAGAATAGATATACTGATGATATAACCAAGTTGTCACCTTACAGAAAGCGACTGTTCAAGGCCCTGAATCAAGTTGACCCAGATGCATTACTAAATGTTACTGCTTACTATGGCTTGACAGAATATAACTTATCAAATGTATGGGATGCAGTCCTCAGGCTTGAAATTCGTGGAGAATTAGCAAATGTTCCAGGCAAAATACAGAGGTTTGCAGATCTTCTCGGCACAATAGCAAGTAACACACTACTTGGTAAAGTACTATCCTGAAGTTAATTGTTGATGTTATGTCTTTTAACATTTAAAAAATACCACAACTTTTTACCTATCCACAGCATAGAAACTGAAAACAAGGATGTTGTGGTATACTATGACCAACAAGACTTCACTTACACTTAGTATATGTTTGTTGTTGGCAATTTCATTATGCATGTACAAAAAAAGTCGACCATAATTAGGCACAATTTGTTAAACAGTATTTAAAAACAAGTACAGGCCTTGATTTTTTAGTCTAAAACAAGCAAGAAATGCTTGCTTAAAATTTAAGAATGAACAAAATCAAATTTTAGACTAATTTAAAGTAATTTAAACCATTTAAAGCATTTGTTTTTCATGAATTATCAACATGCGTAATGTTCATTTTTACTTTGCAACTCTCATTGTTAATTTTGAAAATTAATTTAAGTTTACTAAAATAACAGATAAAAGTTTGTTTGTGTATTGTATGTATAGATAATGAAATGGTTTATTTTCTACTTTAAAAAAATTAAACAGCACTCAATATTTATGAATAAAACTAAAATACTTTTACAGTATTTTCCCACTTGCTAATATTACCAATTTTTTTTTTCACAATTTAATTTAATTTTTATTGAATGTTTGAATTGGTCTTAAATTCGTAGTGTTCCTCTCTTTTTTGTCCAGTTTTTGTTATTAATGTTAAAATATTACTATTACAGTATTCATTACAATAGAATTTTAGTTAATACTTTTTTTATGTTGATTCTTTTTTAATCTCATAGTGTAGTTTTACTTAGGCAACTCTCATAACTTAATAATAATAATAATAATGGAGTATTTATATATATATATATATTTATGCATGGTTTTGTAGATTTTTTTATTGAACTTTATTTAATCAATTCTGTTTTAAAATCTTATTCAATTTTCAGATATTCCATCTGATATTTCTGCTTGTGAATCAGATTTTCAGGAAGCGTACAATGAAGCTTTGAAAGGAGGATCCGTCGCCATCAATCTTGGAATGCTTAAGGTGATTGGACAGGAAGGAGTAGGTAAAACATGCCTCATAAATGCATGTCTTGGAAAAGAGTAAGTAGTAGTAGGACAGTGAAATTGACATTACAAAATAGATAATAATAATAATAATAATAGAGTCAACTAAGAATTACAAACCAGCCAACTTTTATTAATTTGTTTTTGATAAACTACTACATTCTAAATATTTTAGCAATAGATCTAACAATAGTTGAATAAAAACTTTTATAAATATATAAATCGGTTACTACAATAATCATAACACCATCAAATTTTCTTTCTTTTCTAGATTATAAAATTTACTTTTAGCCTTGTATTCTACAAAAAAAGATCATACGAATTGTTGAATAACTTGACTTCCTAAATGTATAATTAATGAATAATTATATTAAAATGGTTTTGAATTAAACAGAGAAAAGTGCATGTTTTACAGTACCTGTACTTAAAATGACTGAAGTTCATAGTTGGTTTCAAATATTTTTGCCAGGTTTGAGGAAAAGCATGTAGTTACAGATGGGATAGCAGTGATAAGAACAGCAAGCACAACATGGAAAGAGGCTAAAGCTGATAGTGGTAAACATGAATACAAATTAGCATATTACTCTTCCCATCATCATTGGCTATGTAACATTATTATCAATAATCTCATTATTAGACTTATTAAACACAAACAGGCCCACACTGAAATGAGATGTAGAATGGAATTCAATAAATGTATACAACCGTTGTATGGTGTCAACAGTCATATTTTCACATACATTACACTTTACAATTGTTACTCTATCCCTTTATAACATGCAAGTTACTGTATGTTACATATTTTGATGAAGTACTAGTAATTGTAATTTTACATTGACAGTGGTAAAATATCCAAAGTATAGTCACATATGAAAGTATGTGCTGAAATAATATGTACACACTTTCTCTTTCTCTACAGGTAATCCTTCAAAACAGTATACAAAAATCAGCACTGACAAATTGAGAGAAAAGAAAAATGTAAACGTATGTCAATAATAGTGTAATGAATAAAGTAGCACCTACAGGACTATTGCAAACCAGTCACTTAGGCTTTCTTTCTAAATGAATCAATGAGGCATTATTAGCAGCTATTTCATTTTTTTTTTGCTTCAATCCTTTTAAATTTACTCTAAAAAATAATTTGGTTTTGCTTTTGAGAGTAAATAATATTAGTTTTCTCTTATATTAAATTTTAAACAATACTGTATTTAACTTTGAATAACATTTATTTCTTTTTTCTATCCATTTATTGCTTTTGTGTCAGATTAACATGAAACCACCTATAGATGATGAAGAGAATGGTATTGTTGTTGACTACAATAACGATGACAACAATGATCGTATGTAACTTTCCCTTAAATTCTAATTATTCTTACATTTTTGTAGTAAAAGCACTAATAAATAAGTTGTAATTATCAGTTTGCAATTTCTGTCATATTAACGATCTATTGTCCCCAAAAACATGAAAAATAAAGATTATTAAAATCAGACTTTGAATAGATTATTTTGTAGTCAATCACTTCTGTAGAAAGAAAAGGAAACAATTAATGTTTACACTTATAAAATAACAAAATAAATGGTTAAATTCAAATAAAAACCCATTAGCTGGCAGTCAATTTGACTATTTGTTGCTTAAAATTACATATATAAATAGTACATTTTTTTTCAATCCAATTCTTTGTCAAAGTGGATTACTATTAAGTGACATTAAAATGGCATATTAAAAAAAATTGTAAGAATTATTTTTTCAGGGGGACAATACATATTTAAGTTCATAGTTATTTAAAATAATAAGATTATTAATTAGATTTTCCTATTTAATGTAACTAAAGAAGTATCAAATTATGTTATCAGATTTATAACTTAGAGGCAACCTATTTGTGTAACAATTATGGTGACGGTAATTTGGAGAAAACACGGTGGCAGCCATGCCACTCCTAGACATAGTCCACAGACGCTGTACACGCAGGGTTGGTGGGCATGTTTCTTAGTTAGCAAAGTTAAAAAAAGATGGATTAAAACACGTAATTGATGCATACCATCCCTGTGCGAAAGCTCATTATGATGGTGAAGAATGAACTATACTCATAGTAACGTTTTAACTGACTGAATACTACGATGACTTAAAATTTTAAAATAATGATGCTTGTTACGCCGTTTGTGGAATGACCAAAACACTTGTTTTCGCTACAGATACTGATACAGCTACTCAAGCTGTTCCATTTGATACTGATCAACAATTAGATAAGGATGTAATCAAGAAACTTGAGGAAAATAAGGAGGAGACTTTGGAAGAAACATTCAACATCTGGGACCATGGAGGACAGTTAATTTACCATGGTCTACATCGGGTAAGTAGGTTTCTGTATAGACTAAAATGATTGTATGGCCAAGGTATAGTTTGCCTTTTTCCCATTATGTAGTCACAAACCTCTTTCCATGGTACTGCATAGTAATATATATATTTATTATATAGATTGTCATTTCAATGGAGGATTGTGGGTCACATGATATTCAATAGACATATACTATTAAACGTCAGATTGCATATTCTTATGTTACACAGTGAGCAACCGAAATAATGGGATGCAAGAATAGACTGCGTGTTAAAATATCAATCCTTATTGTCACGTCTATAATTGTTCTACTCCACGTCCATTGCTGCCTTCTCGAATAGTTTAGGTCTTGGCCTAGCCTCTTGTTGATGTTTATGTATAATACACCTACTTTTAACAAGAGGCTAGGCCATTGAAAAGGCAAAACTCTAATTTTAGAGAGGAAGTAAAACAATTAGCAACATACAGCACACATTACAGGTTAATGAAATGTGATCAGTCAACAACAGCCTCTTGAAGAGTGTGTGGTTGTTTACTGTGTAAAATATGCGCAAAACAAAATTGCAGTACTCACACACATATAATGACATTGCACTCTTGATGACATCATTAGGAGAGTAATAGAACATTTATTTATGTGACCCATAATCTTCCAATCAAATAAAAAGAATCTTCTTTGGGGTGTTATAATATACAAATAATGAATGTTTATAAGTGCAATGTATGGGAAAATAATTTCATGTGATAAAAGATTTCATCTTTCACTTATATAATGAATTTTGTTTTTCATGAAATATTCATTATTTGTGTATTATCCATGCCTAATGTTAATATTAAAACTTTTCGCCGCATTATTATCAAAGAATTTGTATATGAAAGTCTTTATTATATATTAAGGTCCGCATACAATTTAAAATAATATTTGTGCATATGTTGTCAGAAGGCCTTAAAAAATATTAATCAGTCAATATTTAAATATTTTTGCAGATGTTCATGACACTTCAAGCACTATATATTGTTGTGTTTGATCTCAGTAAACCCTTGGATGATCTTGCTACTTTCATTGATTCAACTGGAGTAAGTATTTCTAGAGAATGGCAGCAGTAAGGTATTGTGATTGAACAATTCTTCTAATTTATAAGAACAGTTTTTAAAAACTAAGCATTTCAAGTTTAACTGTGGTTAATTGTCCTGTAATTCTTTTTCAGAGGAAATTTCAACATCATTGGACCAATCTCCAGTTTATATTATCTTACATCCTGCCAGTTTATTCTCATAGTCGTATTGTGGAAGAAGATGAAGAGAATGAAGTTGACAAACCAACTATCCTTATTGTGGGTACACATAAGGGTAAGCTTGGTGAGACTGAAGAACAACAAAATGATGAGGTTAATACTTCTTTTGTTTCTATATTATTATGTATTACTTAAAATAAATTACAAAATTCTTATTATGATATAGGTGTAATCTGTTATTAAAATTATTTATAAACAGGCAGAAAAGGCGTTTAAAATTATTCAAGATGTGCTTAAAACAAAACCATATGGAAATCATGTCTACCACAAATATTTTGCCATTGAAAACAGTCAACCAACTACAGATAAGAGCTTTAGTGATCTCAAACAAGTTATTGATACACTTATGGAAGCTTTAGAAAAGCCTGTTCCTTTAAAGTGGATGCGTTTTCGATGTGATCTACAACATCTGAGAGGAAAAAAACAGCCCTCTTTTTTATTGTGTCCTTTAGAAGAGGTAAATGTTACTTGTTTTGTTTTTGTTCTTTTTTTCAGAAAAGAACATTTTTGGAAATATTAAGTCGCAAGTATCTATCAAATATCTAAAAAAAAAAATTAACGTTTCCAAATATAAGTACCCTTTAATTAAAAAATATCCATAGCCAATTAGATTACAATATCCAAAATCATATTTTCATCATTTATATTTGCTGCCATTATTTTATTTATAAATTGTGTGTTTGAAAATAATAAGGTAATTAGCCATTGAAATTCAATATGTAAAACTATTTTTTCATGTAATACCCAAATGTTACAAAAACTGAATATGATTTCATATTTTTTTATTTAATTCTGAATAATATTAATTATTATTTCTTTTAGATCAAAATTCTGACAAGTAAGAATGGTATTGTTGAAGAAAAAAACAAATCAGTCCTGCTTAACTTGTACGATCTTGGTGAAATTGTTTACATGCCTGACAACAAATTATTAAGGGATAAAATCATGCTAGATCCGATGAGGCTGGTTGAAATTGTCACCAAATTTGTAACTGTGGTTCCCCCAAAACATCCCGTAAGTAGACTCATGTAATGTCTTGCATTGTAAAAACGTGTTACAGTAGTATAATTACTGTTCTGTGTAATTTATTATTCCTTAGCAAAGAATTTGTCGTTGATATTATTTGATAGAGATGCTCAACATTTTCTATAGATAAAATAAAAAGTATACTGTTTGGCATCATTTGTAATTTACTGTAATTTTTTTATAAGTTTTAATTATTTCACTTTTAATATTCTGCTTTCAATCTATCATAATTGAAGCACTATAAAAGTGAATAGCACAGCAGCAAATTCGCTTGGAGAATTTTCCAGTTTAACCCTTTCACTGCGTGTATTACCGGGTATAAACATGTCGTTGAACTGCATATAACCATCATTACCGGGTACACTATATTTTTGATAAAATTAATTATATTTGCAATGTTTTAAAACCATTTTCCTGCACTACATGCAACCTCTATATTTTTTAATATCATATCGTACCATTTTCTTACTCCAAACCAACCAACCTTTTACCCACCACAAAAATATTTACAAAATTATATCATTTAGTAGGTTTTTGCAATTTATTAAAAATCACCTGTCTTTCAATGTTACGCACAGTGAAAGGGTTAAACCACAATACTGTATTATACCGACACATGGTTCATCTATATTCTAAATGCTTACTGTATCTATTTCCGTCATCCTCACAACTGTTATAAACACAAAATACGATACATGGTTGATAGTTGGTGTTTTTTTTAGCCCGCTAAATTTAGAAGATCTTTTGATAAACTTGACAAAGGAATACTGGAAGAAGACTTGTTGCGAAAATTATGGAAAGATAGTAAAGTTGACAACGGAGAGAATTTTGAGTTCCTTGTAGCACTGATGATTCAATTAGGTTTCATTTGTGAGAGGACGACAACCAGCAGCCAAGATATGGCAAGTACATCTACAGTAGGTTTTGTTTCTTTAATCTTTCATTTTATGCATGTAAGATTTGGGATAAAAAGTATTATTTTAATAGTTTGGATTTTTAATGTTCAAAGTTTAAATAAACTTTCTAATGAAAATGTCTACATGACAGAGTATCTTTAGATTGCTTAAAATAATTTAAATGGCATTGTTGCAAATTAACAATTTCAGAAATCAGTTGGAAAACGATCCTTTTTTGTGCCACTGCGACTTGCTATCAAGACAAGACAAGTGAGACAATTACCTGATGATTCACAATCTATCAGCAGGCCTATCTATTACGACTTTGAGGGATATCTGCCAGACGTGTTGTTTCCGTATTTAATTATTGAATTCCTTAACAAATTTCAAAAGGAAGGAGTTGACCCAATACTCGCATGTAATTATGCAGAACTTTACCTCAACGAATATCATCATGTGATTTTGTCTCTTGACAAATTTATTACTAAGAATGATGAGCGAAAGTTCTTGTTAAAGGTAATAAATAATCTCTATAATGAATGTTCAATAAATATCACTAAATTATGAAAGTTAAATATTGTTGTCTTTCCCAGAATTTACTTTAAATGTATCTAAATTCTGATAGCAAAACATCACATCTATTTTTACTTTCTAGATGGCTATTAAAAGAACAGATTCTTTTGACGAAACGAGTAAAGAGGAACCTTCAGCTGAAGCATGCAAATTGGTATGTTATGTTACCAGTTATATTATATATATGTTTGGACGTACTTTATGAAAATACACATAGAACAATTAAGGAGAAATTTACACATGTTTCTTTAAACTATGCTTTTAGATCAGTGAATATGTTAAAAATCTGTAGCAAATTCTCCAACTGTGTCTCTGTAGATATATAGGTAGCATTTTCCTTAAAAGTTTCACAATGTATAGTGAGTGGTACCAAAGGATATCAAATTCTACTAGGAAAAATGTAAAATCATTTGAATTTCATTTACTGGATAACTTTTAATTTATAAAAAATTACATCTATGTTTTCTTTTCTTTTTTTAATTGAATTGAAAAAAATATAATCCCAATAAAGTTTTCAGATTTACACCATAAATCTGAAAACATTGCCTGCCTCACATTGTATAAAATGTCTTACATTGTGAGCTACTGCATCATTGATGCTTTCATATTTGTTGATATGATATGTCTTAAATTGATCAAAATTAAATTTATATCTTTAGGTTTTGTCAACAGTTGAGAAGTCATTTGAACAATCTAAAGATGGTGGTAGAAGGGGGATTCCATTCAAGAGATGCATTCCTTGTCAGTGTAGTGATCAATTAGACAAGAAGCATTTTCAAATTCTTGAAGATTTCAAATGCGAAAAGTTGATGTGCACCGAAACTGGCAAGTGTGTTACGATGGATGTCACATGTTACCAGCAGCTGTTTGGATGTAAGAGTCATTAAATTTATTTATTTTTATTAAGTACATTTTCATTAATACACTACTTTCTTCATGAAGGACTCCCACTCATCCCTACAGCACAGGAAACTGAAAAACAAAAGGCTATTTATGTTCTATAAACAATTTGTGACCTATTTCTGCAAAAAAAGTGACATGTTTAAATAATTATAGAATAGAGAAAGAGGATATTGTACCTTATTTGAAAATAGAAATATTTGATAATACTCTTCCAGTAGTAGTACAACATAATCATTGTTGATAATCTATACATTGTTACAACATGCTGCTATTAGCTGTGATATCTTCATTCCTCTTACCAGTAGTAGTACTATCAGAATCATTATTGATAATCTATACATTGTTACAACATGCTGCTATTATCTATGATATCTTCATTCCTCTTACCAGTAGTAGTACTGTCAGAATCATTATTGATAATCTATACATTGTTACAACATGCTGCTATTAGCTGTGATATCTTCATTCATTACAACAAATATTAACAATTTATTTGTTAATGTCAAGATAGTTAAAATTTAAAAATGTTAATGTTGGAGGTTCAATATTGTAAACCTATTTATTTTTATATTAGAGTATATAGAGTTTAATATGTTGGCTATTAAGTTTGAATCTCATTGGGATACAACACAAGAATGTAGGCACAACAAGTAATTTGACCAATGACAAGTGAATAAGCTCAGATGAGCTGTGCATTGCATCTTTGTGTGCATCCATGAGATACTTTACTTTAACCCAATGGTGTCCACTTACAGGAGGTTCAACTAATATTTTTATTTTATTTGCAGATGAAACAGAAAGAAAAAGAAGAAATTCAGATCAAGGTAATTGATTGAAATAATTAGATAATTTTGCAAAATAGACTTTTATGGACTCAATGATATTTAATTATAATAAAGTATTTGCCTTAATATTACTGCTGTGCTGCCCTCAATTGCGAGTGTTTGGATCTCTAGGATGCAACACAAGAACGTAGGCACAACAATAGTAATTTGACCAATGACAAGTGAAGGATTAGATAAGCTCAGATGAGCTGTCGCTTGTTGTAGATTACTCGCATAGCAATTTTATCTTTGTGTCTCAAGTGATTGTAGTTAAACATCGTATGCAGTGCTCCTCCCCTCCCTTAGCAAACACTCAATAGATACTACCAGCTGAATCTGTCATAAGTAGGCACTTTTATAAGCAGATACTTTTCTGGACCCAAGGATGTCCACTTACAGAAGGTTCAACTAGTGTAATATTTTTCATTTTATTTGCAGATGAAATTGGGCAAACAGGAAGAAAAATAGACCAAGGTGATTGAAATATTATATACAGTATCAGATTTTTAAAATTTAAATTGTACCTATGTTTTACTTTTATGGACTCAATGATAATTAACTAGTATTATAACATGGGTTCAAGGATGTACAGTAGCCAATCAGATGCGCTGAAATGAGTTACGTGTGCGCTCTTATTTTTTCACTATCATGCACTGGAGTGCAAAAAGTGCCCAGCAAAAAAGCATAACACCACTGCGTGTAAATCGTATGGCAGAGTATTACCGATCGCTCTAGGCATTGTACGATTTGCTAGGCTAGGCAGTGATTTGGTCGGCAAACAAAGTGGTGATTGCTGCGGTAGGCCTCATTTAAGTTATCCCTCTCAACTGGTACCATTCCCAATGACTGGATGAAGGCCAACGTGATTCCTCTCCATAAATGAAATTGGTATAGACAATTTTAAGTAGCAAATTTATGTTAGTGGCGGTTTTCATCACTGTTGGTTTTGATCGAATAAAAAATAAAATGATGAAGGAAATAACAGAATGTGATGATGATCTAAAACACTTCAATAGTTTATAAAATACATTGCTGCTTTTATTATAACAATTGAACATGCGATAATGTGCTGTCGTGCTGGCAATATAGGATTTGTATAGCATCCATTGAATTCATTATTGTATATTTTATTTGTTACAGATGATGTGGGGACAAGTTCAAATCAAGGTATGTTATATTAGACCTATGTGTCACTAATGTTAATGTGATGTGCCCACATATGGACATGATGATGTCATATCACTACCATATTTGGGCATATCACTTATATTTGGGCACATCACACAAGTTTGATAGTGTAAACAGAGCTTTAGTAATGCACTACTTTCTTAATGATCAAATCTCGATCATCCAGTGTAAAAGTGCCATGTATATAAACAGATCCTAACATACTTTAAACATATACTTCTCATTTTTATCATTTTTAGGCAGTAGTGATGAGGATGAAAGAGAAGGAACATCACAGAGTCACCAACACCAACAAAGTGAAGGTAAGATACTAGTAGATAGAGATAGTGATATTGCGATAATAACGATGATGAACAAGATGATTATAATTTGAAATTGAAATTTAAGTTGGTGATGATGATGATGATATACTCTATAAAATCTATAAACAAACACAAAGAATATAAGGTGGATTATTACGATAAAAATACAACTAGACTTGAAAGTGATTCGCGCAAACCCAAAAAAAATGTTTGTGAAAGTATGTTATGTTTGTGGTTATTTTTATATGTTAGAGTTTTTGGCGACGACAGCTTTCCATATATGATTGCATCAAAAGACGATAGTACTGTACTTACACCAAATGTATAATTGTTTATGGTCATCATTCACCTAGATGGCAAAGAAGATTGAAGTCATGCAACAGACGATCAGGCTAGGCTAGTCTGTAGCTAGTAATAGGGGTACCCATTCAGTAATACTAGTTAATAGAGTAGGACAGCAAGGCCTAGTCTGCGAGGGACACACAGTACAGATGTCCATTTATCATCACAGCCGCATGCAATTTAAATAAATTAATTCAATTCGGACCTGAACTAAATAAACTAGCATTACCAAAAACATATTTGAGAAATAGTTTGACAGTAATGCAATGTCTTTGTGGGGAATACATTGGGAAAAGCAAAACCAAAAACAAGCCTCCACCCGCCCGTGGCCTAAGTCCTTAATTTTAATTGTTTAATAAACCAAAACTTGCCACATATAGCCAAGTCTAGAATGACACACATGTGACTGTCAAATTTTTCAGAATTTACAATATCAAGTATTCCAAAGTTGACAGTAGTTTCATATTTGTATTGAACTTGACCCGAACCTGACATGATTCCACAATATTTTTATTTTGAAATAGTAGAGTGGAGAGTGAAAATAAAACAAATTTATTATTGACCTCAATTACTGTTTTACATTTTGTTGATATTCTATCAGTGGCGTATCCAGGATTTTGAAGTGGGCGGGAATTGCCAATTTGCCAACAAAATTGGTGTCATTATCTGCACATACACTTGATCAATACATGTTCTAGGATTGCATAGTCATATTGTCTTATATGGGATAACGATGCAAAATTAAAACCAAACCAACATTATCTGTTAGTATGTTGTATTCATATTACAATAAAGAAAGAATTAGGAAAATCTGACTTGTAGTTTTCGAAATATAGGGTCTAAAACATCGCCGAAAATGATCGTTTTTAGCCACGAAAGAAGTAAAACAATTTACGGCCTCAGTCGACAATTCTATTAACTATGCCATTTTTGGTTAAAATAATTACATATAATTATGTTTTTTAGTAATTTATTTTATATATCACCATTGGAAATATCAATAAAACATGTTATTAAATGCTTATAAAATATATAAAGTTGTTTACTTAACGGAATTCGGGCAAATTCATTGCTCTAACTTTGTGTAGTAACAATCAGAGAGATTCATGGTACACGCGCGAGAGAAAACATTCCGCTGCGGGTGATTCGCATCCACCAATCAAATCAGCCAGAATCCAAAATCATCCAACCGTGAGCAATGCCAATCACGAGAAAGCTCAGCTTTGATTGGCTTACGATGACATCATATCACAAAATGGTGGTTTTGTAGTTGAGCCTCACGGAAAATTCTGTTCCAAAAATGAAATACATGGATATTTTTTATGGTATGTGTGCTTTTTCTTTAAAAATTTTGAATAATAAAGGCCTCATATCGAGAAAAAAACGGGTTTTTGGCACTTATAATAAATATATCTTAGACAAAAAAGCACATGGCATGTGGAACTATATAATCTTAGCGTAGGAAGACATACAAATCCCAGGTCATGAGAGGCTCAACTGCAAAAACAAGGTTGAAAATAGGGTAAGGTTAAAGACTTTTGAGTAAACAATCTACCGCGTACGGCCGTACGTACGTGCTAGGTAGTACGATATTTTGACCACATTTTCTACGTGTTTCGTTAGATGTAATGAAAATAAAAAATAGTTGATCTGAAGCGATCAATGATATGATATGTAAATAAACAAACACTCAAAAGAATTATGTTTACAGTTCAATTATTGTCAGAATAATACAGTAGTTTATTTTTTTTCCCCGGCACCTTTGTTTGCCGACGGACGCGATGATCTGCCAACGGACACGAAATCAGGGGGGCCTGCCCCCCCCCCCCCCCCCCACTGGATACGCCACTGTATTCTATACTGATGATTAAGTAAAAATTTATTTTGATTTTGGAGTGGGTACAATAATGATCAAATGTCAAATGAATGTCCTGTCATTTTATTTGCAGACAATTTCCGAGACCTAAAAGCTGGTCTCAGTGGTTGCTTTGATGGCGAAAGATATCATTGGCTAAGGTTCCTACTATTTGATAAGTTGGATGTCGGCGAAATTACAAATCAAGATTTCAATGGACATGACTTACTTAATGTACTTGAAGCTAAAGGTTTAATCTTATCAACCAATGTTAATTTGCTGTTGGAGATTACAAAGTTATCAGATATCAAATATGCCAAAGATCTTGTATCAAAGTATATGAGAGACAACAACATTCAGAATAAACATACTGGTAAAACCAAGTTGTCGTCTTACAGAAAGCAACTGTTTAAAGCCCTGAAACAAGTTCACCCAAATGCATTACGTAATGTTATTTCTTTCTACGAGTTAAGAAGATATAGCTTCTCCAATATATGGGATGCAGTTCTCTATCTGGAGATCGAGCAAAAATTAGCAGATGATCCAGACAAAATAAATCGGTTTGCAGATCGTCTCGGCACAATAGCAAGTAACATTCTACTTGGTATGCATTTCTACTTTATATTATATTAAGTTATTTGTATTATTACCTCCGCCAAGGAGGTTATGTTTTCACCCCTGTATGTTTGTGTGTGTGTCTGTGAACAGCCTAGAGGCCACAGTTTTTATCCGATTCTCACCAAATTTGGCCACAATGATCTATGCCCCAAAAGCTTGGACGAGTTCGAATTTGAGGGGAAAAGGTCATAGGTCAAGGTCACAACTAACAAAAAACTATTTTACTGCCTAGAGACCACAGTTTTTATCCGATTCTCACCAAACTTAGCCACAATGATCAATGACTCATCATATAATTGTGGTTAAATTTTGAAGGTTCAGGGTCAAAGATCAAGGTCCACAAAAAAAAAAATAAAAAAAAAAAAAATAATACTAATAATAATAAAAAAAAAAAAAACCTCAGTGGGACTTGAACCAGCGATCTCAACTGTGAGAGGCTGGATACATAACCATTACACCAAACTCTCATCCACAACTTTTTAGTGTGCAGTTAGCCTATTTACACTTAGAACTAATAAACAAAAATGTAAAAAATATATATATATTTTCCGGGGACATTTTATGTAGGGGAATTTTACAGTAGGCGGAGGTTTGTACTCTCGGAGTACCCTCTAGTTATTGAATCTTTCATTTTTAAACAGTTTAAGTAATTGTAATCTGATTACAATTTAATATTAAATATCTGGTTTTTTAAGTCATCAACCACGTACAAGCTTTTAGCTTTTTGTTGATGGACCTTTTCATCTTTTAATGTATTTTATTCTATATTTTTAATGATATTTTTTATTTTCTCTTTGGATGAATAAATGAAATGAAATAGTTTAATTTTATTCATTAAAGTTGATTATTTACATTAAATGATTATTTATAGGCGATAGTGAGAAGAAATGAGATGGTATCATCAAGTCACCAATGTGAACCAAGTGAAGGTAAATTATTCATAAATATTATGCAAGATTGGGAGATAAACATAAAAATTACATGATTTTAGTATGATTATTGACAAGATGATAATGACCAAGAAGTAATGAGGATTACTATGAAATTTATGATTTAAAACACAAAGAATCTATTATGTAGATTATTAATATAGGAATAAGATAATTAGAGTGAGTAGTTGTGTTGTACTGTAGTTATTTCTAAAAGCTGCTTATAGATATAGAAAATCATTGAATTATAATTATTACATTATAATCATATTCAAACAATGATTATGATTATTAAGCAATAATTATAACAATGCTGAATTTTTATTCATAATCTTAAAACAGTAATTATGAAAAAATGCTATCTACTGAATTTATTACATAAAATTGGAAAGAATTTTGTGGTGTTTTTATAAATTTTTGTGATCATAGATATTGAAAATTATTGAATTATAATTATATTATAATCATATTCAAACAATGATTATGATTATTAAACAATAATTATAACAATGCTGAATTATTACTTGAAATTGGAAAGAATTTTGTGGTGTTTCATAAATTTTTATTCAAAATCCTTAAAACAGTACC
This sequence comes from Antedon bifida, assembly GCF_963402885.1. Taxonomy (NCBI): domain Eukaryota; kingdom Metazoa; phylum Echinodermata; class Crinoidea; order Comatulida; family Antedonidae; genus Antedon; species Antedon bifida. The sequence goes on along the minus strand of NC_136228.1, from coordinate 15,507,681 downwards.
GTAATTATGATAAGAATGCTATCTACTGAATTTATTTCCTGAAATTGGAAATGATTTTGTGTCATTTCATGAATTATACTGTGATCATATTCAAATAATGATTATGATTTCAACAATGATTATGATGCTAATCTACTGAATTTATTACATTGGAAAATATTGTGGTGTTTTATGAATTTATATTTATTATTCATAATCTTAAAACAACAATTACAATTTCTACAATAATCATGATAACTGTTATACTAAATTTACTGATACTGTTTTTCATTCGTATAGATCTCTCAGAGGATGATGAAGACTTAAGTCACAGACTTAGCCCAATGATGCAATAAACATGGACATTCTATTCATACAAATGTTAGACGGTGTTAAGTGTTAAAAACTGGTACCAGTACAATCTACCTGTTAACTCTTTTATCTGCCAATTGAGTAGTGATTTGGTTGCAATGTAATGTTAGCGTGTCATACCTCAATGTACAAAAGCGTAGATACCTTGGTATCGCAGAATTAAAACACGCTAGCCTAGTTATTGTCTGTGGTGTTTTCTTTCCAAAAAAAAAATTGCTGTCCCCTTATAATAGGATTAAATCAACCATTTGGCACTCTCAAACGTGTCCCTGTCGATTTAATGGGGTTGTCCCTTGATTAGGAGTTGGCTGTAGTGTTAAAACATATATTTCCCCTCGTTTTATGAGAAAGTGTCCCCTGAATAGGGTGTCCTAAAGAAGGGGTTTACTCCAGTAGTAAAGAGGAGGGGTGTGTCCCCTTAATAGGGGTGTGTCCCCTGAATAGGGGTGTCCTAAAGAAGGGGTTTACTCCAGTAGTAAAGAAGAGGGGTGTGTCCCCTGAATAGGGGTGTCCTAAAGAAGGGGTTTACTCCAGTAGTAAAGAGGAGGGGTGTGTCCCCTGAATAGGGGTGTCCTAAAGAAGGGGTTTACTCCAGTAGTAAAGAGGAGGGGTGTGTCCCCTGAATAGGGGTGTCCTAAAGAAGGGGTTTACTCCAGTAGTAAAGAGGAGAGGTGTGTCCCCTGAATAGGGGTGTGTCCCCTGAATAGGGGTGTCCGAAAGAAGAGGTTTACTCCAGTAGTAAAGAGGAGGGGTGTGTCCCCTGAATAGGGGTGTCCTAAAGAAGGGGTTTACTCCAGTAGTAAAGAGGAGGGGTTCTACTGTTGAAAGATTTATTATTAGATTTCAGTGTACTAAATGGTACATGAATGTTAGTAACAAAAGAAAGACAGCAAAACAAAATAACAATACTGGAATATTACAAAAAATAACAGTAGGCCTACAAAGATTTTTTATAAGATTTCAGTGTACTAAATGGTACATGAATGTTAGTAACAAAAAAAAGATGACAAAACAAAATAACAATACTGGAATATTACAAAAAATAACAGTAGGCCTACAAAGATTTATTATAAGATTTCAGTGTACTAAACGGTACATGAATGTTAGTAACAAAAAAAAGACAACAAAACAAAATAACAATACTGGAATATTACAAAAAATAACAGTAGGCCTACAAAGATTTATTATAAGATTTCAGTGTACTAAATAACAGTAGGCCTACAAGCATGTGGGTATAAAACATTGCTAATGTTCCTGTTGCAGGCATTACATATTGCTATATTTAGAGATAAGACCATTTTAACCGGTTTTATATTTTGTTGTGCGTTTATATTAGAGTATCTAGGTTGAGATTACAAGAAAATTATTTTTAAATAAGAATTGATTTAAGTAAGAAGAATATGTGCTACCCCAGACCATAAACAAATAATGGATTAATAAATGAGTTGTAGATTATAATTAGGATGTCTTGAGGAACAAAATATCTCAACTTAAATATTATATGACTATTTATTTTCTTACATTTTGGACATAAACTATCAATAGTATATTTGCATGAAAAAAAATTATCAAACAAGCCTTTATCATTTATTACATTCTCTCCAATTAAGAGATACAATTTTGTTTTAAATGTTTCTTCTGTTTTGAAAAATAATCCAAAGGTCAAAGTCACATTCCACTCTTGATTCCCTCTTTTATAAAAAAAAAAATTATTTCCCTTCAAGGAATTCAGCCTTGCTTGTCAAATGAAACAACAACATTGATTTCAGGATTTTTGTAAAATAAAGTCTTTCACAAATTTCAGTTTTTTTACCGTTCCAAATTCTATTATTGATTTTATAAAAAGAAAATTAGACTGTTTAGTTTGCCTCAATGCTTAAATCTAATGAATTGTTTATACTGTTACATTTTTCTGTACAGTACTAAATACATTTTTAAATTTTGAACATGAATGAATTTTATTAAATGAAATGTTTTATATTTTGATTTGTTTTCACTTTTAATTCAATTTTGTAAATTAAAGCTCAATTCAGTATGTTGCTATGTTTTCATGTTTTTCATATTTTTTAATAAATACTAACGAATGAAAAACATATTTGTTTATTTGTAAGGATAGTGTTTTTTGAAGGTTGAGATTTTAACATCGAAGAGATCATTATATCAAAATGTACGTGCTTAGCTATTGTTAAAAATTCATTGTAAATTAGAGGAATAATAATATATCCATTTCACCAATCCAGAGAGTAATAAAGTTCTTCGATATTATTACACAGCGATGATAAATGTTACGCAGACAAAAATGGTGATTGCGCCCTCTATATAAAAAATAAAGTTTAATCACCTCAACAAACAAACCACTCACATGTTTAATATATCCTTGTCCTTGAAGAATGTCAAACACAAGAAGTAAGTTTTTGTTTGTTTCATTATTATCATACCATATCATATACGGAATTCTTTATACTGTATTGTTTTAATGGCAGGTCTTTCTTTTTTTAATTCTTTGGATCTTATATTCGTATCCTAGGCTAGGCCCCTAGGCCTAATATTCGAGTCTAGTCTATTGCTAGTAGTAGGCCTAGCTAGGCTAGTAGTACTACTACTAGTTCTTTAGTAGTAGTAGTAGTAGTAGGCCTAACTAGGCGCAGCCTACTAGCTGGAGCAGCCCTACCTCTAGCCATGCTCTAGCTAACAAAGGCCTACTACTAGTCTAGGCTTTTAACCCTAGCTAGGCCTACTACTTCTATAGTACTATATTAGGCGTAGGCAGGGAGGGAGTCTCCGCAACTTTTACTTGCTGTTACTAGAAATAGAATAGAACAGACATCAACTGCAAAATTGTGATTGGTCCTCAGACGAACGTAAACACATGATGAGGATGTTTTAACGTTCATGCTCGACTCATTGAGGAGATCAGGGTTAACATTTTTTTTAAAACCTATACAAAAAAGTAGATTGACAAGCAGAGAGTCAACACTGCAACCCCTGCCTCTGGGGCTATACCCTCATCAATACACCAAGCCATCCAGCTCGTTGATCGAATCGGGTTTTACTTTGTATATGAATGGAGAAAAAATATATTATATGTAAGCTTTTTGACAAACCTATCAGAACTGAGTTGACGTCGTTTCTATACTTGTGTCACCACATAACAAACAGGCCTTCCTGGGGTTTCCCTGATCTCACAACAAGCATTCAAACACGTTGTGGTCTTTTATTTCCAGAAAACACAGTCTTTTGTTTTCATGATGCATCAAATAACTACACTGCACTGTAAAGTTTAACGTAATGCGTAAAAAAACTACTGAACTTTTCTATTTAATACTGAAATTTGAGAACTTGCAATGCACATGAGTATGACAGTAGACCTATCTAATTTATAGGTCCATGGTATGATAATGCACTTGTCAATTGTATGACCCACTATATGACCCCCGGGAGAGGTGTGTCATTTGTCCGATGTGCGTCATACCATTGAATACCATGACGCACCCGTGCGTCAAAAATGTGACTTACCTTTAGGTGACCATGACGCACCCATTTTGATTCACTGTGACCATGTTGTTTATGATATGGTGGGTGGTAAAGTGACGGACATCGACACACCTTGTTCATTGATGTGACGTACCATCTAGGATTTTTGACGCACCCCTGCGTCAGTAATTATTTGAAAATGACGCACCCATGACGCACCTCTCCCGGGGGTCGTATAGTGGGTCATACAATTGACAAGTGCATAAAGAAATTGGTACACTATTTAAAAAGTGTAATAAGGGATCATCTTTCTTGATTGACTTGGTACTGTACACCATGCACTGTAGCTGCCATGAGTACAGTACATGCCATATCTGAATTTCCTCAACTCAGAGGATGAATGCCACTATACATTTATGATACAGTATTTGTCACAATTGTGTGCATTAACTAAATTATTACATTATCAGATTTGTGATAGTATGTGTACTGACAAGTATCTGTCATCTATTATCAGGATACCAATTGTCTGGTAAAATTGTCAACTAGATGTTGTCTTATGATTACCTCATCCTTTGGAAGGAACATAAAGTTGTGAACAACCTAAATACACATTTTATATGTCAAGTAGGATAATTGTAGGTGCTGTATTATGGCTACTGTAAATCTAATTTCAGTTTCCACTGTTACACCGTCAAAAATACTTTTTCTTTTTTTTTTTTTTTATTTATTGTGCCTTAACAGTTTAATTTGTTTATTAAAAGAATATTAGTATTTCTAATCTACAGTATACTACAAAGGATTGTGTTGTTTTTTTGTGTTAGATTGTGCACATAAGGCATGTGCATAGTTACCTCACAAAATAAAACTGGCAGGAAATTCAATTTCATTATGCAATTATTTTATCTTAATTAGTCAGTAAAACATTTTTTCGTGGCTTAGACTTAGAGCACTCTTCATACTAAATGGAGATTTTGATTTATAAGTTTCATATAACAAATGGTAACATGCAATGACAGTTGACAAACATTTTGTGGTTTTAATAAATAAAATAATTAATTATATAATATAGGGTAAATTACACAGAAAAAGTAATGTGATGAAGTGTGTTTGCCTTTGTTTAAGGTGCACTTTCACCTTGACTGGAAAACCCCAGGGCAATTTTCAGTCATTGTTGTCTTTCAGGTTTAGACACGCAAGTGATTATTAATTTCCAATAGACCATATCATAAAAACCTATCAAAAACTGCGTTTGTGAGTTTGTTCTCTGTTAAATATAAAATCTTTTATTTTCCATTGAATAGACTGACATGCAAGACTGATTTAGGAAGTCAGTTGATGCACAGAACGCGGCAAAGAGGGTGTTGGCACTTTGCATAACAATAAACACCTTGTAGGCTGGTAGCGTCCGTTGATGTAGAGCTGTACAATCCCATTGCTGGACCAGTGGATGGAGGATTCATTTCCAGACAAATGATGTAATCCAAAAGTATAACTTTATGTTTACCAACAATTATTTATGAAATCATTAGTGTGAGTTGTATATATTTTTTTTCATTTCATTATAGTAATTTGACTTTTGAGCTAGTAGAGCCCTTTGTATGAAGGTTTGAACATGGAGCTTTATAAGTAATAGCTCCATCAGTGGTCTAGAGCTAGTAGTAATAATACAACACAATGCTTCATACAACAAACAGTAGCCAAAACATATTTTGGTTTAGAATCCAGCAGAAATATGTTGTGTGAGAATATATGCTGTTTTAAATGTCTTATTAATTCTTTTTAATTGTGGTTTGCTGTCTTTAAATTAACTTTTAAATGCCATGTTTATACTGAGACTATCTTACCTATTTATTGCTATGTTTATACTGAGACTATCTTACCTATTGAACAAACAATATTATTTATGTAATTATTAGAATCAGGGACGTTTCGGATCAGTCATAGAGGAAACATTTAAATATTTTTTTCCTCCATAGACCAAGATGTTTAATCCCACAATTAGGAAAATAAATGGTTAGTAGTTTGCAATAATTATACAATTTTAAAAGAATGATTTTTTAAACTTAACAATCAAAGTATTTTAGTATATGGTTTACAATTTTTATAAAAAATTTGATTTTCTCTTTGTGAAAAAAATTGGTCATACTGTGTTTGTTGGAAATTGCAGTGTAAGGCAATAATTGTCCTTTTAAGTGCTTATAACATCATGTAATTGTGCATTTTTTTTTTATGCTTACTATGGAATGACATATAATGCCTGCGTGTTAATAATTTTCATATTCATTAAATCAGCCATCATAAATAGGCTAAGTGTAGTTTCATTTACAACATAATAATGATATTTAAACCTATTTTAATGAAATATCCACTTTCGTAATATTTATTATTTTTCAAAAAATCTTAGATATCAATTTAAATATTCTATAATTTGTTATATTACATATAGCCTATGTAAATACATGAACCGCTACTACCGCTGCGAGGATCGTAAATCGTATATATCCTCGAGTACGATGATATTGACTGAGTAATTTTCGCATAATTATCGTGTCCCTGTCATTAAACATATAAAACCCAGCAAATTCTCGAGTACGATGATATTGACTGTGTAATTTTCGTGTGGCAACACTCGCGTCGGGCGATAAATAAACAAAAGTCATCTACTGGGTCTTGAACTCGCGATGAAATTGTCATTCCATCACAAGACAACGCCTCATGTACTGCGCCACGGAACTTGAAGAAATTAATCAACTAAACTATTTAAACTATGCATACATAGCGCCCTCATTTGTTATTAGTCCTCCCTAGATGTGATGAAAGACCGTTTGTGATTGGTTAATACTCACAGTAGTAACTCAGTATGCGCGCGATGCGGTGAACATCTGGTGATTCGGCACGAAGAAGACGAATTATTATTTATTCGACCTACCTGATTATAATATTAATGTAGGCTTATTGGTGGAAATTCTTCTGTTATTATTTAAACGACCTAGGCTATAGTGATTATTTTATTGCCAAGGAATCATCAGTAATTAGTAATTACTGTATCTGTATATTATTCTTCGCAAGGTAAGGTGTCTAGACAGCTTGTTTACATACAATAAAAAAAGGAGGCCTAGCCTAGCTACCAGACCCAGCAGATATTCTACTTGTTGGCTATGTAATATAACAGATATCGCCTTTTATATCGGTAAAATATAAGATTTGACATCCATCGGGAATGATATTATGTTCATGGGGATTATATATTTCCCTCAGCTGGCACTTCGGGAAATATATATTCCCTCGAACATAATATCATTCCCTCTTATATGTTACCTCTAAGCAGGCAATATCTGTATAATAATGAGTTACAAATTATATTATTATTATTGCTTTTAACTTGGATGAAACTGAAAAAAAAATGAAAATATTATGAGGATAATTACAGCATGACTGACAAAGCTAATACGCACACACACTTTTATTAATCATACTTTGACTTTTGACAAGATCGCCTACATTTTTAGTATTACTTTACAATACTTGGTGTTGTATATTCTGGAACAGCCGCTCCATAATCTTTTCTTCCTTATATCTTTTACTCTTATTTTAAAAGTTAATACTAACAAATTTAATTAAATGAATGTATCTAATGATCAAATAACTGTTTTCTCATCGTAATTTATATACAAAATTTAAAAAAACGCCAACAATTTTTAATAAACATAATGTACATTATACATCGTACATTCCTATCATAACAAACTATTCAAAACTTTCTATTATTAAAAAATCGAAGAAAGTCTGGTCTCAGATCCATCCTATATGTGTTTCTCGGAGACTTGGTTATCGGAGGGAAAGTCGGATGAACGTTTTGAGATTTGTGGGTTCCAGTTATTTCGAGGAATTCCCTGCTACAATTGTAAATAATAGTGCAATGATTTTGCACAATAATAAAGTTAAACAGCCTGATTAAATTGCACAAGAGAAGCTGTTGCACAATTTGATACCACAACAACCTAATGAGGAACATACATAGCCAATCGCATCACTCACTGCACAGCCGACTACTTTTCTTTCCAAAATTCTCCTCCACAATATTAGTTTGTGTGTGATTTGTATTTACTTCTTCTAGGTTGCATTTGCTTTGTATTATTTGTATGGCATTTGATGGAATAAATGTTTATTGAATTGAAGTCCTGAGTGGGCTATTGCACCATTGGTGACCTCTTAAAATCTAAAACTTCGGCATTTTTACTATACTAGTGGTACAGTAACTCACTGACAGACTTTAGTAATCTACAGTTTAAGTTCTGCAGACACAAGTTTGGACTGAAATATTGGAATCTAATAATGAGTAATCTAACCAGGCAGTTTTCTTGGGTGTTTTAAGTTGTATTAAAGTCCAGTAATTGTTGTTACAAATAACTACACATCAATATCAATCAATGTGTTATTACAAAATAGAAAGAATGTTGTAAACATTTTAAAACAAAGATTATAGATCCAGTATGTGCTTCTACATGTTCACAAGTATTCCTTGCATTGAGTACTTCAGTACACTTTGGACATTGACAATTTAATAATTATCATTGACTTTCCACCTGCATTGAGATTAATATTTTTTTTTCCTTTTTTCCAAGCAATTTCAGTTGTTCTATTTATTTTCTTTGTTGAACATTAGCATAAAATGTTAATATTAATTACTGTATCTGATAACAAATTATATAACAGGAACTCAATAAACAAAACCAATTAATATTTTTCAAACAATTTTTTCTGTATAAATGTTATAATGAACTATGAACTATTAATTGAGAATACCTATACAACACGTCATGTAACACACAAATTCACCCCTTTTTATGACTCTGTGTTTTTAACACAAACTGCGCCGCCAACTTTATTAAATTTCAGAGACTCATTCATTATTTCATTTGTAATAATTTTCCTTTATTATTTTAATATTGTTCATACCCTTTTCAGTATATTACCAAATATATCCACAACACTTATTTAGTCAGCAAAGCATCCATTATGAATTAAAAAATATTACATAGTTATATGATGTTTTGTTCCAAAATCAATAAATCTTATAATGTACTAGCGCAATTATTCTTTGCCGCAAGTACTTCTGTACACCTTGCACATCAATAATTCACCATCAAATATGCAATTACATTTTTTTTTAAATATAAGAAAAAGTATTTTGTTGCTCCAATCTATACTTTACATGGGTTAATGGAGATAATTTTGAAAAAGTTTGATCTGTATATCACATGACTTTGAAGTTTAACCCAATGTCGTAACTCTTTATATATATGGCTCTGGCTCCGCCCATAATTCGTTCGTTTACATTGGTTGAATAGGAATTATGATATGTTCCTAATATACTATCTTTGTTTATATGAAGTTTGCAAACTGTAGATAGGTAAACATGATTTATATTTTCTATTTATTAGGCTAGCATGCAAGACTGATTAGGAAGTCATGTGATGCACAAGGCAGTGACATTATAAACACCTTATAGTCAAGTAGCGTCTGTTGATGTAGAGCTGTTCAGTCAGAATGATTTACCAGTGGATGGAGGATTGTTTCCAGGGTAGGGTACCAACAATTCTGTTGTTCAGATTCAGTTGTAGTGTGAGTTTTTATATTATTTTAAAGGAATATTTAATTTGACAAGTACAGACTAATTGTGCTTTGTTTTATGACAATTACATGAATAGCAATACTTTGTTTGGAAATGTTGGTTTATGGAAACCAGTTGCATCCATTGAAGTGTTTCTCAACTATTTTATTTTTACAGCAAAAATTGCAATTCAATAAAATTAAAGATTTTAATTCGAAATTCAGAGGCTTGAAAGCTAATCTCGGTGAACACTACAAGGGTGATCACTATCTTTTGCTCAAATGCTGCCTAGGTTATCACTTACCTTTCATGCCTTTCATTTAATAGAACATGAATTGTTCAATAAACTTGAGTTAAAATGTTAATATCAAACCTACTAATGTCTGTTGTTGGAGATTACAAAGCTCACAGAAGTTAAACTGCTGAATCTTGTACTAAGTATATATTGAACAATGTCTTATGTGAAAATAAACAAGAAATATTTCTTATAAAAACGCTTATTGATGTAACAGTTTTAAAGATATTTTTTATTTCAAATTTGTTTTTAAATGTGTCATTTTATTGTCACATAATAGTTATTTTACCTGAAAAAATGTAATTTAAAGCAAAAAATACTTTTTGGGTTATAATTAAACGTTCCTTTTCTTTTTTTATACGTGAATAAATATTATTTTTGATATGTAACACAGGCTCAATTTCTGTCACTTTAGTTTATTTTATTGCTAAGGTCAAGTCTGGGGGTCACTTCATCATGCCTAGATACTTCAAGTGTGAAGTATCCTATTACAAACAAAAACTTTAATGGACTGTTTTGATAATAATTCAATGATTATCTGACAGCGAATTACAGTATTATATATATCGGTCTAGATTGACAGTCAAATGGGACTCATAAATACCAGAAATGCTTTGGGATTTGTAATTTTAGCATGACTGTCCTAATAGACTCTCTTTTCCCATAGTTTTTTGGGTCCAGCAGCTGGGATCTATAAATTATAGTTGAGTTTACAAATTAGCAAAAACGTCAGCCTCTAGTACTATAACTGCTGCTTTCTTTCAGCTTATAAATTCAATTCAATTCATTTATTTTCCAGAAGACATATAAAACATATAATACAATAAAAAATACAAACACAAGAAAACTAACACCAGTCTGGCGGATTGTAGAAAAGTGACAAGTCACTATGCGAGTACTCTCCTTCTGGTGCAAACAAAAACAAGTTAACAGCAAAATACATTAAATAAGGCAGGGAAAAACTTAGAGGAACCAAAAATGCACAAATCAGTCACTTCAATAGGGAGGGTATCCCACAACCTCGGAAAGAAAATAAAAACCATAAAATCTACGTAGAAACACTTAATAACAAATTTAACTTGAAGAAATTGAAGTCTATGGTACAACCGGGGTAGTTTGAGGAAGGTAAGTCGGGCTTCGTAAGATGAACGGAGGAAATGAGTCATCTCTTGTGACGTAGTGGGCTAGAGCAGCAGCGTGAAAAGGTGTTAGTATACCTTTGGTAGACCTACACCATAAATGTATCTATAAATTATGTTAGTACTTAAATTGAAATATTTTTTTTGAGATAAATGAGTCCACAATTTAATTTCAATAATAATAATACACCTTATAAACTAAAGTATTTTGTTTTTGTAGCAAAATAAAAATGAAATGAAATGGCAGATTTGAATACGAATTTCAGGGCCTTAAAAGCTAATCTGGGTGAACACTACAAGGGTGATCAGTATCATTTGCTCAAATTCTGCCTCTATGATCACCTATATTTTGGAGACTTCGAGGGGCAGGGTTTAATAGCACATGGTTTGTTCAATGAACTTAAGCTGAAAGGTTACATCTTACCTACTAATGTCAACCTGTTGTTGGAGATTGGGAAACTGACACAAATTAAGGCTGCTGAAGATCTTGTACTCAAGTATATTAAGACAAACAAAGTTGAGAATGCTGATATACAACCATTGTCACCATATCGAAAACGGCTGTTTGATGCCTTACAACATGTTCAGAAAGAGGATATGGCAAAAGTTATTGCTTACTACGAACTGAGACAATTTGACTTCCACAATATTTGGGATGTGGTATTCAATTTAGAGATTACAGGAGAATTAGAAGATGAACCAAGTAAAATAGAGAACTTTGCACTTCGTCTTAATCAACGTGCAAAGAATATACTACTTGATAGAGGTACTTTAATTAATTTTTTTTAATATTACTTTATTAAAGAAATAAATACTAATTTGTAAATATAAAATAACATTAATTTGTAACAAGCATACCAGAAAAGGGTTATCCTCTGCTATGTCATGTTTTGTTTGGTGACTTTTTATTGAATTGTTTTTTTTAATAAATTTATTTAATTAAATTATGCTTTCTTCAACTATAAAATAATAGATCAAATAACATTTATATTTGTTTATGGTATTGGTAGGGATAAAAAACAATAAGCCTAAAAATTACGAAAACGTCATTATTGTGATGATGATTTATTTATTAATTATTTACTTTATTCATCATATTTCAAGAGTGTGAGCTGATTATGGGCCATCAACAAGACAAAACGACAAACAAAAACAAAGAATTATAAAAATTAAAATATTATGAACTAGTGGGTACTCCGAGAGTACAAACCTCCGCCTAATGTAAAATTCCCCTACATAAAATGTCCCCAGAAAATATATATATTTTTTTATTAGTTCTAAGTGTAAATAGGCTAACTGCACACTACAAAGTTGTGGATGAGAGTTTGGTGTAATGGTTATGTATCCAGCCTCTCACAGTTCAAGTCCCATTTTTTTGTTGTTCATTATTGCATTGCGTATCGTTCTCACGCAGATAGGCTCAACACAGGCGTAGTAGTGCGTACTGCGTAGGGCATATCTGCTTGGTCGATTGCAGCCGCCATCTTGTTGATTCCCTCTCCATGGAGAATCACTTCTTGAACTGCTATAACACTATAGATTGCCATCCAGCCTTCGGCTATTACAAATCACTGGCTAAAACAAACATACAAGAAATGCATTCTTAAAATTTTAAGAATGAACAAAATTTAAGTTTTGAGCATTTGGTTTTCAAGAATTATCAGTGTGTTAATGCCTTATTGCTCTTGTTAATTTTTTCTTCCTAACAAAATTAATTTAAGTGTACTAAATAACTGATACAGTATATGTCTATAAGTGTACTATGTATAGATAATGAAATGGTTTAATTTCTACTTTTAAAAATTAAACAGCACTCAATATTTATATATGAAACTGAATCTTGATTTAGATTTTCAGAAAGCATACAATGAAGCCTTGAAAGAGGGTAAAGTGAAAGTCAATCTTGGAATGCTTAAAGTTATTGGACAGGAAGGAGTGGGTAAAACATGCCTGATCAATGCATGTCTTGGAAAAGAGTAAGTACTAGATTGATGATAATGGTGTACTTGTTATCTTTGGGAAGTGGGGAGGGGAGAGGTGGGGAGTGAATGGGTTTTATTAAATGTTATGTAGATTAAGTAAGATTACTTATGTATTTGTCTATTTTGTGCATTCATTTATTATATACTTTTGTTGGACACACCTTCAAAATGTGAAGTGTGCCACTGTTACAAAAGTGAAGTTCCCAATAAATTATTATAGACAGTGAAATGAACATTACAAAATATTTGTGAGTCAACTAAGAATTACAAACCAGCCAACTTGTATTGATTTGTTTTTGATAACTACTACTTTCTAAATGTTGCAGTGATAAATCTAACAACAGTTGAATTATAAAAACTTTTAGAAATATATAAATCAGTTACTTCCTAATTATAACACCATCAAATTTTCTATAGATTATAGAATTTAATTTTAATCTTGTATTCTAAAAAAAAAAGATCATATGAATTGTTGAATAACTTACTTTCTAAATGTATAATGAATTAATATATTAAAATGGTTTTGAATTAAAAGGAAAAAAATTGCATTTTTTACAGTACTTAAAATGACTGAAGTTCATAGTTAGTTTCAAATTATTGTATTTTTGCCAGATTTGAGGAAAAGCATGTAGTTACAGATGGAATAGCGGTGATAAGAACAGCAAGCACAACATGGACAGAGGCTAATGCTGATAGTGGTAAACATGAATAAAAATTAGCATATTACTCTTCCAATCATCATTGGTTATGTAACATTATTTATCATTAATCTCATTATCATAGACAAAAACAGGCGCACAATGAAATGGAGATGTAGAATGGAATTCAATAAATGTATACAACCGTAGTATGGTGTCAACGGTCTTATTTTCACATACATTATGCTAATACAATTGTTACTCTATGATCTCTTAACACGCAAGCTATGTTACAGTGTTTGATGATGTAATGTAATTGTAATTTTACATTAATTAATCAATAAGTTTGACAATTGTCCAAAGTAGAGTTTCGTATTAATGTATCTGCTAAAATAATATGTACACACTGTCTTTTTTTTTCCACAGGTAATCCTTCAAATCAGTATACAAAAATGGTCACTGACAAACTGAGAGCAAAGAAAACTGTAAGCGTATGTCAGTAATAGTGTAATAAAAACATAAACTTAATAAAATAAAAGTACCTACAGCACATTTCTACTATTGCAAACCAGTCACTTACAGAATGCAATGAGACATTATGAGCAGCTATTTTAATGTTTTAAATTTCTAATTATTGTTTTGAGAGTAAATATTACTTTTTATTTCTATTAAAGGTAGACAGTATTCAAGTTTTGATGAATAACATTTATAGTTTTTTTGGTTATTTTTTTTTTGTATGTGTCAGGTTAACATGAAACCATCTACAGATGATGATGATGGTATTGCTGTTAACTACAATATTGATGACAAAAATGATGATTACAAAAATGATGGTAACTTTTCTTTAAATTCTATCTTGGATTTTGTAGTAAAAACACTAATAAATAAGTCTTATATTATGAGTTTGCAATTTTTTATAGTTATTTGAAATAATTAAGATATATTTAATTAGATTTTCTAATTTAAAGTAACTAAATAACTATTATTAAAAGTATGTGTTTAGATTTGGAGGCAACCTATCTGTATAACAATTATGGTTACTGGCATAATTTTCTACTATGATAATGACAACTATAATTAACTATAACTTGGAGGTGAAATATTATCTGTGTAACAATTATGATTGACAGTCATACATTTCTACCTCTATGACAGTGAAAATTAAAGTTATAATGATGACATTAAAAATGAAAAACAATGATGAAAATAATAATGATAATGATGACGTGCTAGATATTAATTATGCATCAATGTGGTAGTGGTGACTTTAGCAATGATGATGATGATAATGAAAATTACAACAAAGAGGACAACTAAAACAATACTCATAGTATATAGTAATATACTGGGACTTAAATTTGTCATTAAAAATGAAATCATTTACATATGTTTTGATAGTAACCAAACAAGCTTGTTTCCACTACAGGTATTGATACTACAGCTACTAAAGCTATTCCAGTTGATACAGATCAGCAGTTAGATAAAGATGTAATCAAGAAAGTTGAGGAAAATAAGGAGGAGACTTTGGAAGAAACATTCAACATCTGGGATCATGGGGGACAATTGATATACCATGGTATTCATCGGGTAAGTTAAAAAATATGTAATTGCCTTGTAAGTTGATATTTTATTGTTTAAATACTTTCTACACATTTCTTTAATAAACTCCACGTCAGCCAGTTAAAAAGATAACATAATTGGTTTCATTCTAAGAGTGCTATATCAAATTTGTAATGTAATAATAACATAATTGTATGGCAAAGGTATAGTTTGCCTTTTTCCCATTCAGTAATTCTAATCCAATGGTAGTGCTTATATAAAATGTTGATATTACAAATTTTTTATTTTTATTAATTAAATAATTATTTTCTTCTGTTTTCAATCATAACTGATTTTAGCCACATTGTTTATGAATTTGTACTAGAGAAATGCTTTGATAAAAAGAGTATCAATAGTAAATGTATTTAAATAGTTTATCAAAGAATTTGTATATAATAGTCTGTATTTATATTAGAGACCACTACAGAATAAATGATACTCGTGCATTAGGCCTTTAAGAATATTAATCAATATTTGAATAACAAGCACATTATTTTTTCCAGATCTTCGTAACATCAGAAGCACTTTACATCGTAGTGTTTGATCTCAGTGTGAACCTCGAAGATCGTGCTATTGTCATTGACTCTAATGGCGTAAGTATTGTAAGACTAATTACGGTAGTGTAGTTGAAAAAGCATTTACTTTTTTTTAAAGTAATTTTGTTTTGATTTTGTTTTTTTTGGTTTTTTTCAGAAAAAGCATCAACATCATTGGACCAATCTCCAGTTCATATTATCTTACATCCTGTCAGTTTATTCTCATAGTCGTATTGTGAAAGAAGATGCAAAGAATGAAGTTAACAAACCAACTATCCTTATTGTGGGTACACATAAGGGGAAGCTTGGTAAGACTAAAGAACAACAAAAGGTTGAGGTAATACTATATCTATTTCTAGCCACAATCAAGGTATTACTGCTCCATTAATTTAAAGAAACTGAACTAGAATACTTTATTAAACAACTTTATCAGGCATATAATATAAACGGTTTTTAAATGATAAAAATATTATTTTAAATATATGACAGTATTTGACTAATGTGCTCATTACATAATATATATTTTCTACATTTTTATAAACTGTTTATAACCAGGCAAATATCATTTTTGAGAAGGTTCAAGATGCTCTTAGAGGGAAACTGTATGAAGAACATATATATAAATATTTTGCTATCGAGAACAGTGAAGAAACAACAGATGAGAGCTTTAGTGATCTCAAAGAGGTTATTGAGAAGCTTATGAAAGCTTTAGAAAAAGATAAACCTTTAAAGTGGATGCGTTTTCGATGTGATCTTCATGACCTCAGAAGAAAAAAACATTTTTCTTTGTGTCCTTTAGAAGAGGTAAACTTTATTTTGTAACCACATTAATAATCTTACTTTGAGCATTAGAACTTAATTAATACTTTCATTAACCATGTTCTGACCACTGAAATGGACCGATCCATTATTATTCGGAGGGATTATAAAAATACTTTATACCTTTTTATAAATATTTCATTGCAGTATTACTGTTATAAGTTAGGTTTTGGAACATTTTAATAATTTAATCATTTTTATCTGATCATAAAGTAATAATATTTCAAATAACCTATCCTCTGATTAATAATGGATTGGTCCATTTTAGTAGTCTATACATTCATCTCAAAAGTACAACAATAAAATAGACATGAGAAACAAACATTGCCACATGGTAAGCTGTAATATTACTCTTTCATATTGATAAATGGTATATAGTACTGATTAGATTTCTGTAAAGAGAGTCTAATTTGAATGGATATAGAAACAATTTAGGAATGGAGACTTGCATGAGAAAATGGTTTAACATCTATTTAGTGCATACTTCTTCTATATTATCTACACTGAATACCAAAAAGTGTTGTCCATGTAACATTTCATGCTAAAAATACAAAATTAACGTTGGTAATAAATATATCTCTACCATGTTATAAAAACTGAATATGATTTCCTATTTAATTATGTTTTAAAAATCTAGTATTATAACCATTATTTCTAGCTCAAAATACTGGCAACTAAGAATGGTATTGAAAAAGAACAATCAATCCTTCTTAACTTCCTGTATGATCTTGGTGAAATTGTTTACATGCCTGACAACAAATTATTAAGAGATAAAGCGGTGTTAGATCCAATGCAGCTGGTTGAAATTGTTACTGCTTTTGTAACAGTCATTCCACCAAAGTTTCCAGTAAGTACAGTAGGCCCATGTAATATTTCAAATTGTAAATATGTGTTTGTGCTGTCACCCCTATGCAAGTTCGGTGCAGTTCCTTGTTTCTTGTGAAAACATTATTTTTGATCATAGTACTTAGGAATTCTTTTTTGGTTTAGAAGCCTGCATTTAGGAGGGCTTTTAAAAAACTTGACAAGGGCATACTGGAAGAAAAGTTGTTGCGAAAATTATGGAAAGAGCGTAAAGTTGACGAAGGAAACAATTTTGAGTTCCTTGTGGCACTGATGATTCAATTAGGTTTTATTTGTGAGAGGACGACGACCAGCAGCCAAGATGTGGCAAGTACATCTATAGTAGGTTTTGTTCAGTTATCTTTTCTAACATGTTTGGCATGCAAGATTATGTAAAAAATAATTTTTTGGGGATGATACATGCTTGGTGAAATTTAACATAAAATTTTAAAATATTTGTAGGGTTATGACATATTTTGTTGAAGATGTTTTTAACATATACAGGAAATGATCTTCATTTTCTTATTAAAAGAAATCTAAATGACATTTTACAAATCAACAATTTCAGGAATCTCTTGAATCTGCAAAGCGATCATTCTTTGTGCCACTACGCCTTGCTTTCAAGACATCAAGTGAAGTGAAACCAGTGCCTGATGATTCACATTCTATCAGTATCTATTACGACTTTAAGGGATATCTGCCAGATGTATTGTTTCCATATATGATTATTGATTTCCTCAACAAATTTCAAAAGAAAGGTGTTGACCCAATACTCTTGTATAATCATGCTGAACTTTACTTCGACCAAGATCATGATGTAACTTTATCTCTTGTCAAAGTCATAACTAAGGAGAATGAGCGAAAGTTCTTGTTAAAGGTACTGTATCATTCAATATCTTGTGAATAAATCATAATTTAATCTATTCCTAAACTCAAATTAAAATATCAAAACATCACATTCCTTTTTTTCAGGTGACTATTAAAAGAACTCCTGCTCGTAATGAAACAAGTAATGAGGAACCCTCTTCTGAAGCATGTAAAGAGGTATGTTATCATTTCATATCAGTTTGGAGAACTATATATTTTTTTTATAGATGTTTTGGTTGATTGTTATAATACGATATAGTTTAAAATAATTCAAACATTTAAAATAATTTTTTTTTTTAGCTGTTTCATCGTCTTAATTTGTATTTGAAATTGTAATTTTGTAGATTCTTTAGTTTTCATAATAAAAACACCACCCTAAATATCAGAATTGAAAACTATTAACTATTGCTAAGATCTACCATTTATAAGGTTAAAACTTTATTGATTTAAGTTAACATTATTAATTATGATATAATATAATATGATTAATAATAATTGATATAAAAACATCTTTAAAAATTAAATTAAAAAATAATAAAATATTAATATAATATCAATTTAAGGTACAAGCAACTAAAAGTACATTTGCCAAACCTAGTTGGGATTTATTTTTTTTATTATATAACATAAATTAATAAAATTGATTTATAAAAATGTCTTTAAAAATTCACTTTAGATTTGTATTTTAGATATTTATTTATTTTTTATTGTTTTAATTTTCCCTTTTATTGTATTGTAAATTTTTAGTGAACAAAACATTTTAAGAATTTGTGCTGCTGATTCAAAGTTGCTACATAGTATGTGTTTAATTGTCATAGTGTTAATTCAATTTGTATCTTTAGGTTTTGCTAACGATTCAGAAGTCATTTGAACCTACTAAAGATGGTGGTAGAAGAGGCATTCAATATGAGAGATGCATACTTTGTGATGTATGTAGTGATACATCAGAAAAGAAGCACATTCAAAATCTTGAATATTTCCAGTATAGAAAGTTAAAATGCACCACAACTGGCACAACATTTTCAATAGATGTTACACGTTACCAGCGGCTATTTGGAGGTAAGAATTATATATATATACAAGTTTATTTTCATTTATTTATTTGACCAATAAACAATAAACTAAATGAACAATATGATTATTATGTAATTTAGTAAACACATACAAATTATTAAATATCTTCATTCCTCTATAACCAGTAGTAATACTATCAGAATCATTATTGATCAGGGATGTCGGCGGTGGACGGCCCCGTCCACCACTCGGAATTTCCGACCACCATTTTCATGACGCTGACCACCACTATATTTACGCATGTAGATCGTAATCTATTGTTCGTAACCTACTACTGCGATGTATTGTTATTATAATTTTCAACGCATCAATTGTAGGGTGGTTCGTAGAGTTAATAAACAACATTGTCATCGTCTTTAGAAAACGCATGGACAATGCAAATTAACAATGTACTGTTCATTAATTAAAATCGGCGCCGCCTAAAAATCCTACCTAGGCTAGTAGGAGACGACACATTTTGGTGGTTAGCCCATGGTTAGCCTAATTTAGCCGGACGAGACGACATCGGAGTGGGGTCTAGTTTCGGCGGCCTAGGCTTACGCTATTAAATTATTTAATCCTACCTTGGCTTAACGAATTATAAATACGCCGACATAAACAAAAAAATATATATGCAAAATCAATATATTCCATGTTAAGATTTAACATACATAGGTCTATTCAATTATTACGACATGTCACTGTGTAAAGAAAATGGCCCTAGGCTAGTATTCTGTAGCTACCCCAACTAGAATTAAATTTGAGTGAAAAAAAAAAACATGTGCTACTGTGGGTGGTGAGGGAGAACAGTTAATTTAGAGAGAGTATCACGTTTCATGTCATGTGACACAAAATCTAGGTAAACGTTCATCCCGTTTCCAGGCCTGCCATAGTATGACCCAAAAAAAATCTAGGTCTGTGCGCGATCATCGACGTTATGATACTACATTTAGAATGTTAATGATCTTTTGTTGTCGGCATCGTTTCTGGATCGACTGGACGTTTTATTTTTAGAAGTTGGCCTAGGCTAAGCCTATACTAGTTAATTGAGGTTCACCGTGTGGTGCCATCATGCCTCTACCGTGGGAAATTTCTATTTATTTATATATTCGCCGTCGAGTCGTGTAGATAAAAAACACCACGAAGAAAACGATTATGATTAATAATATTTATTAATAATGCTTCCGAGTAATTTACAACTTGGTCCTTCGTCAGTAAAAATTGACTCATTAATTTTGCACACCTTGTTACCTCACAAAAAACATCGTAGGGTTGTCTATAAAATGCATTTTTTCCGACCCTATCAATTTACTAATGTCAAGATATTTAGAATAAAAAAATGTTAATGTTATAAATATATATATATAATATTATAAACCTATTTTTTTTTATTTGAGAAGAGTTTAATTTGTTGGCTCACTAGGATGCAACACAAGAATGTAGGCACAACAAGTAATTTGACCAATGGCAAGTGAATAAGCTCAGATGAGCTGTGCATTGCATCTTTGTGTGCATCCATGAGATACTTTACTTTAACCCAATGGTGTCCACTTACAGGATGTTCAACTAATATTTTTTATTTTATTTGCAGATGAAACAGAAAGAAAAAGAAGAAATTCCGATCAAGGTAATTGATTGAAATAAGTAGATAAGTTTTGCAAAATGTTGTACTTTTTTTATGGACTCAATGATATTTAATTATAATAAAGTATTTGCCTTTGTTAATGCTGTGCTGCCCTCAATGACGATTATTTGTAACACAAGAACGTAAGCACAACAATAGTAATTTGACCAATGACAAGTGAAGGATTGCATAAGCTCAGATGAGTTGTCGCTTGTTGTAGATTACTCGCATGGCAATTTCATCTTTTTGTCTCAAGTGATTATAGTTAAACATTGTATGCAGTGCTCCTCCCCTCTTTTAACAAACACTTAATTGATACTATCAGCTGAATCTGTCATAAGTAGGCACTTTTATAAGCAGATACTTTTCTGGACCCAATGGTGTCCACTTACAGAAGGTTCAACTAGTGTAATATTTTTCATTTTATTTGCAGATGAAATTGGAAAGGGAAGAAAAAGAAGAAAAACAGACCAAGGTGATTGAAATATTATATATCAGATAAATAGATTATTTAAAAAAAAATTTAAATTGTAACTATGTTTTACTTTTATGGATGATAATTAACTAGTATTATAACATGGGTTCAAGGATGTACAGTAGCCAATCAGATGCGCTGAAATGAATCACATGGCGCTCTTTATTTTTTCACTATGATGCACTGAAGTGGAAAAAGTTCCCAGCAAAAAAGCATAACACCACTGCGTGTAAATCATATGGCAGAGTATTACCGATCGTGCTAGGCATTGTACCATTTTCTAGGCTAGGCGGTAATTTGGTTGGCAAGCAAAGTGGTGATAATAATTCATAGACCCATGTTGTAAAACAAATAACGCACAATTCTAAGTTTGTGCGTTACTGGAGATGCAACGCACTCTCTGGTTTTAAAAATGTTGTGCAACATACACCATTGTAAATACCCTCAAGTTTGCCGCATCTCCTCTAACGCACAACTTTAGACTTGTGTGTTATTTGTATAATAAATTATTTGTCTCTGTTAATATCAATGAATTTTATTTTAGCATAAGATGGGTACCATGATTTATTCAGTGCATACATGTTCTAGAAATGGATATGTGGATATGGCACGTCATTGTGAGAGTCTAACAAATACGCAGAGTATTTATATTATAATATCATGGACTTATAAAGCTCTGTATGTTGTGAAACCTCTCAAAGCGCTGATCATACAGTAGAAACTGAGGGAAAAAACTAAACCCAAACCAAAGAAAGGGATACGCCCTTACAAGGTGTGACTTGTCCCGTCATCCCCGACTCGAGCGCCTCCTACCCTAGTAAAAGAATATAACTACAGCAAGATATCAACCGGTACCATTCCCAATGACTGGATGAAGGCCAACATGATTCCTATCCATAAATGAAATTGGTATAGACAATTTTAAGTAGCAAATTTATGTCAAATTACAAATGTAGAATTGTTTATGGTCATCATTCACCTAGGTCTAGATGGCAAAGAAGATTGAACTCATGCAACGGACGATCGGGCTAGGCTAGTCTGTAGCTAGTAATAGGGGTACCCATTCAGTAATACTAGTTTACTAGAGTAGGACAGCAAGGCCTAGTCTGCGTGGGACACACAGTACAGATGTCCATGTATCATCACAGCCGCATGCAATTTAAATAAATTAATTCAATTCGGACCTGAACTAAATAAACTAGCATTACCAAAAACATATTTGAGAAATAGTTTGACAGTAATGCAATGTCTTTGTGGGGAACTCATTGGGAAAAGCAAAACCAAAAACAAGCCTCTACCCGCCCGTGGCCTAAGTCCTTAATTTTAATTGTTTAATAAACCGAAACTTGCTAGAATGACACACATGTGACTGTCAAATTTTTCAGAATTTACAATATCAAGTATTCCAAAGTTAACAGTAGTTTCATATTTGTATTGAACTTGACCCGAACCTGACATGATTCCACAATATTTTTATTTTGAAATAGTAGAGTGGAGAGAGAAAATAAAACAAATTTAATATTGACCTCAATTACTGTTTTACATTTTGTTGATATTCTATACTGATGATTAAATAAAAATTTATTTTGATTTTGGAGTGGGTACAATAATGATCACTGTCAAACGAATGTCCTGTAATTTTATTTGCAGACAATTTCCGAGACCTAAAAGCTGGTCTCAGTGGTTGCTTTGATGGCGAAAGATATCTTTGGCTAAGGTTCCTACTATTCGATAAGTTGGATGTCGGTGAAATTGCAAATCAAGATTTTAATGCAAATGACTTGCTCAATGAACTTGAAGACAAAGGTTTAATCTTGCCAACCAATGTTAACTTGCTGTTACAGGTCACAAAAACATCTGAAATAGCACAAGCCAAAGATCTTGTATCAAAGTATATGAGAGACAACAACGTTCAGTTTAGAAGTACTGATAAAACCGAGTTGTCATCTTACAGAAAGCGACTGTTCAAGGCCCTAAAACAAGTTGACCCACGTGCTTTAAATAATGTTATTGCTTTCTACAAGTTAAGAAGATATAGCTTCTCCAACGTATGGGATGCAGTTCTCTATCTTGAGATTGAACAATTATTAGCAGATGATCCAGACAAAATAAATTGGTTTTCAGATTGTCTCGGAACAATAGCAAGTAACACACTACTTGGTATGTATTTCTACTTTATATTACATATATTAAAGATGTATTGTACTTTTGACTAATTAAAAACAAATTTAAAAAAAAGATTTCAAAAAAGGTGGGTCATTTTGAAGTATCATAATAGTTATTAACTTTCACCAAAAATTTGTAGGAAAAAAAAATCATTTAACTGAAATACAGACGTTTTTTTTTTTTTTTAAATAACTTATAATTACATATCTCATAATGCAACGAGCTTGTTTGGCTACTCTGTATGCATAATCATAAAACTTCCTTGCGATCTGTGGGGAAACACCTTCTCAACCGTGATGAGTTGTAATCATCATCATGTATAATGCATACTCATGGTTTGAAATCTTTGATTACTTTCGCTCGCGACGATTTTCCAGACGAAATGTAATCAAATTAATTTACCTGTTAATTACGTAAACTTGTTTTTGGCTCGAATTTTCGACTTAAAGTGAATAACTTTAATATTACTTTGATATGGCCAATTAAAATGTAGAATATTTTTTTATTTTTTATTTTTTGTGTTTCAAGGGACAATACATCTTTAAGTATTTTGTAATATTATTGAATCTTTCATTTTTAAACAGTTTAAGTTATTGTAATTTGATTAAAATTTAATAATATCTGGTTTTTTAGGTCATCAACCACGTACAATCTTTTCATCTTTTAATGCATTTTATGCTATATTTTTAATAATATTTTTCATTTTCTCTTTGATGAATAAATGAAATGAAATAGTTTAGTTTTATTCATTGAAGTTGATTATTTACATTAAATGATTATTTATAGGCGATAGTGAGAAGAAATGAGATGGTATCATCAAGTCACCAATGTGAACAGAGTGAAGGTAAATTATTCATTAAAGTATTATACAAAATTGGGAGATAAACATAAAAAAGGAAGATCATATATGATGATATATGATATGATAATATGATTAAGATGATAAAAAGTTGGTGATATTGAGAATATTACTCTAAAATTTAGGATTTATAATACACAGAATAACAGAATTATTATAAAGGAATAAAATGTGAGTGAGTAGTTTTGTTTTACTGTAGTTGTTTCTAAAAACTGATTATAGATAAAAAATTATTGAATTATGATTATATTATAATCATATTCAAACAGTGATGATTATTAAACAATAATTATAACAATGCTGAATTATTTACTTGAAATTTGAAATGATTTTGTGGTCTTTCGTGAATTTTTATTCATAAATCTTAAAACAGTACGGTAATTATGATAAGAATGCTATCTACTGAATTTATTACATAAAATTTGAAAGAATTTTGTGGTGTTTCATAAATTTTTTTGATCATAGATATTGAAAATTATTGAATTATAATTATATTATAATCATATTCAAACAGTGATGATTATTAAACAATAATTATAACAATGCTGAATTATTACTTGAAATTGGAAAGAATTTTGTGGTGTTTCATAAATTTTTATTCAAAATCCTTAAAACAGTAATTATGATAAGAATGCTATCTACTGAATTTATTTCCTGAAATTGGAAATGATTTTGTGTAATTTCATGAATTATACTGTGATCATATTCAAATAATGATTATGATTTCAACAATGATTATGATGCTAATCTACTGAATTTATTACATTGGAAAATATTGTGGTGTTTTATGAATTTATATTTATTATTCATAATCTTAAAAAAACAATTACAATTTCCACAATAATCATGATAACTGTTATACTAAATTGATTGATACTGTTTTTCATTCTTTCATAGACGGCGTTAAAGTGTTGAAAACTGGTACCAGTACAATCTACCTGTGAACTCTTTTATCTGCCAATTGAGTAGTGATTTGGTTGCGATGTAATGTTAGCATGTCATACCTCAATGTACAATAGCATAGATACCCTGGTATCCCAGACTTCAAACACACTAGTTATTGTCTGTGGTGGTTTCTTTCCAAAAAAAAATTGCTGTCCCCTTATAATAGGATTAAATCAACCATTTGGCACTCTCAAATGTGTCCCTGTCCCTTTAATAGGGTTGTCCCCTAATTAGAAGTTGGCTGTAGTGCTAAAACATATATTTCCCCTCGTTTTATGAGAAAGTGTCCCCTGAATGGAGGTGTCCTAAAGAAGGGATTTACTCCAGTAGTAAAGAGGAGGGTGTGTCCCCTGAATAGGGGTGTGTCCCCTGAATAGGGTTGTCCTAAAGAAGGGGTTTACTCCAGTAGTAAAGAGGAGGGGTGTGTCCCCTGAATAGGGGTGTCCTAAAGAAGGGTTTTACTCCAGTAGTAAAGATGAGGGGTGTGTCCCCTGAATGGGGGTGTCCTAAAGAAGGGGTTTACTCCTGTAGTAAAGAGGAGGGGTGTGTCCCCTGAATAGGGGTGTCCTAAAGTAGGGGTTTACTACAGTAGTAAAGAGGAGGGGTGTGTCCCCTGAATAGTGGTGCCCTAAAGAAGGGGTTTACTCCAGTAGTAAAAAGGAGGGGTGTGTCCCCTGAATAGGGGTGTCCTAAAGAAGAGGTTTACTCCAGTAGTAAAGAGGAGGGGTGTGTCCCCTGAATAGGGGTGTCCTAAAGAAGGGCTTTACTCCAGTAGTAAAGAGGAGAGGTGTGTCCTCTGAATAGGGGTGTCCTAAAGAAGGGGTTTACTCCAGTAGTAAAAAGGAGGGGTGTGTCCCCTGAATAGGGGTGTCCTAAAGAAGAGGTTTACTCCAGTAGTAAAGAGGAGGTTCTACTGTTGAAAGATTTCAGTGTACTAAACGGTACATGAATGTTAGTAACAAAAAAAAGACAACAAAACAAAATAACAATACTGGAATATTACAAAAAATAACAGTAGGCCTACAAGGATTTATTATAAGATTTCAGTGTACTAAACAGTACATGAATGTTAGTAACAAAAAAAAGACGACAAAACAAAATAACAATACTGGAATATTACAAAAAATAACAGTAGGCCTATAAAGATTTATTATAAGATTTCAGTGTACTAAACGGTACATGAATATTAGTAACAAAAGAAAGACTACAAAACAAAATAACAATACTGGAATATTACAAAAAATAACAGTAGGCCTACAAGCATTGCTACTGTTCCTGCAGGCATTACCTATTGCTATATTTAGAGATAAGACCATTTTAACTGTTTTTATATTTTGTTGTGCATTTATATTAGAGTCTCTAGGTTGAGATTACAGGCAAAAATCAAATGACAAACATACATTTTTTAAATAAGTAATTGGTTTAAGTAAGAAGAATATGTGCTACCCCAGACCTCAATGCCATAAACGAATAATGGATTAATAAATGAATTGTAGATTATAATTAGGATGTATTGAGGAACAAAATATCTCAACTTAAATAAGATTTTTTTTTCTTACATTTTGAAATAAACTATGAATATTATTTTTCCATGAAAGAAATTTATCAAACAAGCCTTTATCTACTTCATTGATTACATTCTCTCCAATTAAGAGATCCAATTTTGTTTAAAATGTTTCTTCTGTTTTGAAAAATAATCCAAAGGTCAAAGTCCACTCTTGATTCCCCTTTTTATTAAAAACAAAAATGTTCCCCTGAAGGAATTCAACTGACAACATTATAGTACAGTACAGTAAATGGACAGAGTTTAAATATTAAAAATAAAGAGGAAAAAACACCTAGGAACTGGAAGTAGTTGAAATGTCTTCCAATTTTTTGTTTAACTTCAGAGAACCAGTTAATTATATAGTTTGTTAATTTATTTTTTTTATATGCAGAATTACAAAAACAAAACGGGACAAAAATATATGCAAATGAGACCAGGTAAACGGAAGAACAGAATCAGAGCCATATATATAAAGTCATAACTATATATATGGCTCTCAACAGAATTAAATCCTTGCGCCCTCTAATCCTTCCCCTTACCACACTAGACATAGACACAACTTTGTTGAATCCCACTGTGCTGCAAACGCCTCCTTCTCTGTTTCATATTTGATCTGATTGTTAAACAAACAATGCTTAAATCTAAATTAATGTTTGATAAATGATTGTTTATAGTGTTCAATTTTTTTGTACAGTAATTATATTTTTTATATGAATTAATTTTTAAATGTCTGTTTGGTAAATGAAATGTTTTATATTTTGATATTTTTTTACTTTCAATTCAATTTTGTAAATTAAAACTCAATTCAGTATTTATGCTGCTATGTTTTATTGTTATTCATATTTTTTAATAAATACTAAATTATGAATGAAAAACATATTTGTTTATTTGTAAGGATAGTGTTTTTTGAAGAGGGAGATTTTAACATCGAGGAGATCATTATATCAAATTGTACGTGCTAGCTATTGTTAAAAATGTATTGTTTATTATAGGAATAATATTATTCATTTCACCAACCCGCCACCAACCACATGAACTTGCTCTATTACTACATCATTGACGTCGTCGCCCGTTATTAAACGTCTGGATTCAACATTACTAGGTCTAGCCCCGGGGCTGAGTCACATAATCGGTGCACACATCCATGCAGCCTGGCGCCGCCGATAGACATTCTCTACAGACGCTATATGAAAAAAAATCCAAAGTCCTTATACAATGACGTCACACAAGTACCAGCACCCCATTGGCTGATTATGACGTAATGCAATTTTACCGCACCTTTAGTAAAGAGAAGTTAGGATACGGTACTGTATCTTTAGCCACGGCGTAGGTTTATATACCTCAATGATCTAAATAATATCCCTCTTAGTCATAGTCCCGGGCATGGACTAATTAGATGTAGGGTCGGTTAATGTTCTTTGAAAACCGTTCTTTGTGTGCGAAATTCGTGAATGGTGTGCGAGAAACACGTAAAATCATTAAAAAAAAAAGAAAAAAACTAAAGATTTATTTGTCACTTTTTATGTGATTCTTCTTCATAAAAGTACTTATGAGGCCCAATTCTAAGGTGTGGTATTCACAATAAGTTACTTAATAAATTTTTAGTCGAAATAAAACAGGTGCGAAACGGAACTAGCGCCGGCCTAGGCCCTAGAGGCCAGCTAGGGTCAGGCCTAACCTTCTATCTAGGCCTACTAATCTCTCTAGTCTCTTGTACTAGGCTAGACTAGTTAGGGGTGCAATAGACGGTTGATCGGGACCACAGACGATCAGGCCCAGGCGATCGGAGAGCCCAATAATGTTGTAAGACGATTGGGACAAGAGACGATCGGGCACAAAATAAAAATGTATGGTCTAAATGACTCTTACAACTCAAATCAATAAACAATTTTTGTGCTACCGAAGCCATCTTGCAGACAAACAGTCGTGACCAGCTGAGCGTAAAAACGGTGAATATATATATCACAAGAATGAGTAATCTGCGATTTTTGCATTAGAAATTTGTAACAGAGCATGGATGCCCGCGGATGTATAAAGACTAAAGAAGACTTGATTTGTCATATTAAATAGAATTATGATAATATTAATATATATAAATTTGATTTCTTTTAATTTAATTTATATTGCTACATCGTCATATTGTATTTTTGTGAGGGTCCCTAATGGTCAGCTTCGGCTGGATGGACCACCCTCATAAAATATTTTTGAAATAAAAATAAATAAATAAAACATTTAATAAAACATATTTAATAACAAACTAGTGTACATTCACTTATATTGGTTTAAGTGGATATCAGTCACCTTTAATTTTGGTATTCATATGGCGCTCCACAATCTATCTGCTATGCCATGCTTTTGATCATTTCGAACTAGGGTTAGGTAGTGGCATTGTTAACCCACTCACTATCATCCTATTCATTATCACTAGTAATAGTAGTGTACAATGACAGAGTATTGACATATTTCATTTTATTATCACTCTGTGTAAATAACCAAAATGGTAATACAGTAGTACCAAGTAAACAGCTGTGTGTTCTATTTATTATCTTTGTTGAACATTAGAATACAATGTTAATATTAAATCTATGGTTTAAGATTATCTATAACAAATTGTATAACAGGAACTCAATAACCAAAACAAACAAATCATTAATACATTTCTACCCTGGTTTTCTGCAGGGGCGGACGCAGGGGTGTTGCCCCAGTTGCCCGGGCAACACACTTAATTTCATACTAAATGTTTTTTTCTGCCACTAAATTAAAATTTATATCCCATTTCAATGATGCATATATATTAACCATTAATGTCGTTATAGAAGTTCAGGTTTGGAAGAGTCTATATGTAAATTGATTGACTGCAGAGTAAAATTAACCGTGCGCGCACAATTTAACGGCGGTCAGTGGATTTTTTTTTTTCGTTTCTCTACGTCCGTAAAATTAGGCCGCATTTCTGTAGTAATTATGAACGTTCCGAACTTTGAAATAACAGTTGTACAGTATAGTGGATAAATGAAAATGAATTTGGAAATTGTGGTTTTACTGACTTACTTAGCATTTATTTCAAAATAATACAATTCAATGTTTTGCTCAATATATTTATAGTAGCAGCTTCACATTTTTTATCTAACTTGTTTAAATTATTAATTTATAGGCCTAGTAATTATTTTGTATTAATTGATCATAATTGCTAGAATAATATTACCTTACTGGAAGTACCTTCGTCGGGGACTTCCTCTGATGTTCGTATTGAACGCAAAAAAAATGTTATCCTTAGTCGCATGTGTTTTACCGGCGAAAAAAAAAAAGATGATGAAAATGCTGATAGATATTAGAGTGTCATTTCCGGCGAAAACTAGAGGTGCCATTTTCTCATGAATTTTACGTGCGAGTGTACCATTTCCGGCCACCTAGAGGTGTCATTTAACAAAATTTGCTTCGTCACAGGCCCCATGGCGCAAATACTTAGTTTCTATTATGGCCCTGGACTCTTGGGCAACCCCCTTAAAATAGTCCTGCGACCGCCCCTGTTCTGTATATGTGTTATAATGAACTTTTTATCATAAGAACAAATTGTATAACAGGAACTCAATAAACAAAACAAACAAATCATTAATAACAATTTCTACCCTGGTTTTCTGTATAAATGTTATAATTAACTTTTTATCATATAAACTGTCCGACCAGAGCAATATGTACAAAAAATAAAAAAGATAATAAATGCTTGCTGAAGTCTTATGACTGTATATAGCCCCTGAACCAGACCAGATCAAATGTGAGATAACAAATTACTTATTAGAGGTCCCTGTAGCCCAAAAGAAGATTAACCAAAAATAAAATTTCAAATAAGACCAATTTTGACAAATATAGTGACCCATGAAACCCAAAAAAGAGAGCTCAATCAACCAGATCTAACATGGGATACCACATGACTAAATTAAGGTATTGGGAATACCTGTTTTAACACCCACTTAGCGTGTGAGGACTTGTATCAGAATGGATGACACAATTGCAGCAAATGCATAACATGTCATTAAAACCAATTAATTAATGACATGACTTTCAAATTAGAACTAGCTAGTCAACAGCAAAGTAAAAGATTAGGTCTGTTTTAGAATACAGTGTGTAGTACTATGTTTGGACACTAAAAAAAAACCAAAATTTGTATAGGAAATCTTTATAGCCTAAATACTTTTGGGGAAGTGAACCAAGCAAACTACACAAGTTTAGAAGAAAATAAAGTGCAAAAGGCTTTGCCACTGAGGCTACGTCAAAAAAAATCCTCATGACATTTTATTTAAAGAAATTTAATTTCTTCATTGTAGAAACAAACCCATTTTGAGTAAGAAATAGAAAATAGAAAAATGTGAAACTAGAGAACTAAAAAAGGATAAATTATGTTTTAATAATTTTTCTGTATATAACATACTCAATGTTTGACAATTTCATAGCTAAAACAATTTTTGTCAGAGATTTTTCTTATGGAAAAAGTACTGTAATTGTTCAGTAGGAGTTGATCAGGAATTGTGTTTTATCTCAGAATCTTTTTAGCCAGGATTGTTTTTGTACTTTGAGAAAAACAAGGGGCCTGATTATTGTTAATGACCGTTGTGTGTTTTACTGTTTGCCTGTTGCCCCTAGATACAGCCAAACAAATCCTATCAAAATCATTATCGTCAGTTTAATATTAACTTTGTATTTAAACAAAAGATAAAGTAAAAATCATCTGATTGTTTGAAACATTTTATTATCACTCTGTGTAAATAACCAAAATGGTAATACAGTAGTACCAAGTAAACAGCTGTGTGTTCTATTTATTATCTTTATTGAACATTAGAATACAATGTTAATATTAAATCTATGGTTTAAGATTATCTATAACAAATTGTATAACAGGAACTCAATAACCAAAACAAACAAATCATTAATACATTTCTACCCTGGTTTTCTGCAGGGGCGGACGCAGGGGTGTTGCCCCAGTTGCCCGGGCAACACACTTAATTTCATACTAAATGTTTTTTTCTGCCACTAAATTAAAATTTAGATCCCATTTCATCATATATATTAACCATTAATGTCGTTATAGAAGTCCAGGTTTGGAAGAGTCTATATGTAAATTGATTGACTGCAGAGTAAAATTAACCGTGCGCGCACAATTTAACGGCGGTCAGTGGATTTTATTTTTTCGTTTCTCTACGTCCGTAAAATTAGGCCGCATTTCTGTAGTAATTATGAACGTTCCGAACTTTGAAATAACAGTTGTACAGTATAGTGGATAAATGAAAATGAATTTGGAAATTGTGGTTTTACTGACTTACTTAGCATTTATTTCAAAATAATACAATTCAATGTTTTGCTCAATATATTTATAGTAGCAGCTTCACATTTTTTATCTAACTTGTTTAAATTATTAATTTATAGGCCTAGTAATTAATTTGTATTAATTGATCATAATTGCTAGAATAATATTACCTTACTGGAAGTACCTTCGTCGGGGACTTCCTCTGATGTTCGTATTGAACGCAAAAAAAATGTTATCCTTAGTCGCATGTGTTTTACCGGCGGAAAAAAAAAGATGATGAAAATGCTGATAGATATTAGAGTGTCATTTCCGGCGAAAACTAGAGGTGCCATTTTCTCATGAATTTTACGTGCGAGTGTACCATTTCCGGCCACCTAGAGGTGTCATTTAACAAAATTCGCTTCGTCACAGGCCCCATGGCGCAAATACTTAGTTTCTATTATGGCCCTGGACTCTTGGGCAACCCCCTTAAAATAGTCCTGCGACCGCCCCTGTTCTGTATATGTGTTATAATGAACTTTTTATCATAAGAACAAATTGTATAACAGGAACTCAATAAACAAAACAAACAAATCATTAATAACAATTTCTACCCTGGTTTTCTGTATAAATGTTATAATTAACTTTTTATCATATAAACTGTCCGACCAGAGCAATATGTACAAAAAATAAAAAAGATAATAAATGCTTGCTGAAGTCTTATGACTGTATATAGCCCCTGAACCAGACCAGATCAAATGTGAGATAACAAATTACTTATTAGAGGTCCCTGTAGCCCAAAAGAAGATTAACCAAAAATAAAATTTCAAATAAGACCAATTTTGACAAATATAGTGACCCATGAAACCCAAAAAAGAGAGCTCAATCAACCAGATCTAACATGGGATACCACATGACTAAATTAAGGTATTGGGAATACCTGTTTTAACACCCACTTAGCGTGTGAGGACTTGTATCAGAATGGATGACACAATTGCAGCAAATGCATAAAATGTCATTAAAACCAATTAATTAATGACATGACTTTCAAATTAGAACTAGCTAGTCAACAGCAAAGTAAAAGATTAGGTCTGTTTTAGAATACAGTGTGTAGTACTATGTTTGGACACTAAAAAAAAACCAAAATTTGTATAGGAAATCTTTATAGCCTAAATACTTTTGGGGAAGTGAACCAAGCAAACTACACAAGTTTAGAAGAAAATAAAGTGCAAAAGGCTTTGCCACTGAGGCTACGTCAAAAAAAATCCTCATGACATTTTATTTAAAGAAATTTAATTTCTTCATTGTAGAAACAAACCCATTTTGAGTAAGAAATAGAAAATAGAAAAATGTGAAACTAGAGAACTAAAAGAGGATAAATTATGTTTTAATAATTTTTCTGTATATAACATACTCAATGTTTGACAATTTCATAGCTAAAACAATTTTTGTCAGAGATTTTTCTTATGAAAAAAAGTACTGTAATTGTTCAGTAGGAGTTGATCAGGAATTGTGTTTTATCTCAGAATCTTTTTAGCCAGGATTGTTTTTGTACTTTGAGAAAAACAAGGGGCCTGATTATTGTTAATGACCGTTGTGTGTTTGTGTTTTACTGTTTGCCTGTTGCCCCTACAGGGGTGAGGGAATTTCAATTTCTTTCACTTGTCCCAGGACAAGTACCTGCACGGAATTCACTTGCCCGGGAAAAAAATTTACTTGTCCCTCTTTATTGCTCAATAGGCGTAAAATTGCGCAATAGGCGTAAAATTACACAAGTGTCAACAAATGTCACGCAAGTGTTTATTGTCTATTTAAAATTCAGCAGTTTATAGGCCTAGCCTAGACTTTTTTAGCCCGCTCAATATTTTGATAAAAATAACGGTCATTTTTAGGTTTTATTTTATTAACAAAACAGTGTGAGTACTGTAGGCCTAATTAATAAATAGTAGTTAAATAAAAAATAAAAGAATTGAATTACCAAAAAAACTGTGGTGTCTATTAGTATTAATAAATACAAACGTATCGTAGCCTAGTCATACATGTGAACTGATCTTTAGTACTGCAGCTATGCCGGCTAGCTAGGTATTTTTTTTTTTTAATAATTTCAATTTTGTCCAGGCATAATTAATTAACAAAATAATACCTAATTAATGTAGGGCTGGCTAGGCCCAATACTAATTAAAGCTTAGGCCTAGACCGTCACCATGGAGAGAGAGAAAAATACCTCCTCTTCAGGCCCCAGGAGGCCATCCATACTCTAGAAGTTAGGCCTCCTACTCTACAACTTCTGTACGGAGAGAGGATGTTTTTGTTATTATCCAATTCACTAAATAAAATGGCTTGTTGCATTTCACAGGTAAATTTATAAAAAACACTCTTTTTCCTATGAAACCACTTTATCAATTGTCCGTTCCATGCACGATGTACAGAGAAAAATGAAAATACTGGGCCTACCACCTCCTCGCGTGTGTACAGCCTCCATGTTGATGCATGGTATTTTTCATCAACAATACCTGGTAGAGTCCATTAATTACGGGGGTTCTTTTTAACTGGGCATTTTTTAATTACCCAGTTAACCTATGTCTCAACCACTGCATGGTCCAAAAATGTTTTAATTACCTCCCCAAATAGAAAATCGTGTAATCTATAATGATGTGACTCAGGTCATTGACCAATCAGTGATGTATTAAATGCACTGGGTTTAATGTGCTTTGAAGAAGCTTGCTATTTTTGTTAATGCACATGGCTAAGTGTTGGCACATGGTTTTCTGTGCTCTTAGTTTTAATTTCCTGAATTTCAAAAGTGCTTGTCCTGGGACAAGAGGATACGTCAAATGTGGTTGTCCGACCGTAAAAAACACTTGTCCCGGGCGTCGGGCAAGTGGGTTCGCTCAGCCCTGCCCTAGATACAGCCAAACAAATCATTAACGTCAGTTTAATATTAACTTTGTATTTAAACAAAAGATAAAGTAAAAATCATCTGATCTGATGTACAAAGGTTATAGAAATGTTTGGTTATTACTTTATGATCCATATATTAATAGACTAAAATGCACTGCTTCCCCAGGGCTGTTAGACAGGGTATTTGTGTGGGGTATTGTACTACCTTACTTTATGATCCATTTATTAATAGACTAAAATGCACTGCTTCCCCAGGGCTGTTAGTCAGGGTATTTGTGTGGGGTATTGTACTACCTTACTTTATGATCCATTTATTAATAATAGACTAAAATGCACTGCTTCCCCAGGGCTGTTAGACAGGGTATTTGTGTGGGGTATTGTACTACCTTACTTTATGATTCATTTATTAATAGACTAAAATGCACTGCTTCCCCAGGGCTGTTAGACAGGGTATTTGTGTGGGGTATTGTACTACCTTACTTTATGATCCATTTATTAATAGACTAAAATACACTGCTTCCCCAGGGCTGTTAGTCAGGGTATTTGTGTGGGATATTGTACTACCTTACTTTATGATCCATTTATTAATAGACTAAAATGCACTGCTTCCCCAGGGCTGTTGAGTGTTAGTCAGGGTATTTGTGTGGAGTATAATACGGTAGTTTAGTTCTGTAGTTATAATGCTTTATATTTCACATGACAGAAGATTGTAAAAATCTGTTGTTCAAATCAGTAAGTTTGTCTAATAACTGCATAAACATAATGTCACACTCATTTTGGTAGAAATACACCAGGAGTAGATCCAGGATTTAGAGGGGACGAGGGCTAATAATAGACTGGGGAAAGAAGCCTAGTCCCCATGGTTCTAATCAAAATTTTAAAATGTCCTTTTTCGCCCAGGCTTTTATAAAGTCTCCCACCATTTAATTTTTCCGATTTCGGACCTCCACATACTAAAACGGCAGTGCAAAAGTACTCTTTTGGTTTTTAATAAAATATGAACAATAAATGATATAATTATTAAATAAAGAATTGTTTATCTCATATAAATATATTTAATTTAAAATAAAGTTCAGTTCTTATTGTAATATCCATTTTTTTTTATCCATAATTGTTATTTTTTTAATATTTTGTATAAAACTGGTAGACTGCTCACAATAAATACATTTAGTGGTTTTTGTTTCATTATGATATTATGATTTTTTGAATTAATAATTTATAATTAGGTGATACATTTAATGTAGCTTAAACCATTCTCCATACCAATTTATGATAAATATAGTATAAGTTATATTAATGTGATGTGAAGTAAGATAGGCCTCCCCACGGATATCCTTTTTCAATAATTAATCAGTATCAGTAGGCCTATAAATAATATTATCAATACTATTATCACAACATAAAATGGCATAAGCTATAGGCCTCTATTAAACAAACAGAGCCTCCTAATTAGCCTTATAGTACAAATTGTGTTTTATACCTAAACAATTCCTGGTAATCAAAATACAAATTATTACCCTAAAACATAAAATATTATGAATTTGCACTTTTTTTTATAAAGCTAACATTATATTATATGATTAATTTTTGTGTTCACCTTTATTTTACAGTTGTAATTCTACATGTTATCCTATTACTTTACCTACTCAATGTGCAAGGTGTCCTTTAAATTGAGTAAATGGCTCAGCCCAGAGATATAAAGAGTTGAACATTGAATGATTAGAAGCCATTTTGTGTCAAAGATTGCACGCTGCATGCGTGCTCGTTTATTTTGTATAGCGTTTTCCCGTAGTTCATGCATTATTTTTATCTATGAAATAATGCTTAGATTCCGTTTTTATTTTAGTAATTTGTTTTATTAATGGTCTTGATTCGGTAGCCTATATATATTTTTTTATAATTAACAAAATAAATGCTACATGCAAGTTGGGATAAATCAAAGCTATAACACACATATTCATCCTTCTTTATGGCTCTGTGTTTTTGACACAAAGTGCGCCGCCAACTTGATTACATTTTAAAGACTCATTCATCATTTCATTTGTAATAATTTGCCTTTATTATTTTAATATTGTTCATACACTTTTCAGTTTATTAACAAATATATCCACGACACTATTATTTTATTTAGTCAGCAGAGCATGCATTATGAATTAAAAAATATTACATAGTTATATTACATAGCCTATGTAAATACGTGAACGTGATTGGTTGAAACTGCATCACATGACAACCACTGCGAGGATCGTAAATCGTATATATCCTCGAGAACGATGATATTGACCGAGTAATTTTCGCGTAATTATCGTGTCCCTGTCATTAATCATATAAATTCTCGAGTTTGATGATATTGACTGTGTAATTTTCGTGTGGCAACACTCGCGTTAAACAAAAGTCATCTACTGGATCTTGAACCTGCGATGGAATGCGGTGGAATTGTCACCTCCATCAACGCTTCACGCACTGCGCCACGGAACTTGCTTGAAGAAATTAATCAACTAAACTATTTAAACTATGCATACATAGCGCCCTCATTTGTTATTAGTCCTTCCTAGATGTGATGAAAGACCATTTGTGATTGGTTAATACTCACAGTAGTAACCGGTACGCGCGCGACGCACGATACTCGCAACTGAACATCCGGTGATTCGCCTCGAAGGAAGAAGACGAATTGTTATTTTTATTCGGCCTATGATAATATTATTATTATTAATGTAGGCTTATTGATGGAAATTCTTCTGTTATTATTTAAACGACCTAGGCTAGTGAATATTTTATTGCCAAGGAATCATTAATTAGTAATTATCTGTATATTATTCTTCACAAGGTAAGGTGTCTAGGCAGCTTGTTTACATACAATACAAAAAGGAGGCCTAGCCTAGCCTAGCTTCACCCGACCCAGACTTGTTCTTGGCTATGTAATATAACAGATATCGCCTTTTATATCGGTAAAATATAAGATTTAACATCCCCTCGGGATGATATTATGTTCTCGGGGAATTATATATATCCCTCAGCTGCCGCTTCGGGATATATATATTCCCTCGAACATAATATCATTCCCTCGGGGATGTCAAATCTTATATTTCACCTCTAAGCAGGCAATATCTGTATAATACTGTATATATATATTCTGTTGTTACAAAATAAATGACCGGTACGTCTAGTACCGCGAATTATTCAAAATCAATCAATCTTATAATGTACTAGCGCAAGCGCACATGCAATTATTCTTTGTCGCAAGTACTTCTGTACACTTTGCACATCCAGTGGCGTATCCAGTGGGGGGGTGGGGGCGGTGTGGTGGGGCGGGCCTCCCCTGTGCCGGAGAAAAAAAATAAAGTTAGGCAAATAAGAATAAACTATTATTCTGACAATAATTGAACTGTAAACATAATTCTTTTGAATGTTTGTTTATTTACATATAATATCATTCCCTTCAGATCAACTATTTTTTATTTTCATTACATCCAACCAAACACGTAAAAAATGTGGTTAAAATATCTTATCATCTACGTGCTAGATTGTTTACTCAAAAGTCTTTGAACGGTCCGGTGACCTTACCCTATTCAACCTTGTTTTTGCAGTTGAGCCTCTCATGACTTGGGATTTGTATGTCTTCCTACGCTAAGATTATATAGTTCCACATGCCATGTGCTTTTTTCTCTAAGATATTGTTATTATAAGTGCCAAAAACCCGAAAACACATACCATAAAAAATATCCATGTATTTCATTTTTGGAACAGAATATTCCGTGAGACTCAACTACAAAACCACCATTTTGTGATATGATGTCATCGTAAGCCAATCAAATCTGAGCTTTCTTGTGATTGGCATTGTTCACGGTTGAATGATTTTGGATTCTGGCTGATTTGATTGGTGGATGCGAATCACCCGCAGCGGAATGTTTTCTCTCACGCGTGTACCATGAAGTCATCTCTCTGATCATTACTACACAAAGTTAGAGCAATGAATTTGTCCGAATTCCGTTAAGTAAACAACTTTATATATTTTATAAGCATTTGATAACATGTTTACTTGATATTTCCAATGGTGATATATAAAATAAAGTATTAAAAAACGTAATTATATGTAATTATTGTAACCAAAAATGGCGTAGTTAATAGAAATGTCGACTGAGGCCGAAAATTGTTTTACTTTCATGGCTAAAAACGATCATTTTCGGCGATGTTTTAGACCCTATATTTCGAAAACTACAAGTCAGATTTTCGTAATTCTTTCTTTATTGTTTATTAATACAACTGACTAACAGATGTTTAATTTGGTTTTAATTTTGCATCGTTATCCCTATAAGACAACATGACTATGCAATCCTAGAACATATATTGATCAAGTGTATACAGGTAATGACACTAATTTTGTCGGCAAATTGGCAATTCCCGGCCCCCCCAACTTCAAAATCCTGGATACGCCACTGTGCACATCAATAATTCACCGTCAAAAAATTCAATTACATTTTTAAAAATATAAGAAAACGTTTAAAGTATTTGTTGTTCCTAATCTATACTTTACATGCGTTAATGGAGATAATTTTGACACAATTCGATCTGTATATCATTATCACATGACTTTTAAGTTTAACCCAATGTCGTAACTCTTTATATATATGACTCTGGCTCCGCCCATAATTCGTTCGTTTACATTGGTTGAATAGGAATTATGATATCTTCCTAACACTATCTTGTTAGGTGATCATTTAGAATAAAATGATCACCTATTGTTATTGTACAAAATCTTTATTATTATTGTTATTATTATTATTATTATTCTTCTTCTTTCTGTACACTTTTGTTTAACAATTATCTCAAAAAGTTGAATAACAATGATCACAAAAATTTCACAATGTCTTTCAAATACTTTAACTTAGCCATAATAAGCTTTTCAGCGTGATCACTCAACCGTGACGTCATTAATACGCGATTTTGTGAAATCACACTATCAATCATATCTCCATAACTCTTTATCACATATCAATAAAATTCACTATACGTAAACTTCAGGTGAAGGATAAAAATATTAACAAGTAAAAACTTACATTTTTCAAGGTCATGCACGTGAAATTGCGCGTTAAAAATTTAAAAAGCTCCAAATTAAGTTTTGATCAATTTAGAGCATGAGTTAGGCCATTTGCGTGTTTCAAAAAATTACTGCGCAAAAATGCGTTTTTGCGTGCGCAATTCTTAAAATGCGTAAAAAATATGAATTTTTTTTACAAATCGTATTCTACTCACCATCCTTAGTATATTCACCAAATTTGAGTCTGTTCCGACTTAAAATAACGCTATACGAGCAGGTTAAAAATGACAAAATGCGCACATTAATTGTACAAAAGTGCTAAAAATAGTAAAAAATAAGGCCTTTTTAAAATTAATATAACTCTTCAGAATGCATGATGACCCCAATTTTTTTTAACTTATTCTGGAAGCCAATGAGTTGTAGATATAAATGTATATACACATTAGACGTACAAAATGGTATGACGTCATCATTTGGCCACATGAATTTTTAAAATAGGGTTTTTTCCCCTTTTGTAATGGACCACCATATTCAACAGAGCGCAACTCGCTTATCTGTGATCGATTTTCTTTAAATTTTTAATATATTCTACCTCAACCAATTATGTTACTTATGAGTTGCCAATATTTTCATTTGGATGATGTCATCACGTCTTAAAATTTAAATAACGGTGGTTACGTAATTTCACCTACAAGGTATACTTGAATACCTTACAGCTCTTCTGAATTAAAGTTGACCTTGATGTTTATAACTTATTATGAGAGCTGGTGAAATGTAGATATGAATTATTATAGAAATTAAGCCTATCGGATGTTGTGACGTTATCATATGGCCAGTTGAAGTTAAAAAGTAGTTTTTTCATCTCTTTCGTCGAAGTTATACAATTTTTAAAGAGCGCGCACCGCCCTTCTACGTGCCAAATTTTCTTCCAATTGTTATATTTTATTGCTCAATTCATTATCTTTCGATATTGTAATCCACAAGTTTATTTTGATAATGTCATCAGTGCCGAAAAATTAGAACATGATGTGTGTCCGTAATTTCACCAATGCTACACTGTATATAGATATACAGTATATACTGTACATAATGTATATGGCATATAATAGGCACAGCACTATAGTATAACCGTATAATAGGATGGCATACATCAACATTTTCTGATTGTATTTTAAAATACGTGCATGTTTAAAAAATATTAATGTCAATAAAATAATAAAAATGATCACCTATAATTCGTCAAAGTGACGAATTAAATTCTAGTGTGAAATTGTTTTTATATATAAAAAAAATTTTTCTTCACAATTTCTTTCTGTACAGATTTTGTTTAACAAATATCTCAAAAAGTTGAATAGCAATGATAACAAAAATTTCACAATGTCTTTGAAATACTCTAACTTAGTTCTAATAAGCTTTTGAGCGTGATCACTCATCCGTGACGTCATTTATACGCCATTTTGTGAAATCGCATTATCAATCATGTCTCCATAATTCATTATCACATATTAATGAAATTCACTACACGTAAACTTTAGGCCAAGGGTAAAAATATTAGCAAATAAAAACGCACGCGCTCGTAGGATCATGCGCGTGAAATCGCGCGTTAAAAATTAAAAAAGCTCAAAATTACGTTTTGATCAATTTAGAGCATGAATTAGGCCATTTGCGTGTTTTAAAAAATTACTGCGCAAAAACACGTTTTTGCGCGTGCGTACATAGAAAGCGTAACAAATACAATTTTTTTGTACAAACTGCATTCTACTCATCTTCCTTGGTACATCCACCAAATTTGAGTCCATTTCGACTTAAAATAGTGCTATACGAGCACGTTAAAAATGACAAAATGCGCACATTAATTGTACAAAAGTGCTAAAAATGGTAAAAAATAAGGAATTTTTAAAATAAAAATAATTCTTCAGAATGCACGGTGACCCCCAATTTTGTTAACTTATTATGGAAGCCAATGAGTTGTAGATATAAATGTATATACACATTAGACGTACAAAATGGTATGACGTCATCATTTGGCCACATGAATTTTTAAAATAGGAGATTTTCCCCTTTTGTCATAGACCACCATATTCAACAGAGCGCAACTCGCTTATCTGTGATCGATTTTCCTTTAATTTTTAATATATTCTACCTCAACCAATTATGTTACTCATGAGTTGCCAATATTTTCATTTTGATGACGTCATCATGTCTTAAAATTTGATTAACTGTGGTTACATAATTTCACCTACAACGTATATTTGGATACCTTACAGCTCTTCTGAATTAAAGTTGACCTTGATGTTTATAACTTATTATGAGAGCTGGTTAAATGTAGATATGAATTAATATAAAAATTAGGCCTATCGGATCTTGTGACGTTATCATATGGCCAGTTTAAATTAAAAAGCAATTTTTTCATCTCTTTCGTCAAAGTTATACAAATTTTAAAGAGCGCGCACCGCGCTTCTACGTGCCAAATTTTCTTCCAATTGTTATATTTCATTGCTCAATTCTTTATCTTTCGATATTGTTATCCACAAGTTTATTTTGATAATGTCATCAGTGCCAAAAAATTAGAACATGATGTGTGTTCGTAGTTTCACTAATGCTACACTGTATATAGATATACAGTATATACT
This sequence comes from Antedon bifida, assembly GCF_963402885.1. Classification (NCBI taxonomy): domain Eukaryota; kingdom Metazoa; phylum Echinodermata; class Crinoidea; order Comatulida; family Antedonidae; genus Antedon; species Antedon bifida. The sequence goes on along the minus strand of NC_136228.1, from coordinate 15,465,003 downwards.
GTACATAATGTATATATATGGCATATAATAGGCACAACTCAGTACTATAGCGTATAATAGGATGGCATACATCAACATTTTCCGATTGTATGTTAACATACGTGCATGTTTAAAAAATATTAATGTCAATAAAATGATAAAAATGATCACCTATAATTCGTCAAAGTGACGAATTAAATTCTAGTTTATATTAAGTTTGCAAACGATAGATAGGTAAACAAGACTTATATTTTCTATTATAGGCTAGCATGCAAGACTGATTAGGAAGTCATGTGACGCACAGAAGCAGTGACAATTATAAACACCTTATAGTCAAGTAGCGTCTGTTGATGTAGATCTGTTCAGTCAGACTGATTTACCAGTGGATGGAGGATTGGTTCCAGGGTAGGGTACCAACAATTCTGTTGTTCAGATTCAGTTGTAGTGTGAGTTTTGATATTATTTTAAAAGGATATTTAATTTGACTTACACTTACAGAATTGTGCTTTGTTTTATGACATTTACACAAATAGCAATACTTTGTTTGGAAATGTTGGTTTATGGCAACCAATTGCATCTATCCATTTAATTTTTTACAGCAAAAATTGCAATACAATAAAATTACAGATTATAATTCAAAATTCAGAGGCTTAAAAGCTAATCTTGGTGAACACTACGAGGGTGATCACTATCTTTTACTCAAATTCTGCCTATGTCATCACTGGTACTAAGACATTTCGGCAACAGACTGTTTGCCGACAGACATTTAACCGACCAGACATTTAGCCGACAGGATATTTGGTCGACAGGAAATTTCGGCGAGAGGATATTTTGCCGACAAGACATTTTGCCGACAACTATTTCGCCGACAGACAATTGGCCGACAGACAACTGGCCGACAAGACATTTTGCCAACAACTATTTCGTCGACATATTGCCGAATTGACATGACGAATTATTAACACTTACGTCTATAAAACAAATAGGCCTATGTTTTTCTTTTTTATTTTGTTGGGAATTCGTTGATCTGCCACTGAGACGGTAAGGTATGAAAAATTATAGCGTAGCCTATTTATTCGAATAAACGCCCTGATCGTTTATTGTTCGGGAGTTGTTCATTCGAAGGAGGCCTTGATATGATAGACCTATAATACGATAACATATATAATCACAATAATTTCTCTAGATATAAAAAAAGTACAACACAAATCTCAAGAAGATATAAAAGGTTTATTACATGTGTCAGTAATTGTTTATATTTATTTTTTATTCTCTATTGACAGTATAGTAACACACACTTTAGATTGGGTCTATTGTTTCGCTAAATTAATGTACTCTTCAATGATTTACAATAGCAAATGTAGGTTAAAAACCAAGAGGTCGACTATTATCTTCAATATAGACATTCATCATAAATGGATTATTATTTTCTAATTCTACTATGTATAATGTGTTTCACTGAACTTGCGCAATGACCGTAATGCAAACGTTTTAAATTCAATTCGAAACTCGTACATAAAAAATATCAGCGGTATCCTGTTGTCAAAGTGTCTTTTCGGCCAATAGTCTGTCAGCCAAATGTCTGTCGGCTAATTGTCTGTCGGCTAAATGGTTTTCGGCAAAATGTCATGTCGGCGAAATGTCACGTCACCTTCATCACTTACCTTTCAGGTCTTTTGTTTAATAGAACATGAATTGTTCAATAAACTTGAGTTAAAAGGTCATTTCAAACCTACTAATGTCTGTTGTTGGAGATTACAAAGGTCACAGAAGTTAGGCTGCTGAATATCTTGCTAGTTCGAGCTATTATTTCAAATTTGATTCATAAAACAAGTAGTCAAAGTTTGCAGTTTGACTTAGGGAGCCCACCATATGAAAACAATCCCAATTCCAGTAGACAACATGAAGGGATTTAGATATGTTTACTACGCATACCAGTGCGCGAAGGAGGACTATTCCATTTTTTCTGCTGGTAGAAATGCTGATTGAAATTAATACATTTAGAAAATTAAAGCAACGGAAGTGTACAGTCCGATAAGAGCCGGCCCAACGCACATTGTGTTTATGGTGCCAGGCAGGACTTAACAATCAGACGTGACTTTTAAATATTGAACTCAATTGTTAGTTGGTCGTCCGTTGATATCGCTGTAATAAATACAGTGGTAGGCATAGTGAAAAAAAATACATTAGCACCGATTGGGTTCAGTCATAGTTTTACAGAAAAATTAATAAAAGGGAAAAGAATATTAATTGATTGTATGTACTTTGGTCTATACGATCTTCTGTCAGCCTGAATCCGTTGCTGGTGAGACTGACCGAGCTACGCAATCCAATGGAGTGAAATAAAAAAAACATGCAAGATGTTAATGTGGGAAGGTGGTATTGTGTTTCATGACATGTGACCCAAAAAATCTAGGTAAACTTTGTAATATGATCTTCTGTCGGCAGCCCTTCTGCGATCAACTGAACGTTGTACAGGCAGTGTATTGATGACCTTGTTGTTGTGTCCTTTCATTGACAGACTGAACGTTTTGAGTTCACTCGATCTTGCTTCTTCTACTGACTGTGTACGTACTTTGTGAGAATTTCTATTTATAAAAAGGGGTTTACTTTTCACGTTTTACTGTCAGTGGTGGTGCTATGCTGATCAGAGGTCCCAAGTTCCCAGAAAACCGACTTTTAATGCAGATCCCCGCCTCCCCGAAAATTGGTTATTTCCCCCTGAAAATCTGGTCGATTTTGACCTAAGCAAGCTAAGGCCTAGCCTAGAGATTTTTCATATAAAATAACTGAAATTAAACATTTTCCCAAGACAAACATGTTATTTCACTATTAACACTCTTGGTACTGTTTATAATGACGCAAAGTATTTAATCAAAAGCATTTCTTAGGCATTTGTTTTCACGAATTAACAGCTATCTATCAACTGACAAGCCAATCACACATGTGACATTGTATTGTTGTATTGATATGTCGCATCAACAATTGTGTCAATAGATTCGGGCGGTGCCCACCTTACCCACGAGGTGAAAAAGGACTTTAAAACGATTTTTTACATGCAAATGTCAGAAACACTTGTTTATTGGAGAAAAAGTCTACTTTACAGTATCTATATATAAATTTACGTAAGGGCAAAATTCAGTAAATCGCGCGTTACTTCTAGAATTTTACTCGATGGTATATAAAGTTGGTTCATATGTTCGGTACTGATTTTAACCACCTAACATAACCTTGTTTATTAATTATGTTTAGTTAGATAATTAGTTATTGAAGATTTAAATGAATTTAGTTTCAACGATTTGCCCCAAATTAAAGGGTGTTTTCCGATCATGGTATACACTGTCTAATGGATGTCAATGCTGAAAAATACCCGCACACAATAATACGAGGCTGCTTCGCATGTACCTATCTCCTTCTACGATAAATGTTTTTTAAAGCTGAAAACCGGTCAAACAGCTCGAGTACAGCACCATAATGTTGAAGACAAACCAAGTTTATTAAAAAAATACTATTTGTATTATGGAACTGTATGAAAATTTTAAACTATCAGATGAGATATAGACGCAATTATAAAGTTTAAACAAATATTTTAACATCCATTATAGTATAACTTAAAATTGAAAACAATCAAAAATTCCTAATTTTAATAAATTTAAAGACTAATAGTTATCAGGAGAAATTAATATTACCATTTACCTTTTTTATATTTCAGAAGGGAAATCTAATTTGGCTTTACACTATCGACATGAATGATTGCTATATGAAGATGCTGTATTTTATTTAATGGATAGGTATGTGGTTTTTTTATTATTTTCAAATATTATTTGGTATAGAGATAACTATTTCAAAAATTCAAATTTTTTAGCCAGATCTTAAAATTTAATAAAAGTGAAAAATCTATTTTGAAAAAATTTCGATCCAAGTCGGCCCTAAACCGTCTCGGCCAAAGTCAAGTCGGCCCCAATAGTCTACTGAATATAGCATAAAACATAAATGTAAGCAAAGGTTTTTTGGTTTTAAATGAGTGTACATATGGTCCTGGTCACACACAGAAAATCAACCCTCTGAAATCTGATGCCTTCATATGCAAATTAGCATTAGCATAAATATGCAAATTAGGTGCAAACATCCTATCTACTACTAGGCCTATTTCAGCGATTTTAGTTTTAAACTACTCAGAAGACCCATATTCATATTCACTATTATGGAAACATTTGACCAAAAATTACCGGAAACCATTATTTTGACCTTTGACCCATCATCTTGACCGAATTCATATCTCAGTAAAAGGCAGGTCATATACAGTAAAGTCATGGTTGGTCTTAAATTACTCAGAGCATGCATATTTATATTTCCATTTTTAATTCAATTCACATTTATTTACTCATCGTTTATGAATACAATTTCATAATATAAAAGCATTGAGCAATTTGCATAATTAGCATAAACAAAATGGCCACTATTTTTTATAAAACATGCTATATCTCTGGAAATACTGGACGTAGTGAGATAATTCTGGTGTCAAATTGTTCGCAATGTATACATTTATATTAGCTCTAACAGAAATTTCTTTGTAAAATTGACTGGAAATCCCATTTTTAGCAATTTTGACCTTTTTTTTTGAGTTTTTGTTTTTGAGTAACGGCAGGTCGGAGAGAATTAAAAATAGGAGCAAATTGTTCCCAAGATATACATTTATTTTCAGTTTAACAGATGATATTGCTTGATAATGACCGGAAGTTTAGTTATTGACCTTCGACATAATTTAATACGTTTATTCTATATTAATAACATAAATTAATATATATGTTTATACTTGTCATAATGGTGGGTGGGGGTGGGGAGGGGATATTGATTGTAACACTTTGGTACTGTATGAAGAGCCCACATTGAAAATAATTATGTACAGGAAAGGGTGCCTTCTCCATATGAAGGAACCTACAGTATAAAGTTTTCCCAAATAATCTCACATGCCATATGGGCCATACTGGCTCTGTAATGGAAATGGGTAAAATATTTGGTCCCAATAGGTTGGCCCATACAGGAAAGAGTTGCCTGTACACAAAGGATTCTAAAATAACCCATTTGTCCGAATGAACCCTCTAAGGACCCTTTTGGAATCTCTATGTGGTGTGGTACATAAGGCCATGTATTAGAAATTAATATGGGGTAAATAGTTCATAGATGAACTATGGAATAAAACTAAATGTGCACCCCCAATCTTTAAATAACATTTATGGATATGCCCAGATAAACCCAAGGGCCGATCCTTCATGGACCTTTCGGCGTTCTCTATGTGGGGCTACAAGAGACCCTATATTGGAAATACTGTATGTGGGGTGAAAATGTGGGTTCATAGAGATATAATAAATATCCCTGTGCACCCAATTAAACCAAGGGCCGGCCGCGGAATTTTTTTTACTCGTCATATAAGGCCGATTCAGCAGAAGTCAATAGAGGGCGCGCTCCATCGCTCATGAATATTTATTAGAAAGTGCTACTCGCATGCATTAAAACTTTCGCGCTAGCTAGCTGTCAATACGCGATATGATGATACGATCGCCTTCCACTTGCTTCCACCATCTCTCTCTCTTCGCAGGCCGCTTAAGTAGGAGGAGGCCTTTCCTCTTCAAGTTTATTAATCGTATGCATCAGGTCATCGGATTATCAACATTTTGCGATCGTATTTTACGTACATGCATCGTTTTTAAAAATCAGATGTCATTAAAATTATAAAAATGATCACCTATAATTCGTCAAAGTGACGAATTAAATTCTAGTTAATTTTATTGTTAGCATCGACATACTCTCTCTTCAGTGCATCATCAATATCGCTACAGTTATGGACATCACAAGCTGTGATATCCATGGCTAGAGAATTAGTGCAAGGGTGCGGTCGCACCCCCACCCCCTCCCCCCTAATTTTTAATTATAGAAGAAAGAAAAAACACCCGGAAATATAACTAATATGCCACGACCATGGTGGGACTGAGGCATATTGCACCCCTTTAAAGAAATACTGCATCCGCAGGCGACAGTCATCATGGACCGAAAATATCAGAGAAGGCGTGATTACAATACAGTTTCAAATTGTTAAATAATGGATTAGTTGAAGACATTCTTGTTGTGCCGAAAGAAGAAATGTCCAAATGCTTAACTAAAATGTACAGATTGGTATGATGTAGGCCTACTGTAAAAGGGTAAAATCAATGTTAAAACCTCCTTGGTAAAAGTGCGAAAACCTTTTTGGGTGTTACAGTATCATCATAAATATAATTTTATTATACCACCATATACCTATTTGAGTATTAATTAAATGTAATTATTGCACGAATTGCTTTCATTGTATGCCTATTTATCAGCAGTCAAAAAAGAACATTACAGTAGTAGTAGGTAGCTGACATGACAGTGAGTAAAAATTGGGAAAGCAATTCCCTGCTCTGCTTGCTTGACCGCTGACTGTCTCAGCGTGCAGCAGCAGCCTGGCTGTTGTAATTTAAATATTCATGAGCGATGGAGCGCGCCCTCTATTGATTTCTGCTGAATCGGCCTTATATGACGAGTAAAAAAAATTTCGCGGGCCGGCCGGTCCTCCATGGATGGACATTAAGCCCCATAATGGAAATATAATGGGCGACACTGTGTGTTCATATAGACAGGCGGGGCCCATGGAATAAAGCTGCCTGTGAACTCTCGATCCTTAAGGAACATTTATGGATTTGCCCAAATTAACCCAAGGGCCGGTCCTCCATGGACATTAAGCCCCATAATGGAAATATAAGGGGTGACAATGAGGGTTTATATAGACAGGCATATGGAATAAAGCTGCCTGTGCACTCTCTATCCTTAAGGAACCCATATGGATTTTGCATAAAATGAAACATTATTATTATTATTATTAGTTATCCGCATTCAGCGGATAACTCCTTGTAACTGTCCTGTTTCATCATCTTTTTTTTAGTTATCCGCACTATGGCGGATAACTCCTTGTAACTGTCTTGTTTCATCATCTTTTTTTTTTTTGTTTTTTTCTGTATTATTAGTTATCCGCACTATGGCGGATAACTCCTTGTAACTGTCCTGTTTCATCATCTTATTTTTTTTTTGGTTATCCGCAACTTAGTTGCGGATAACCTATGTGATTGTAAATATCTTTTTTTTTCATCTTCTTTGTTATTCTTCTTTCTTTCCCGGATTTTTGTCTACAGCATATCCCCTATTGCTTGTGAACATAACTTTGTATAACTTGGTAAAAAGATTGACATTGAAGTGTAGATGTGCAGCCAAGCTTTTCGATGATGTCAGATCCGCGTTGCGTAAGTTACGCGCGATTTTATGAATTTCTATAACTGATCATAACTTTAGAACCAACAAATATTCTTTCATGAAACTTAATAAAATTATAATTCATATCATGGGTCAACTTTCTATGGATTAAAAATGGCATGTTTCACAAGAAGTTACGCGCGCACGCGCATTTAAAATTTCAAAATGCGCAAAATATATTTCTAATCAACTTTCTACGCTGATCATGACATTTTGAGCATGTCAAAAATTCCCACGCGCGCGAAAAAAATTACGCGTAAGGTGCGCGCGGAGCATGAAAATCATGTGTTTTTCTCTTGAATTATGATTTTACAACCTATCATATTCATTTTAAAAAAGATTGACATCATTTCAAATTAAAATGACGTCATACGAACACGTTGATTTAGACAATTTGCGCGCGTTTTAGTTGCAAAAGTGACAACATATTGTCAAAATTATGCCTATTTTTAATCTATTACAGCTCCTCAGGATCATCCATGACCCCCAATTTTTTTAATTTAATATGTTAGCAGATATGTTGTAGATATGAATTCATGCAGAATCTTTACCCCTTGGATGTTATGACGTCATCGTATGGCCACACGAAAGTAAAATATAGGATTTTTTACTCTTTCGTTATTGCTCATCACATTAAATAGAGCGCATCTCGCTTATACGTATTCCATTTCCTCAGATATTTTATACTATCTAGGTCAATCAACTATCTTTCGCATGAGTTAAAAATATTTTGATTTTTATAACGTCATCATGCCTAAAAATTTAAATTACGTGGGTCATTAATTTTATCTTTACAGTAAATTTTAATCTGTTATAGCTCGTAAGAATAAAATGTGATAATCACGATTAAAACGTTTTCTGGAAGCTATTGGATTGTAGATACGAATTCATGTGAACATTTTGCCAATCAGATGTAGTGACGTCATCATATGGCCAGTTGAATAAAAAAAGTCGTATTTTCATATTTTGCGTCATAGTTCATCACATTTAAAAGAGCGCGCATCTATATTTTACGTATCCAAATTTCTTCTACACGCTAATATGTTGTTGCTGAGATAATATCCTTCCGGAATTGTTATTTTAGTGTTTCATTTTGATACCGTCGCCATGTTAAAAAATGGAATAAATGGCGGGTCCCGTAATTTCACCTATTCTACACTGTATGTAATATGTATACAGATTATACTGTTTATACTGTATATACTATATGACACAAAATTGACAGAATTCAGCACTAACAACATATCATATTCTTTAGATCAGGTCATAATGCCATAATCTTTTTCTGTGTGCAAAATTCCAACGTATGACGTGCATGTGGCGTTTGACGAGTTTCATGTCTAGTTCTTGGATCCTTCCTTCCTTTTTGTGAGTCGCGTTTCTCTAAAATGTGTAAACATAACATTTCATAACTTTGACAACATATGGGCATTTACGTGAAGTTGTGCACCTCCTATTTTTGAATGACGTCATAGTTGCGTAACGTGACTTACGCGCAATTATATGAATTTCAATGATTGATTATAGATTAAAAACCAAAAGTCATTTAGTATTGACACTTTGACAAAATTTAAGTCATATCAGGGGCAAACTTTCTACGGATTAAAAATGGCATGTTTCACAAGAAGTTACGCGCGCACGCGCATTTAAAATTTCAAAATGCGCAAAATTAATTTCTAATCAATTTTTTATGCGTTTCTTGTCATTTTGAGCATGTCAAAAATTCCCACGGGCGCGCAATTTTTTACGCACGCGGTGCGCACGTAGCGTTAAAAACATATTTTTTTCTCTTGAATTATATTTTTCAAGTCTTTCCTAGTAATTTTGAAAACAATTTAGACCTTTTCCAGTTTAAATAACGCCATACGAACACGTTGAATTAGACAATTCGTGCGCGTTTTTTATGAAAAAGCTTAAAAAATCGTCAAAATTATGTCTTTTTTTAAACAGTCATAGTTTCTAAAGTAAACCGTGAACCGTTTATTTTTATTACAAAATCTAGAAGTTGATGAGTTGTAGATATCGGATCATGCATCGATAAGGCTAAAAAAACATTGTGACGAATGTAAAATATAGGATTTTTGTCTCTTTCGTTATTGCTCATCACATTCAATGGAGCGCATCACGCTTATCTGTATTCCTTTTTCTCCTAAATTTATATATTGTGTAGGTCAATCAACTTTCTTTAGCATGAGATAAAAATATTTTAATTTTTATGACGTCATCATGCCTAAAAATTTTAATTACGTGGGTCATTAATTTCATCTTTACAGTAAATTTTAATCTGTAATAGCTCGTAAGAATAAAATGTGATAATCACGATTAAAACGTTTTCTGGAAGCTATTGGATTGTAGATACGAATTCATGTAAACATTTTGCCAATCGGATGTTGTCACGTCATCATATGGCCAGTTGAATAAAAAAAGTCGTATTTTCATATTTTGCGTAATAGTTCATCACATTTAAAAGGGTGCGCATCTATATTTTACGTATTCAAATTTCTTCTACACGTTAATATGTTGTTCCTGAGATAATTTCCTCCAGAAATTGCTATTTAAGTGTTTCATTTTGATACCGTCGCCATGTTAAAAATTGGAATAAATGGCGGGTCCCGTAATTTCACCTATTCTACACTGTATGTAATATGTATACAGATTATACTCTTTGCATGTATATACTATATGACACAAATTGACAGAATTCAGCACTAACAGCATATCATATTCTTCAGTTCTTGTCATAATGCCATAATCTTTATCTGTGTGCAATATTCCAACGTATGACGTGCACGTGGCGTTTGTCGTTGTGCGGATAACTAACTCGTCAAAGTGACGAGTTTCATGTCTAGTTTTTTCTGTATTATTAGTTATCCGCATTCAGCGGATAACTCCTTGGAACTGTCCTGTTTCATCTTTTTTTTTTCTGTATTCTTCTTTCTTTCCGTCATTTTTGTGCAGAGCGTATCTTTTAAACGTGTACAGTTAACATTTCATAACTTTGTCAACATATGGGCATTCACGTGAAGTTGTGCACCTCTTATTGTGAATGACGTCAGAGTTGCGCAACGTGACTTACGCGCGTTTTTACGTTTTTCGCGTATTTAACATAGATCGAAAACAATATAACAATTTCAAATGAAACTTAGCAAAAGTTTAATTTATATCATGCGCTAACTTTCTGTGGACAAAAAATGACATGTTTCACACAAAGTTACGCGCGCCCGGGCGTTTAAAATTTCAAAATGCGAAAAATCAATTACTAATCAACTTTCTACGCGTTTCATTTCATTTTAAGCATGTCAAAAATTCCCAGGCGCGCGCAATTTTTTTACGCATGCGTGCGCACGTAGCGCAAAAAAACTTTTTTTTTTGCGTGATTTATGTTTTTCCAGCCTTTTCTAGTAATTTTACAAACTTTTAAACAATTTCGACTTAAAATCACGTCATACGGGCACTTAGATTTGGATAATTTTCGCGAGTTTTTGATGAAAAAGTTAAAAAATTCGTCAAAATTTGTCAAAATTATGCCTTTTTTTAAACAGTCGTAATTTCTAAACTGGACGGTCAACTTTTTGTGGATGACATATTCTTGAAGTTGATGAGTTGTAGATATCGGATCATGTATTAATATGGTTAATCGGACATTGTGACGTCATCGTATGGCCACGCGAATATAAAATTTAGGATTTTTGTATCTTTCGTCATAGCTCATCACATTTAATAGAGCGCATCTCTACTTATCCGTTTTCCATTTTCACCCCGATTTTGATAGTGTCTAGGTCAATCAACTATCTTTCGCATAAGTTAAAAATATTTTAATTTTTATTACGTCATTATGTCTAAAAACGTCAATAACGTGGGTCACTTATTTTCATCTTTACAGTAAATTTCAATCTGTTATAGCTCGTCAGAATAAAAAGTGATAATCATGATTAAAACGTTTCCTGGAAGCTATTGGATTGTAGATACGAATTCATGTGAACATTTTTCCAATCCGACGTTGTGACGTCATTACATGGCCAGTTTAATGAAAACAGTCGTATTTTCATATTTTGCGTCATAGTTCATCACATTTAAAAGAGCGCGCATCTATATTTTACGTATCCAAATTTCTTCTTCACGTTAACATGTTGTTGCTGAGATAATATCCTTCCGAAATTGCTATCTTAGTTTTTCATTTTGATACCGTCGCCATGTTAAAAATTGGAATAAATGGCGGGTCCCGTAATTTCACCTATTCTACACTGTATGTAATATATGTATAAAGATTTTACTGGTTATACTCACTGTAACGGAATGGTATAGCCCAAATCATTTATTTCCTACCTATTTCTATAATGTAGCAGGCCAAATAAGACTAGGTTCTGATTGGCTATTTTACTATTCGTGTAAAAACTACTCACTAATTTTTGGTAAACAACTTATCCAGGGACCTAGTAGGTCCCTGGCACTCTTCGTTTTGATATAAGGTAATAAATGCCATGATCTTTTTCTGTGTGCAATATTCCAACGTATGACGTGCGCGTGGCGCTTGTCGTGCGGATAACTAACTCGTCAAAGTGACGAGTTACATGTCTAGTTAGTTATCCGCATTCAGCGGATAACTCCTTGTAACTGTCCTGTTTCATCATCTTTTTTTCTTCATCTTTCTTTCTGTCATTTTTGTGCAGAGCGTATCTCTAAAACGTGTAAAGTTAACATTTCATAACTTTGTCAACATATGGGCATTCACGTGAAGTTGTGCTTTTCTATTTTTGAATGATGTCAGAGTTGCGCAACATGACTTACGCGTGTTTTTATGAATTTCGCATATTTAACATAGATCGAAAACCATATAACAATTTATATTGAAACTTAGCAAAAGTTTAATTTATGTTTTGCGCTAACTTTTTGTGCCAAAAAAATGTCATGTTTTACAAAAAGTTACGCGCGCACGCGCGTTTAAAATTTTAATATGCGAAAAAAAAATTTCTAATCAACTTTCTACGCGTTTCATGTCATTTTGAGCATGTCAAAAATTCCCACGTGCGCGCAATTTTTTACGCACGCGGTGCGCACGTAGCGTTAAAAACATAATTTTTTCGAATGATTTATGTTTTTCCAGCCTTTTCTAGTAATATTACCAAGTTTTAAACAATTTCGACTTAAAATTACGTCATACGAGCACGTAGAATTGGACAATTTTCGCACATTTTTGATGAAAAAGTTCAAAAATTCGTAAAAAGTATGCCTTTTTTTAAACAGTCGTAATTTCTAAACTGGACGGTCAACTTTTTGTGGATGACATATTCTTGAAGTTGATGAGTTGTAGATATCGGATCATGTATTAATATGGTTAACCGGACATTGTGACGTCATCGTATGGCCACGCGAATATAAAATATATGATTTTTGTATCTTTCGTCATAGCTCATCACATTTAATAGAGCGCATCTACACTTATCCGTTTTCCATTTTCACCCCGATTTTGATAGTGTCTAGGTCAATCAACTATCTTTCGCATGAGTTAAAAATATTTTAATTTTTATTACGTCATTATGTCTAAAAACGTCAATAACGTGGGTCACTTATTTTCATCTTTACAGTAAATTTCAATCTGTTATAGCTCGTCAGAATAAAAAGTGATAATCATGATTAAAACGTTTCCTGGAAGCTATTGGATTGTAGATACGAATTCATGTGAACATTTTTCCAATCCGACGTTGTGACGTCATTACATGGCCAGTTTAATAAAAAAGTCGTATTTTCATATTTTGTGTCATAGTTCATCACATTTAAAAGAGCGCGCATCTATATTTTACGTATCCAAATTTCTTCTTCACGTTAACATGTTGTTGCTGAGATAATATCCTTCCGAAATTGCTATCTTAGTTTTTCATTTTGATACCGTCGCCATGTTAAAAATTGGAATAAATGGCGGGTCCCGTAATTTCACCTATTCTACACTGTATGTAATATATGTATAAAGATTTTACTGGTTATACTGACTGTAACGGAATGGTATAGCCCAAATCATTTATTTCCTACCTATTTCTATAATGTAGCAGGCCAAATAAGACTAGGTTCTGATTGGCTATTTTACTATTCGTGTAAAAACTACTCACTAAATTTTGGTAAACAACTTATCCAGGGACCAAGTAGGTCTCTGGCACTCTTCGTTTTGATATAAGGTAATAAATGCCATGATCTTTTTCTGTGTGCAATATTCCAACGTATGACGTGCGCGTGGCGCTTGTCGTGCGGATAACTAACTCGTCAAAGTGACGAGTTACATGTCTAGTTCTTCTTTCCTTCTGTCATTTTTGTGCAGAGCGTATCTCTAAAACGTGTAAAGTTAACATTTTATAACTTTGTCAACATATGGGCAATCACGTGAAGTTGTGCTTTCCTATAATTGAATGACGTCAGAGTTGCGCAACATGACTTACGCGCGTTTTTATGAATTTCGCGTATTTAACATAGATCGAAAACCATATAACAATTTAAATTGAAACTTAGCAAAAGTCTAATTTATATCGTGCGCTAACTTTTTGTGCACTAAAAATGGCATGTTTTACACGAAGTTACGCGCGCACACGCGTTTAAAATTTTACAATGCGAAAAATCAATTTCTAATCAACTTTCTACGCGTTTCATGTCATTTTGAGCATGTCAGAAATTCCCACACGTGCGCAAATTTTTACGCGCGTGGTGCACACGTAGCGTTAAAAACGTCATTTTTTCGAGTGATTTATGTTTTTCCAGCCTTTTCTAGTAATTTTACCAACTTTTAAACAATTTCGACTTTAAATTACGTCAAACGAGCACGTAGAATATGATAATTTGCGCGCTTTTTTGATAAAAAAACTTCAAAAATTCGTCAAAATTAAGCCTTTTTTTAAACAATCGTAGTTTTTAAACTAAACGGTAAAAAATTATTTTTATTAAACATTCTGGAAGTTGATGAGTTGTAGATATCAGATCATGCATTAATTTGGCTAACTGGACATTGTGACGTCATCGTATGGCCACGCGAATATGAAATTTAGGATTTTTGTATCTTTCGTCATAACTCCTCACATTTAATAGAGCGCATCTCCACTTATCCGTTTTCCATTTTCACCCCGATTTTGATATTGTCTAGGTCAATGAACTATCTTTAGCATGAGTTAAAAATATTTTAATTTTTATGACGTCATCATGCCTAAAAATTTAAGTTACGTGTGGCATTAATTTCATCTTTACAGTAAATTTCAATCTGTTATAGCTCGTAAGAATAAAATGTGATAATCACGATTAAAACGTTTTCTTGAAGCTATTGGATTGTAGATACAAAATCATGTGAAAATTTTGCCAATCGGATGTGGTGACGTCATCATATGGCCAGTTAAATAAAAAAAGTCATATTTTCATATTTTACGTCATAGTTCATCACATTTAAAAGAGCGCGCATCTATATTTTATGTATCCAAATTTCTTCTACACGCTAATATGTTGTTGCTGAGATAATATCCTTCCGAAATTATTATTTTAGTGTTTCATTTTGATACCGTCGCCATGTTAAAAAATGGAATAAATGGCGGGTCCCGTAATTTCACCTATTCCACACTGTATGTAATATGTATACAGATTATACTGTTTATACTGTACTGTACTATATGACACAAAATTGACAGAATTCAGCACTAACAACATATCATATTCTTCAGATCAGGTCATATGCCATAATTTTTTTCTGTGTGCAAAATTCTAACGTATGACGTGCACGTGGCGTTTGTCGTGCGGATAACTAACTCGTCAAAGTGACGAGTTTCATGTCTAGTTCTTCTTTCTTTCTGTCATTTTTGTGCAGAGCGTATCTCTAAAACGTGTAAAGTTAACATTTTATAACTTTGTCAACATATGGGCAATTACGTGAAGTTGTGCTTTCCTATAATTGAATGACGTCAGAGTTGCGCAACATGACTTACGCGCGTTTTTATGAATTTCGCGTATTTAACATAGATCGGAAACCATATAACAATTTAAATTGAAACTTAGCAAAAGTCTAATTTATATCGTGCGCTAACTTTTTGTGGACTAAAAATGGCACGTTTTACACGAAGTTATGCGCGCACGCGCGTTTAAAATTTTACAATGCGAAAAATCAATTTCTAATCAACTTTCTACGCGTTTCATGTCATTTTGAGCATGTCCAAAATTCCCACACGTGCGCAAATTTTTACGCGCGTGGTGCACACGTAGCGTTAAAAACGTCATTTTTTCGAGTGATTTATGTTTTTCCAGCCTTTTCTATTAATTTTACCAACTTTTAAACAATTTCGACTTCAAATTACGTCATACGCGCACGTAGAATATGAGAAGGTTGGCGCTGTGCAACACGGCGACACAGCTCGTCTCATTGTCTCACTATTGTTACTCATTTTTTGACGTTATTTTCGTATATTTGGACTGTATTGTATTGTGGAAGAAGTCATTTGATTTATACATTATGTTGTATGTGAAAGTTTTGAAATTTCTGTATTTTTTGCTGATATTTTGGCTGTTCTTACTGTGTGGATTGAGTAAGCCGGGCGGTGGAATTGTGTACACGTCATCTGATTTGCATTCCATGGGCGAGAGGTCGACCTCACCGCTACCGGCACACGTTGAATTACCATCTGAGATACAACGTCGCAGGCTTCGGAAAAGGGGCAAGGCTGGTGGGGTCAGAAAGCGACTACAACAAAGGAAATGTAAGCCTTTTATACCATCTTTAATATTTGGAAATGTAAGATCTTTGAATAACAAAGTCGATTTACTCAGAGCAAACGTCGAACACTTCAGCGATTTTAGGAATGCCAGCTTACTTGCATTCACGGAAACCCACCTGAGCGATAAGCATAGCGATCAACATATTCAAGTAGTTGGCTTTAAATCTGTTCGTGGGGATCGTACAGCCGAAGCGAACAAAGATGGCGGTGGTGGTCTTTGCCTCTACATTAATGAGAAATACTGTCATCCAAATAACTCTACGCTTAAGCTTCATAAATGTTCGCCACACTCGGAAGTGCTGGTTGTTGGTATTCGCCCCTACTATCTTCCGAGAGAGTTCTCGCATGTTATCAATGTTATGGTATACATACCTAACAAAAAGCTTGAAAAGCCTGCTATAAATGAGATCGCAGAAATTATCGAAGGTATTGAGTGTAGTCACCCTGAGGCGCTTGTAATTATCAATGGCGATTTCAACAGATGCAAGCTCAAGAAAACAACGGCCACTTATTATCAGCATGTTACATGTAAAACGAGGGACAACGCGATTCTTGATTTATGCTACTCTAGTGTGAAGGATGCCTATATTTCGACCCCACTACCGAACTTGGGCAAATCTGATCATAATTTGATTTTACTCAGTCCTAAATATCGCCCGTTAAATAAGACATGCCAACCAAAAATTATTAATGTACGTAAATGGTCTCCTGAAGCCGAGGAAGCCCTGATAGCGGAATTTGAATCTACCGATTGGGATATTTTTACGGAGGATGAAGATTTGAACAGTATTACTTATGCAGTGAGCTCGTACATAAACTTTTGTATTGATAAATGCGTTCCAGTTAAAAAAGTGAAAATCTACCCTAACAACAAGCCATGGATCACGAAAGGCGTTAAATTACTGTTGTGTGAGAAACGTAAAGCCTTTAAGATGGGCGACTCTAATCGTATGAAAATATTGAGAGATTAAATCTGAAATAATGAAACAGAAGAACATTTATAGGAAAAAAGTTGAACATAACTTCAGGTCTAATAATATGAAACAAGTTTGGCAGGGAATGAAACTTATGAGTGGTTACACAAACGGTGGTAATACACCCACCTCGATTCCGAATGTTACTGTGCAATATGTTAATGAGTTAAATGAATTTTATAACCGTTTTAATGTTCATGATTTTAAAAAAGAAAGAGAGGCTCTATTTAGCTTGTGTCGGGTGACTGAAGATGATCCCAAATTTAGTATAAGCATTTCTGATGTACATAACGAATTCATGAAACTCAATTCATCGAAGGCTGCTGGGCCGGATAGAATCCCACCACGAGTACTTAAGGTCTGCTCTCCTCACCTTGATGGTATATTTACATTTATTTTCAATATGTGTCTTTCTTATCATGCGTTCCCGGATATTTGGAAACTTCATGCATAATACCGGTACCTCCCTTTGCAAAAAAGCCGTATACGATCCGTATACGGATCGTATACGATTTCACTGTTTACATTATTTCCACTCTGTTGCTCCACAAAGAGTTGGCATCGTATACGTTTAGCATACGTAACGTATACGTTGTTTATTCATGATAAGAATATCGTATACGGGACATATACGAATCATATACGAACAAACTAGGCCATTTTATAAATTATAATAGTAGTAATGAGTAGAATAGAGCTAAATAAAACATTACAACAAATACGTACGTACGTAGGCTGGCTCTCTGGCCTATAGCTAGCACCAGCCACTAGTCTAGTACAGTATTATTAGTATAGCCTAGTAGTATTAGGAGCTAGGACATAAGACCATATTTATTTCTATTTATTAGATAGCCTAGGCTACCGATAAAATTCAAACAACGTTTTTCGCAAGTCAATAAAATACGCTAAACAGGTATACTACTACTAGGTAGGCCTAGAAAGGACAAGACAAGGGGCCATTTTCACGATGTTGTTTGCAGTTTTCCTTTATAAAATATGGCAGAGGTCAGTAAGTTCAGCCGCCGACGACGACTGAGCGTCGCTCGGTTGCCTACAATTGCAACTCGTGGTTGACTCGGCTCTCTGGTGGCCAATCATGCATATCATCGGGTACGTCGTTCAATCTTCTCAATTCGTCACACCACGTGCGAGCTTTGGGTGGTCAAATTACATCGTTTATGTTAAGCGATATTATTCCGCGACATGTGTTGTAGTATAGCATGGAGATGGAGTAACAATAATTTGGCAAATAATGCCGAAGAGGAAAACCATGATCCAAAACAGAAGTGGGATGTGTTGATATGTACATTAACATTATATAATAATAATAATAATTATCTAACGATGAATACAATCGGATTTTGAATAAGTTGATCACTTCCGTAGAAAAAAATTAAAAAACAAAATTAGTGGTTATAGTAAATACAATTATATCGAATTTCAATTTTTTCCCGGTTAAGCGAATAGATTGAATTGCTTTCATTTATCTCAGCGATATTTCTGCTTGGTGATTAAGAAATCATAAAACATGTCTTTAAAAAATAACCACCCTCAACTGTAAATAACAAATTAAATAAGTCTACTAAACATTGTTGATTTCCCATGGACCCAACAATACCCCAACTATTTCATTCATAATTGTTTATTTGTAACAGTTTATTTGAAATCCTTGTCCTTTGTTAATTCAATTGTGTGACAATTAAATTAGATTGTACATGCTGATGCTGTATATTATGTAAAAAGATGAGTCATGTTTATCAGATTCTTGAAAAAGATCAAAACTTTGAATTCTCAAAATGTGTTCTATATCTGTATTTGGCGTTAGACTCGTACTACATTCATTAAAATGATAAACAAATATCCAGCAGCCCGCAGCCGTGTGTACAGAGGGGGGGCACAACAAAACTATTAGCTATTAATATATATTATAATATATAATAATATTTTAATTATTGCATGGTATCGCCCACCTAATTCATGTACTGATACATTTGATGAATTTGAAAAAATTCTTAAACAAATTGAAAGAGATAATACTGATAATGAAATTATTTTAATTGGGGACATAAACTGTGACCTTCTATCATCAACTCCATCTTACTATACTTTAAAATTAAAGAATTAACAAATAACTATCACTTAACACAATTAATTTCTGAAGCTACGCGAATTACAGATCACTCTAGTACTTTAATTGATCATATTTATGTTTCATCGGCAGAAAAAATAACTAACAGTGGTGTACTCCATACTGGTCTTAGTGACCACTCCGCTATCTACATCAAATTTGGAAAAGCATACAAAACCATAGATTTAAAACAAATAGGAACTATAAACATTTTGATGAAAATAAATTTAAAACTGACTTACTTAATACAAATTGGGCTGAAATTAAGAATTATACTGATGTTGATGATGCTGTTGATTTCTTTCAAAAAACCTTTCTTAATATTGCAAATAAAAATGCACCCATTAAACGTAAAAGAGTTCGCCAAAAAAACAGTCCATGGCTAACTAAAAATGTAATACTTCTCATCAGAAAAAGAGATGCATTAAAAAGACGAATAAATAAGAAAAATAGGCTTCAGCTTTGGCCTGAATATAGAAAATTAAGAAATCAAGTAAATTATGAACTTCGAAAAAGTAAGAAGAACTATTTTTCTGAACAACTCAATACTAAAGATCAGAAAAAGATATGGGAAAATATTAAATTAATTATTCCTGGCAAAACTAAAAGCATGAATATAACAAGTATTAAAACCACAAATGATGAAGAAAATGATGAAGTAACTAATTCTAAAGATATTGCAAATGTATTAAATAAATATTTTGCCAATGTGGGTCCAACATTAGCTCAAAGTATTCAATCTACTAATCAACTTTCTAACTTTACTAATGATTTAAATAATACTAACGACAAATTAACTTTTAAATATGTTAATAAACAAGACATACATAAAATTCTTAACTCACTTTCATCAAAAAAAGCAACTGGAACTGATGAAATACCAGCTAATCTTCTAAAAATTGCTATTGATGAAATTGTTTACCCAATAACATATATAATTAATTTATCTTTAAAAAATTTAACTTTTCCAAAACAATGGAAAAGGGCCAAGATCTGCCCTCTTCATAAAGGTGGAAATAAAAATGAATGTAATAATTATAGGCCAATTTCAATTCTCCCAATATTATCTAAAGTTCTTGAAAAAGTTGTATTTGAACAAGTTTATGATTTCCTAAATCTAAACAAAATGCTATATGAAAATCAGTCTGGGTTTAGACCAGGCTACTCAACTACGACTGCATTGCTTAATATCACAGAGACCTGGCTAGAAGCCATTGACAAAGGAAATTATATTGGGTTAGTAATGATAGACTTGAAAAAGGCTTTTGATACAGTAAATCACAGTATTCTTATCAATAAACTAAGATCTTTCAATTTTCATTCAAATGTTATTCAGTGGTTTGAAAACTACCTGCATAATCGTGTACATATAACCAATGTAAATGGTGATTCTTCTGATGAAAGTCACAGTATATGTGGAATTCCTCAGGGGTCCATCCTTGGACCATTAATGTTTCTCCTTTATGTTAATGACTTGCCTAATGCTGTAAATAAATGCTCTGTTTCTATGTATGCTGATGACACTGCCATATACTACACTTCCAATAATATTAATAACCTTACTGAAACAATAAATTCTGACTTATTGTGTCTTAAAAGATGGCTCATATGCAACAAACTTAGCCTAAATGTTAAAAAAACTGAATTTATGTTAATTGGAACGAGTCAGAGGTTAAGTAAACTATCTGACTTACAAGTCAACATTAACATAGATGGAGAACCAATCTCTCGTGTAAATAAATGTAAACACCTTGGTGTGATAATAGATAATAATCTTTCTTGGTGCTCACAAATCGATAATGTAAAATCTAAGGTTTTGCAGAGCTTGTACTACTTAAAAAAGACTAATAATATATTTCCAAAAGAAATTCAATGCAAACTATACAAATCACTTATGGCTCTTCATCTTGAGTATTGCCATGTTGTTTGGGGACGTTCAAATATAACTCAAAGTAAAACACTACAAGTTCTTCAAAATCGCGCAGCAAAAGTTATTACAAACAAATCTCAAACCGACTCTAGTACTCAAGCTCTACAAAGTCTAAATTGAATGAACTTAGATGAAAGATTATATATAAATGAAGCTATTGTTATGTTTAAGATTATGAACAACCTTGCACCTCCATATTCATTAAATAAGTTCAATATCAAAAACAATTACTATGATATTAGAACTAAGCCAAATTACATTGTACCAAAACCAAACACAAACTACAAAAAACGTAGCTTATCATATAGAGGTGCCAAGGTTTGGAATGAGCTACATGAAGATATTAAAAATGTGAACTCTGTCTCTCTTTTTAAGAAACTGTTAACTGCTAATTTCATGTAGCTTTATTTAAATGTAGTGTATTATTTAATTTTATAGTTAGTAAGTGTATCCTTGTTTTATTTTATTGTAATTGTTTTATTATCTGCTTTTGTTTTTTTGCTTCTGTAATTGTTTTATTATTTGATTTGTTGATATTTGCTTTTTACATTTATTTTTGTTGGTGTTTTCCTTTGAGCACGGTCTTACTGAAAAACAACTTTTAGTTGAGTTAAGTATCCGTGATTAAATAAAGCTTATTATTATTATATTGTACACAATTTATTACATCCTTTTTTAAGTAACACATATTCAATATTACAGTAAAACGTCTATACGTCAATACGTAGTTACGAGGCGGTATCCTCGCAACTTGGCTCATAGTTGTTTACCACTCCAACACATATGATATGAATAAAGCCTATCTTATTAAATAGTATCTCGCGCCCGCGCATATACAACAAAAAGTTACAAAGGTTCACATATTTATATTAACGATTTTTTTAATTATTGAAGTCAAGATGCTCCTGCCATCGTAAACGTATGCTATCGTCGTCTTGTAAAAAGAGGGACAGTCCCTCTTCGGTTTGTAATATGATGCAGTTTGTATATACGCGTACTCGTATCGTATACGGATCGTATACGGATCGTATAATTAGGAAATTGTTTATAAATGATCGTATACGGTTCGTATATGTTTATTATGCGGGCAGGAACTTCCGAAATGACGTATACGTTTCGTATACGAAATGGACTTCCTATACGAAACATATACGAAACGTATGTAAATCGTATACGTTCGTATACGGCTTTTTTGCAAAGGGCTAAGAAACCTAAGATTAACAGCATGAATGATTTGAGACCCGTTGCACTCACGTCTGTCGCGATGAAAATATTGGAACGTATTATTTTAAAAATTATGCAACCTTATGCTGAAAAAGTGTTAGACCCGTTGCAATTTGCTTACCGATCACTCCGTAGTACCAGTGATGCGATTTATTTTAAATTACATAAATTGTATTCACATCTAGATAATGTAAAGAAAGGCCACTCGGCACGTATTATGTATTTTGATTTTCAATCTGCGTTTAATACCATACAACCCCATATCTTAGCAGACAAAATGTTGAATATGGAGTTTCCCCGTCCGATTGTTCGTTTAGTTTTAAATTTCATTTGTGATAGAAAACAATTTGTTAATATTAATGGTGTTAAGTCAGAAATCGTAACCTCTGACACCGGTGTTCCTCAGGGTACTGTCAACGCACCTAAATTATATTCCTTGTATACGGCGGATTACAGATCTTTAAATGATGAGCTCTGCCCCGTTGTTAAATTCGCTGATGACACTAGTACTATTGGTCTCATAGTTTCAAACAATGATGAAAATTATCGTAGCGAAATACAAAGATTTGTTAAATTTTGTGACGATAATTATCTCCAAATAAATGCATCAAAAACAAAGGAGATGATCATTGATTTTAGGACTAAACATAAATTTAATTTTCAACCAATCACTATCAAAGGTAAAGAAATTGAAATTGTTGACCAGTACAAGTATCTAGGAATTGTTTTCAATGATAAACTGAGTTGGGGAGACCATATAGACTTCATCAGCAAAAAATTAAGTCCCAGAATGTATTGTATGAGAACTTTATATAAATTTAACTCCTGTGATTTGATGTTACTTTCGTTCTATAGATCCGTTATATGTAGTGTTTGGACGTATTGCCTCTCCTGTTGGGCTGGTAATGTTACCGGAGGGAATAAAGGACGCCTTGAAACTTTCATCCGTCGGGCTGGTAAAATGATTGGTCTGGAACTGCCTTCCTTTACCGATGTGCACCTAGAACACCTCCAGAAAGATTTCGAACGCATTGAGTTGGATGCCTCTCATCCTCTCCACAAAGTGATAATAGACCAACTTAATCCAAGTGGTAGATTGAGGCTCCTCGGTGTGAAAACAAATCGATTTGCTAAATCCTTTATTCCCTCCGGTATCATCCAGTACAACAGGAAGTCAAGAAGATAATTTTATATTGTAAATTTTTAGATGTTTTTATATGAATGGTTTTATGCTATATTTGTTTTTATAGTGTTTTCTTTGTTAATATGACGAGCAATGAATTTCCTTTTTGAGGATCAATAAAAGTTATCTTATCTTATCTTATCTTATCTTATAATTTGCGCGCTTTTTTGATGAAAAACTTCAAAAATTCGTCAAAATTAAGCCTTTTTTTAAACAATCGTAGTTTCTAAACTAAACGGTAAAAATTAATTTTATTACATATTCTGGAAGTTGATGAGTTGTAGATATCAGATCATGCATTAATATGGCTAACCGGACATTGTGACGTCATCGTATGGCCACGCGAATATGAAATTTAGGATTTTTGTATCGTTCGTCATAACTCCTCACATTTAATAGAGCGCATCTCCACTTATCCGTTTTCCATTTTCACCCTGAATTTGATATTGTCTAGGTCAATCAACTATATTTAGCATGAGTTAAAAATATTTTAATTTTTATGACGTCATCATGCCTAAACATTTAAATGACGTGTGGCATTAATTTCATCTTTACAGTAAATTTCAATCTGTTATAGCTCGTAAAAATAAAATGTGATAATCACGATTAAAACGTTTTCTTGAAGCTATTGGATTGTAGATACAAAATCATGTGAAAATTTTGCCAATCGGATGTGGTGACGTCATCATATGGCCAGTTAAATAAAAAAAAGTCGTATTTTCATATTTTGCGTCATAGTTCATTACATTTAAAAGAGCGCTCATTAATATTTCACGTATTCAAATTTCTTCTACACGTTAATATGTTGTTGCTGAGATAATTTCCTTCCAAAATTGCTACCTTCGCGTTTCATTTTAAAACCATCAACATGTTAAAAATTGCAATAAATAGCGGGTCCCGTAATTTCCCCTATTCTACACTGTATGTGATATGTATACAGATTACACTGTGTATACTATATATGAATCAAAATAATAGAATTCAGCAATAACAACATATCATAGTCTTCAGTTCAGGTCATAATTCCATAATCTTTTTCCGTGTGCAATATTCCAACGTATGGCGTGGACGTGGCGTTTGTCGTGCGGATAACTAACTCGTCAAAGTGACGAGTTTCTTTGTTTTTTCCGCAACGAAGTTGCAGGAAAACCTCTTGTGATTGTACGAAATCATCATCTTTTTTGTCATCTTCTTTCTTTCTGTATGATTTTTGTGTAACGCTTTTCTCTAAAACTTGCAAACATAACATTTCGGTAACTATCTTAACATATTGACATTTACGTAACGTCATCAAGCGAAGCTTTTCATGACGTTTACAATTGCGCAACGTGACTTACGCGCGATTTAACGATTTTCTCGTATTTAACATAGGTTGAAAACCAAATAACATTTCAAATTGAAACTGTGCAAAAGTTTAATTTATATCATGCGCTAACTTTCTGTAGAAAAAAAATTGCGTGTTTTACACAAAGTTACGCGTGCACGCGCATTTAAAATTTCAAAATGCGCAAAATTAATTTCTAATCAACTTTCTACGCGTTTCATGTCGTTTTGAGCATGTAAAAAATTCCCACGCGTGCGCAAATGTTTACGTGTGCGGTGCGCAAAATTTTTTTCGCATGATTTATTTTTTTTTCAGCCTTTTCTAGTAATGTTACCAACTTTTAAACAATTTCGACTTAAAGTAACGTCATACGAGCACGTCGAATTGGCCAATTTGCGCGTGTTTTTTATGAAAAAGTTAAAAAAATCGTCAAAATTATGCCTTTTTTTAAACAGTCGTAATTTCTAAACTGCACGGTCAACTTTTTGTGGATGACATTTTCTGGAAGTTGATGAGTTGTAGATATCGGATCATGTATTAATATGGCTAACCGGACATTGTGACGTCATCGTATGGCCACGCGAATATAACATTTAGGATTTTTGTATCTTTCGTCATAGCTCATCATATTTAATAGAGCGCATCTCCACTTATCCGTTTTCTATTTTCACCCTGATTTTGATATTGTCTAGGTCAATCAACTATCTTTCGCATGAGTTAAAAATGTTTTAATTTTTATGACGTCATCATGCCTAAAAATTTAAATTACGTGTGGCATTAATTTCATCTTTACAGTAAATTTTAATTTGTTATAGCTCGTAAGAATAAAATGTGATAATCATAATTAAAACGTTTTCTGGAAGCTATTGGATTGTAGATACGAAATCATGTGAAAATTTTGCCAATCGGATGTTGTGACGTCATCATATGGCCAGTTAAATGAAAAAAGTCGTATATTCATCTTTTGCGTCATAATTCATTACATTTAAAAGAGCGCGCATCAATATTTCACGTATTCAAATTTCTTCTACACGTTAATATGTTGTTGCTGAGATAATTCCCTTCCGAAATTGTTACCTTCGCGTTTCATTTTAAAACCGTCAACATGTTAAAAATTGCAATAAATAGCGGGTCCCGTAATTTCACCTATTCTACACTGTATGTGATATGGATACAGATTATACTGTGTATACTATATATGAATCAAAATAATAGAATTCAGCAATAAAAACATATCATATTCTTCAGTTCAGGTCATAATGCCAACGTGAACACTTCCTTTTGTCCTCAACCTATCCCCTTAATGTTAAAAGGTACTTCGTTACACGTTCATGTTGCACCACTTGCGCGGCGGATAACCAAACTCGTCAAAGTGACGAGTTACATGTCTAGTTTTTTTTTTTTTTCTGTATTATTTTTGTGCAGAGCGTATCTCTAAAACGTGTAAAGTTAACATTTCATAACTTTGTCAACATGTGGGCATTCACGTGAAGTTGTGCACCTGCTATTGTGAATGACGTCAGAGTTGCGCAACATGACTTACGCGCGTTTTTACGAATTCCGCGTATTTAATATATAGATCAAAAACCATATAACAATTTAAATTGAAACTTAACAAAAGTTTAAGTTATATCTTGCGCTAACTGGCTGTGTAAAAAAAATGGCATGTTTCACACAAAGTTACGCGCGCACGCGCGTTTAAAATTTCATAACGCAAAAAATCAATTTCTAATCAACTTTCTACGCGTTTCATGTCATTTTGAGCAGGTAAAAAATTCCCACGCGCGCGCATTTTTTTACGCGCGCCGTGCGCACGTAACGTTGACAACAATTTTTTTCGCTTGATTTATGTTTTTCCAGCCTTTTCTAGTAATTTTACCAACTTTTAAACGATTTCGACTTAAAATTACGTCATACGGGCACGTCGAATTGGATAATTTACGTGCGTTTTTGATGAAAAAGTTCAAAAATTTGTCAAAATTTGTCAAAATTATGCCTTTTTTTAAACAGTCGTAGTTTCTAAACTAAACGGTAAAAGTTATTTTTATTACGTATTCTGGAAGTTGATGAGTTGTAGATATTGGATCATGTTCATGATCATTATATGGCCAGTTGAATAAAAAAAGTCGTATTTTCATCTTTTGCGTCATAGTTCATCACATTTAAAATATCGCGCATCTATATTTTACGTATTCAAATTTCTTCTACACGTTAACATGTTGTTGCTGAGATAATGTACTTCCGAAATTGCTATCTTAGTGTTTCATTTTGATACCGTCGCCATGTTAAAAATTCACCTATTCTACACTGTATGTATACGTATACAGATTATACTGTTTATACTGTATATACTATATGAGACAAAATTGACAGAATTCAGCACTAACAGCATATGATATTCTTCAGTTCAGGTCATAATGCCATAATCTTTTTCCGTGTGGAAAATTCCAACGTATGACGTGCGCGTGGCGTTTGTCGTGCGGATAACTAACTCGTCAAAGTGACGAGTTCAAATCTAGTTACTATTTAGACCCTTCTGCAGTTCTCTACTGTATGTTCAGTTCTACATTTGGCCCCTGTATCGGATCAATGCATTTGACTACATAAGGCACTGTGTTAGAAATATATTTGGTAACTAAAACTGTGGGTTCCAAGATTAAGCCATGGAAAAAGCCTGTCTGTGCACCCTCAATCCTTAAGGAACCCATATGGATTTGCCAAAATGAACCAAGGGTAACTTCTGGATTCTCTATGAGCCGTACATTCCGTTTAATTAGAGATGCATGGATACCTGAATGAAATTGCTCAAATTTTTCTGAAAGACATTGTACAGTAGTATTCCCCTTCCACACCTCTTTGAATTAAATCCACCCTGATAGGCTCTTATGTACAGGACTTCAAAGCAATAATCACACTTGTATTTTTCAAACAGTATAATCTATTAGATTGAATAAAAATATCTATTATAAACAATTTGCCATTAGAAATCTCTATGCCATGTCGTTATTTAGATGAGAAAAACAGGTCAAAGGTTAAAATTACAGAAAAATAGGTGTTTCAGTCACTTTTTGAAAAAATTTTGCATTATGGCAAGTATAAACATATATATTGTGAACAATTTGACACCAAAATTGGCTCCCTACGACAAAAATGTATTATTTTATGTTATAATATAGAATAACCTTATTCAATTATGTCAAAGGTCAATAACCACACTTCCGGTCATTTTCAAGCAATATCAACTTTTTAGAGAGCTCACTACAACACCTTTTATGACATTAATATATGCATATTCATTAATAGAGATTAGTTGGACTGTTGAATATACATCAGTTTAAATGAATGCATTAATTATAATCATGAAAAATATTATTGTAATAATATAAATAACTAATATAAATAAATGAAAAACCAACATTTTGCACCTAATTTGCATATTAAGCATGTCATAATTTACATATTCACCTGTTATGAACAGTTTATGATAATTTTTATGTTTGTATGGCTATCCTGTGTGTAAAACATGCATTTAGAAACAAACCCCATCACAAATGAATAATTAGTTCAGGAGTTATAGCGGAAATATGAATTTTATACCTAATTTGCATATTTATGCTAATTTGCATAATATGAAGGCATCGAATTTCAGAGGGTTGATTTTCTGTGTGTGATCAGGACAACATGGCCATTCAATTAAAACCAAAAAACCTTTGCTTACATTTTTGTTCAAGTTTTCCATATTTATTGATTAAATGCAGTAGCCTACAAGTCAAATCGGCCCCAAAGTCAAGTCGGCCCCAAATCAAGTCGGCCCCAAGTCAAGTCAGCCTCAAGTCAACTCGGCCTCATGTCAACTCGACCCTGTTAAAGTATGGATTGATAAAATAATTTTCTTCACATTTTTTTACCTATGAATAATTCTGAAAAAAAAAAAAAATGATTTCACCAACTTTCCTTTATTACGTTTAATAAAATTTCAAATTGTTCAAATTGCGCATTGTGATGTTATGTCTTTGTTTGTACACAACAATATAATATATAAATAAACGAAGACGTTAGTTTGGTTTGGTAGATGTTTATTGTAGCTCAGCAATATAGCAAGTGGTTATGAAACATTAGTTATCATTACTAATACGTCTGGTATGTGGTTGTCATGGCTATGAGGATAGCTAACCTAGGGCCTGTTTCTGCTGCATACAAAATAACCGGTTAAAATCGGTGTGAATAAATTAAAATTGGTGTGAATAAATTAACTCCATTTTCTTGGCAGCAGAAACAGGACAAATTTGTGGTAACCGGTTAAAAGGCAGCGCAAAATAACCGGTTAAAAACACCAATTTAAATCGGTGTTAGAACGCCGTTTAACCGGTTATCGCTGAGCAATTCTTAGCTGCAACACGAAATAACGGTTATTTGATTGACAGTTGTGACCCCGGGTCAGATACCGTCGCGAACCATGTGTGTTTTCCTCGTGGTTTTGACAGTCGAACGAAGAAGTGAACATGCATGTGGATGAATGAAATCACAAGATATATGTTATTCAGTTGTGGGGGGAAGAGAAAGTACGGGGAAGGATGGCAGGCAATAGAAAAGATTCACAAATATATAAGAGCATTTTTGCGAAAGTAAAAGAGGAATTCGGGGTGGAGTTCCGAACTACCCAAGCTAAACAATTTGAGGCGTTAATACACGCTCGCGAAGGGTATGGTCCTATAAACAAAAGGGACTCAGAATGTTGCAAATACCTACCAAACGAGAATAGATAATGGTTAATTAATTATGAAAACCCAAATTTTATAGCAAAAATCGTCCGAATTTATGTTAAAAACGATGAATTTAGCAACAAAAACTGATACCAAACGAGCGTATTTATGGCACGCCCTTAGTGCCTTTAATAGGAGAACAATGAACAATCTTACTTTGATCGTTTTACATAATATCATTTTTTAGAAAAACATCACATCGACCGAAAAGGTTATCAGAGCCTTTGATAATATATTAAATATGATTTTATTAAGCATAGAAATGTGTTATTATTTATGCTAGTACATAAATATACGAAATAATGTTAAATATTCATTATTCTATTAAAGGCACTATGTGCGTGCGATATTATATGACTTGGATACTCTCGTTTGATTTAAGTTTTTGTGGCTAAACTCATCGTTTTTAACATAAATTCGGACGATTTTTGCTATATAAGTTGGGTTTTCATAATTAATTAACAATTATCTACTCTCGTTTGGTAGGTATTGCAACATTCTGAGTCTCGTTTTTGTTTCCGTTTGGCGTTTAGTAGGACCGCGCTCGCGAAAGACAACAGTCGTTCACGTGGGAAGGGCCGTGTGACATCGCCTTTTTGAGGAATTAGGCTAGATAATAATTATCCTAGGCGATCGGGCGCTGTACAACCCTCCCCATGTTATTGAAGGTGCCATGAGAATTAATTTTATTAGCGATGTTAAGTAGGCTTTACAAAAAACAAAACTTGTAGACCTGGTCGGAGACAACATGATATCACACACATGTGTACTGACGTCGATGTAAACAAACAGCCAACTTACTACTTCCGTCTGAGTGTATTGCATTTTGGGTAATGATGACGTTTTGCTCGACGACCACCCATAGATTTAACCGGTTATTTCGGAGCACAAATTGAGCAGAAACGCGGTCTTGTTATTGTTATCTATTTTTAATCTATTTTAAAATAAACGGTTAAATTGCGTTATGCAGCAGAAACAGACCCATAGATACCAGTAAGGTGTGTGGACCTGTTGAACCTGTAAGTTCAGTCACTTGTAATGTAATATCATTACATCTTCCCTCTTTTGAAAGTTAAAATATTCTTTTAAATCCGTTATTTATGTATCCATAGTTCATGCATAAGATTTCAAGAGTATTATACTTATATTTTTTTTTTTTTTTTTTAATATTTTTATCTTGTTATTTAAATTTATTTATGTACATGCTAGCATTATTCATAAATCGTTGCATAATTATCTATATACATTATATTTTGTCTGTAACATAGTCGTCTAAGTATGCTGGATTTTTCGATGCCCAAGTGTCCAGTATGAATTTGCTTAAACATGTCCTTTGCCATTTTAGCAGGTATTACGATTCGATCACCTTTGAATACGAGATCGCCTTTTATTGATAGCTCATCACGATAATTCCAGTAATTTCGTGTTACTGGGTGGCATTTGTTTCGCTTGTTAGGCCATCCTTGTTGAATTGTGCGATTCAGTTCTCTTATCGCTTCATCGTTGCCTGACTCAACTTCAATTTTCTTGAGTTTTTTGTCAGTAGTAGGTAGCGCTGCAATTATTGATTGTACATACATATCAATGTCATCATTAAATTGTTGCTCTGACGACAGTTGGACGGTATGTCGCGTCAACTGCTCGTGAAAGAGTATCCGCTGTTTGGAGTGATTTTCCAGGTATATAGATTATCTTTATGTCGTACTTTTGCAGACGCAATCGCATTCTTTGGAGACGCAGAGGTCCATCAGCTAGCGGTTTCGAGAAAATTGATACAAGTGGCTTGTGATCAGTCTCGCATATAACTGATTGTCCATAAAGAAATTGGTGGAATCTTTTTTTCAATTTGTGCGTACCTTGTTTCTGCTGAGGTCATTGCTCTTGAGGCATATGCTATTGTTGCCCATCTATCATTGTGCTGTTGGAGTAGAACAGCTCCGATGCCATCCTTTGATGCATCCGCACTGACTTTGCATTGCTTGTTTGGATCATAGAATTGCAAAACTGGCGCAGTTGTCAACAGCTTGTTAACTTCTCTACAAGCAATATCTTGGGATGTTTGCCATACCCAGACTACGTTATCTTTCATCAACTCTCTTAGCGGAGCAGTTATATTTGATAAGTCTGGTACGAACTTTGCTAGGTATGTGACCATGCCTAAGTATCGTTGCATCTCGAGCTTGGTTTAGGGTTGTGGCATATTTGTTATTGCCTTAATTTTCTCTGGATCTGGCTTTATGCCTTTATCTGTCAGTAAATCACCAAGGAATACAACTTGCTTGACACAGAACTCACATTTTCGTTTGTTTAGCTTTATGCCGTTCTTCTCTATGATGTCAAGTACTTGGCTTAATTTGTCTCTATGTTCTTCAATTGTTTTAGAGGATATTATGATGTCATCTTGCATTGAGTTTACTCGTGGTATGTTTTCCAACAAGTTGCTAATTGCCACTTGGAACCCTTCGCTTGCGCAGTTAATTCCAAATGGTAAACGTTTGAAGATGTAACGTCCCACAGGTGTAATAAAGCATGTTATTTGAGCACTTTCGTCATCAAGAGGTTGCTGCCAATATCCTGATGTGAAATCTAGTTTATAAAAAATTTAGCATCAGCGAATTCGGCCATAATTTCTTCCCTCGACGGTAGCTTGAAGTGTTCACGCTTTATGGCTTTTTGAGATTTCTAGGGTCAAGGCATAGGCGAATGTCACCATTCCGTTTGTTCACAGTAACGATGTTGCTTACCCATTCAGTTGGTTCCTGAATTTTTTCTATCACACCAAGCTGTTCCATGCGATCAAGTTCCACTTTAACTTTACTTTTACTTTAAATGTTCCTTTACGATCCTTACTGTACGCTATGTCCAAGTTGCATTTCCCTAAAATTGGGATAGCACCATCAGAGTAGCTTTTGACTGGCGTACTTACGGGAATGAGGAGTGGTTTGCTGTTCAGTTTGCTGTATTCCGTGTATGGCAATATGTTAACTTTTGCCCCACTGTCAAGTAGAAATACAACTTTGTTGTTGTTTATGTCAAGTTGACAGAAAAATCCATGGGAGGGTTTTGGAATGGCGTTACACTCTATTTCAATTGTGCTCAATAGAAAATTTTCCTCCTCGGATTCAGATTCCGATGCTACAACCACATTCGCTCTTTTAAAGCTTTTTCTGTGATATTGGCGTTTATCATCTTTTGCGTGTTTCTTTGCGTAGCTTGTTTTCGTTGTGCAGCATTTTCCGAAGTGATTGCGCCCGTTGCATTTGTTACATATTTTACCAAATGCTGGACATGATTTTGGTCCATGTTTTGTGGCGCACCTTCTGCAGTCAAAGTGTTTAGTAGTGCTCTTTTTTTAGTTCCTTTGATTATTCATGCTCAATGCATTTAGTTGACTTGGCGATGCTTGCAACGTGTCATCACAAACTTCTTGATTTTGTGCAATGCTGATTGCCTTGTCCAGGGTGAGATTGTCCCCTTCATTCATACACTTTTCCTTGACTCTGGGATGAATGGCTCTCAGTACAATAGCATCGCGCAACATCCTTTCCTCTAGATCGCCATAGTCGCACAATTTTACAAGAATTCTAATGTCCGTCAAAAAGTCATTAAAATTTTCACTTTTGTGCTGGCATCTTTTGTGGAAGTCTATTGTTGCCTTGATCACGTTTCGCTTGGGTTTTAGGTAATTTTCAAACTTATTTAAAACCCCACTCAGCATCTCGTTTTCTGCAGGTATTGCTGCTTGGTCACCATTTTCGGGCTGAGCTGCGGCCCATACAAATGTGCCATATATTTCTCGTCCACGGTCCCCAATATAAGTATAATATAATAGTTAACTTTTTGTATTTCCGTCTTTGCGTCTAAAGGACCATCAAACGTGAATTGACAGTGTTGTTTGAACCGTTTAAATTCTCTCAACAAATCTGGTGATGCCCAGTCCATTGCTGGTTTATTCTTGTCGGCCATTGTCAATGTGTTATAAAATAAAGTTACTCACAGACCTTGATATTATCCACTGAAGCAAGAAGTCCAAAGATCCGAAGAAAACAGAGGTCTAACTTCAATATGCCAATGAAAAAAATGAATCCAATGATAACATAAAATATATCCACATTAAATTGGTTCGAATTTCTGACACCATGTGATGTTATGTCTTTGTTTGTACACAACAATATAATATATGTGATGTTATGTCTTTGTTTGTACACAACAATATAATATATAAATGAACGAAGACGTTAGTTTGGTTTGGTAGATGTTTATTGTAGCTCAGCCATGTAGCAAGTGGTTATGAGACATTAGTTATCATTACTAATACGTCTGGTATGTGGTTGTCATGGCTATGAGGATAGCTAACCTAGATACCAGTAAGGTGTGTGGACCTGTTGAACCTGGAAGTTCAGTCACTTGTAATGTGATATCATTACAACAATATGGTAACTATACTTATGATGTCATGTTTAATAAACGATAATATTTGGTTATCCGCACTTGGCGGAAAACCCCTTTTTTTTTTTTTTTTTTTTTTTTTTTCTTTATTCTTCTTTCTTTCCTGGAATTTTGTTCGCAGCGTATCTCTAATACTTGTCAACATAAGATTATATAACTTTGTCAGAAGATTGACCTCTAACTGTAGATGTGCAAGAAACTTCGTTTTATGATTTTAGAGTTGCGCAACGTGACTTACGCGCGATTTTATGAATTTCAATGATTGATCATAGATAAAAAACCAAATATCATTTTTTATTGAAACTTGGTGAAAATTTAAGTTATATCAAGCGCAAACTTTCTATGGATTCAAAATGGCATGTTTCACATAAAGTAACGCGCGCACGCGCGTTTAAAATTTCAAAATGCGTAAAATCAATTTCTAATCAATTTTCTACGCGTTTCATGTCATTTTGAGCATTTAAAAAATTCCCACACTCGCGCGCATTTTTGCGCGCGCGGTGCGCACGTAGCACTAAAATGACATTTTTATGCGTGATTTATGTTTTTCCAGCCTTTTCCAGTAATTTTACCAACTTTTTAAACAATTTCGACTTACAATCACGTCATACGAGCACGTCGAATTGGATAATTTTGATGAAAAAGTTCAAAAAGTCGTCAAAATTATGCCTTTTTTTAAACAGTCATAGATTCTAAACTACATGATAAACTTTTCTTTTTTTTACATATTCTGGAAGTTGATGAGTTGTAGATATCGGATCATGAATCAATATGGCTAACCGGACATTGTGACGTCATCGTAGGGCCACTCGAATATAAAATATTGAATTTTTGTCTCTTTCTTCATAGCTCATCACATTTAATAGAGCGCATCTCCACTTATCCGTATTCCATTTCCCTCCTTTTTTTTATATTGTCTAGGTCAATCAATTATCTTTCGCATGATTTACCATTTTTAAGATTTTTATGTCGTCATCATTTTCAAAAGCGTCAATAACTTTGGTCACTTATTTTCACCTACTATTCTGCACTGTATGTAGTACGTATACAGTATATAGTGTAATACTGTATATACTTAGACGTGACACAAAATAGAGAGCGCACTAACATTTTTTCAATGGCATAATCGTTTTTCTGTGCGCAATATTCTAACGCATGACGTGCACGTGGCCTTTGCGCTGCGGATAACCTAACTCGTCCGTAGTGACGAGTTCAAATCTAGTTTAACTTAGAATGTGATGTCATTTTTGTTTCACAATGTCTGTAACACTTAACTTAAAGTCATTAAGAAATTGACAATATATATTGTTTGAACCAAACATAACCGAAGCCATATGCACAGATATCTAACTTGCATGGCCCAACATGGATTTTACGAATAATGATTGGTATATCAGCGCACATCGATATCGATTACCACGCACTTTCTACTTTTTTTGTATGAAGAATTTGGATCTCTTTAAAATAATAGTGCGTAAAACTAACATTAATAATAAACATTTCATATTTCACAAGAAGTTACGCGTGCACGCGCATTTAAAGTTTCTAAATTAATTTCTAATCAACTTTCTACGCTGATCATGACATTTTGAGCATGTCAAAAATTGCCACGTGCACGAAAAATTTTACGCGTAAGGTGCGCACGAACATGAAAATCATGTGTTTTTCTCTTGAATTATGATTTTACAGTCTTTCCTAGTCATTTTAAAAAAGATTTACATCATTTCAAATTAAATGACGTCATACGAACATGTTGATTTAGACCATTTGCGCGTTTTAGTTGAAAACGTTATAAAATATTGTCAAAATAATGCCATTTTTTTAATCTATTATAACTCTTCAGGATCAAAGGTGACCCCAAATTTTAAACTTATTAATATTATGTAAGAAGATAAATTGTAAATATGAATTCATGCAGAATTTTTACATCTCTGATGTTATGACGCCATCGTATGGCCACACGAATGTAAAATATAGGATTTTTGTCTCTTTCGTTATTGCTCATCACATTCAACAGAGCGCATCTCGATTATACGTATTCCATTTCCCCTGAGATTTTAATATTGTCTACGTCAATCATCTATCTTTCGCATGAGTTAAAAATATTTTAATTTTTATGACGTCATCATGTCTAAAAATGTAAATAACGTGGGTCACTTATTTTCATCTTTACAATAAATTTCAATCTGTTATAGCTCGTCAGAATAAAAAGTGATAATCATGATTAAAACGTTTTCTGGAAGTTATTGGATTGTAGATACGAATTCATGTGAATGTTTTGCCAACCAAATGTTATCATATGGCCAGTTGAATAAAAAAAAGTCATATTTTCATTTCTGTATTTTATGTATTCAAATTTCTTCTACACGTTAATATGTTGTTGCTGAGATAATTTCCTTCCGAAATTGCTATCTAAGTGTTTCATTTTGATACTTTCGCCATTTTAAAAATTGGAATAAATGGCGGGTCCCGTAAATTCACCTACAGTATTCTACACTGTATGTAATATGTATACACATTATACTCTGTATACTGTATACTATATGACACATAGACAGAATTCAGCACTAACAACATGTCATATTCTTTATTTCAGGTCATAATGCCATAATCCTTTTCTGTGTGCAATATTCCAACCTATGACGTGCACGTGGCGTTTGTCGCGCGGATAACCCGAAATCGTCAAAGTTTTATTTTAAGCTTATATTTTGCATATTATAGGCCTATGCATAATTATATAACGTTTATAGTTCAACATTTTTTTCGAGTATTTATTCCTTCCTACTAGCATCATTATACTATTATCATTACAATTTTAATTTTACATTGTTTCATCCACACAAGTGTACTTGGAAACATGGAAACTGGAATTAGAATGCTGAGATCATGGTGATGGTAATCACTGAAATATTCGTCAAAAAAATGTAATGTTGTTTAGTTTATTACACCAACAATATAAGAACCTTACTCATGAATATAAATACTTGCATCACACAGTGTGCCTTGCTTTTGTGTTTACACTCTTATTGACTGAACCAACTAAAAAATATCCAGATGCAATTGTGTAGTAAAATGACTTTATATGCTCTAGTTAACATGTTCTTTACAAAAGGTTTTGTTAATATGAAGTATATAGAAACTGAATAACAAAGTTTACATTTTCTATTAAATATGCTATTGGCTTGCAGAACTGTGGAAGTCGTTTGACACAGAGAACACGGCAAAGTGGGTGTTGACACTTGGCATAACAATAAACACCTTATAGGTAGAGCTTTGATGTAGAGCTGTACAATGTTTTTTTAGTTTTGTTTGAAACTGATCAATTCCATGCATAACCTACAACTAATTTGTATGGATAACAACAAATCTGTTGTTCAGATTCAGTGTGAGTGTTTATATATATTTTTTTTTTATTTCATAATACATTACATTTACTTATAAAACTAGATGGTACGCTTGCTTTGCTTAACGGTGTTATCAGGTGTTCCTCAAGGGTCCGTATTGGGGGCCCTTGTTATTTAATGTATACGTGAACGACCTACACTTGCATTTACAGACGCAGCCATACCAATATGCTGAGGACACTTAAATTTATAAATGTATACAATCTAATGATGACTTGATATTGATACTATTCTATGATGGTCTGCTATGAATTCGCTTACTCTTAATGCTAAATAGTGCCAAGTGCTAACATGGTCGAGAAGGCAAGTTCCTTCTACCCCATCATATTTACTTGATGAAAATTTGCTTTCAAATGTTAAGGATATTACTTTACTTGGAGTTGTAATATCTCATGATTTGTCTTGGTCACATCAAGTGAACAAGGTTACATTAAAATGCAATAAGATGCTGGGTTTTATTCAATCAATTGCAACCGGATGTTCTACTTCAGTCCTGCTGCAACTTTATAAATCTCTTGTTTTTGCCTCATGTCCAATACTGTACTCCAATCTGGTATCCTTACCGACAATGTCACATAGATAAGATAGAGAAGATTCAAAGAAGAGCTAGCAGATTTGGAAACAGTCTTATGCAGACAGATTACTTTCACTTAAATTAAACACCACTGAATCTAAAAGCATTTATTCACTTTTATTTTTGTTTTAAATATTTTATACAAGCTACAGAATTGTTTGATTTTTAATACACTGATTATTAACAGCAGGCATTTGAATGTCATCATAATGAAACATATAGATAGCAATTTTGGAAGGGCATTATCTGAGTAACAACATATTAACGTGTTGAAGAAAATTGGATACATAGAATTGGATGCGGGCTATTTTAAATGTCATGAAATATGACTTTTATAATTCAACTGGCTATATGATGTCACAACATCCGATACGCAACATTTTTACATGAATTCGTATCTACAATTCAACAGCTTCCAGAAAACATTTTAACCATGAGTATCACTTTTCATTCTGAGGAGCTATAAAATATTTAAATTTAATGGAATTATGAAAATAAGTGACCCAAGTTGTTTACACTTTTGAACATGATGACGTCATCACAATTTAAAAAATGGTAGATCATGCAAAAGATAATTGATTGACCTAGACAATATAAAAAAATGGGGGAAAATGGAATACGGATAAGTGGATACTAAATGTGATGATGATCTATGACGAAAGAAACAAAAATCCTATATTTTATATTCGAGTGGCCATACACAGTCACAATGTCCGGTGAGCCATATTGATGAATGATCCGATATCTACACTCAGGCCAAAAAAAAAAAATTATTGTGTTGGCCACGCCCGACCGACCCTAAACTGCCGAAAATGAAGGTCGGCTTTTTTTTTTTTTTTTTTTGTTTTTTTTTGTTGAGCCAAACGGCAATTTTGAAACAAAATGGTGAAAAAATATTGTCTTATTTGCCAAATTGGCGAACATATTTCACCTCCGCCGGACGTGTAATAAAAAAGAAGCGTGCAACCAACCGTGAATCAATCACGTGATAACCGGAATACGCGATTATTAATTTTTGGGGGATCCAGGTTTAAATTAAATAAACACTTTGATTACACAGTGGTTGAGACTGGTTTTTAATAGTTATCACATTTTTAAACACCCTCATAATTAATGGACTCTACCAATGTTGATCTGCAGCAAAAGAACAACAGATCGTACATCGCACGAGGTTGTTGATGCGGTGTTTTTTGGTTTTATTGTAAAGTACTACGATCCGATTACGGACTTGTTAAATGATTTAAAAGGCATGGATTCGCCAAGCAAGTAGGCCTATATACGTTTAATAAAAATGTACCTAAGATTGTCGTAAGCTCTTTTGTTCAAACTTGTTATTTGTATAGCGATAATCCATCCGTTCCGGCATGCACACTAGGCTTCTAGCCGGACCTCTAGCCTCGATCGATCGATGTCGCTGGTGGGGAATTTCCCCGCGATAAGAAATCGGCGAAATATGGCTCATAAAACGGCCTACATTTT
Source organism: Antedon bifida (assembly GCF_963402885.1). Lineage (NCBI taxonomy): Eukaryota > Metazoa > Echinodermata > Crinoidea > Comatulida > Antedonidae > Antedon > Antedon bifida. The sequence goes on along the minus strand of NC_136228.1, from coordinate 15,425,534 downwards.
AATGTTATATCTTTAATGCCAGTGTAATTACGTATGGATAAAACAATATAAAACTCAATATTTTTCATCTAGAATAATATGTTAACTTGCGTAATGTAGCATTAACACGGAAATAGTTTATTTCGATCTTAATTGTTTTTGTTGTTGGCTTTAAAAATGGTAGCTAGGGCTAGCCTAGGCATTTTTGCCTCAAAAAGCTAGGCCTACGTTTATTTAATAAACCTTTTTTAAACTTTTGTTGAAACAATTATAGCTAGCGTGAGCCTTGGATGCTATGAAAAGTGTTTAAAAGTCTTTTTGTATCAACTGTGTAAATTGTTTATTATTTTGCCGGCAACACATATTTGGTCTGGAAAAAAAAAAAAAAAAAAAAAAAAAAAACTTTTCCTACCGACCTACCCATTTTTAGGATTTACCCAAAACGTGGCCAACACAATAATTTTTTTTTTTTGGCCTCATTTACTTCCAGAATGTGTAATAAAAAAAAAATAAAAAATTCACCGTGTACTGTTTCAATAAAGGCATAATTTTGACGAATTTTTGAACTTTTTCATAAAAAACGCGTGCAAATTGTCCAAATCGAAGTGCTCGTATGACGTGATTTTAAGTCGAAATTGTTTAAAAGTTGGTAAAATTACTAGAAAAGGCTGAAAAAACATAATTCATGCGAAAAAAGATGTTTTTAGCGCTATTTGCGCACGCCTCGAAATGTTTACATGCTTAAAATGACATGAAACGCATAGAAAGTTGATTAGAAATTGATTTTTTGCATTTTGAAATTTTAAACGTGTATCTATATATAAATTATGCTTAATTCTGACGTAGGCGAGCACAATGGACTTCCGGACAAATCTCTGCCTTTGATACTTACCTCATCTATCTGAGATATTTTAAAGGGTTTTATAACAAAATTTCTGAATTCATTTTTAGATTAAAATTTGTATTCCAACATTAAAATTGCATATAATACTATATCAAAATAAATTAAAATATATTACAATATCAGTAAAAATCGTCAATACATAGCAAAATCTTAAAATATATTTTAAGCTTATTTATAAAAGTCTTAATACCTGTATTTAAAATTAATGAATCCCTTATTTCTACCGGTAGTTCCTCCCATGCACGGGGAAATATGTGGAAAATTGAGTATTTTAAAGAATTTGTCCGGGCAAAAGGGTGTACAAATATGAGATGATCACCGTGACGAGGGATGATTGAAATATGGTTTAAAATATCCACATTATATATGCCGTAAAGACATTTGACAATAAATGACATGGATAAGAGTTGGAAACGTTTTTCAAGTGAACTTAATCCTAAAACATTAAGACGTCGTTCATAGGAAATATCGTCCTCATATAAACAAATTTTAGTCATTCGGCGTTGGACTTGTTCCAATGAGTAGAGATGTCCTTTTTGGTAAGGTAACCAAGCAGGTATACCATATTCAATAATCGGACGTACAATAGCACAGAATAATTTTGGAATTACAATAGTGTCCCTGCAACAAACAATGCGCTTAATAAAACCCATTAATTTCGAAGCTTTTGATCTTGTCTGAGACACATGTAATCCCCAATCTAATTTTGAAGTAAAAGTTACCCCAATGTACTTGTATGAGGTAACCTGGCTCAAGGTGTCAACCCCTATTTTATAATTATTACCAAGTTTACTTAACCTAGATGACCTTGTTATGCGCATACATTTACATTTTGTTGAATTCAGAAGCATTTTATTGGTATGCTCCATTGAAGAATACAGGTTAAATCATTCTGAAGTGACTGATGGTCTTCAGGAGATCTAATAGCTCTATATACAACTGTATCATCTGCATATTGCAATATATGAGATGAGATAACAGCTGGCATATCAAAAACAAAGATATTAAATAACATGGGACCTAAAACTGATCCCTGAGGAACGCCAGACTGAACATTACAGGTATTGGAAGCAGTTCCTCGAAATAATACTTGCTGCGATCTACCCTTCAAATATGAAACAAACCATTGTAACACTGAACCTCGTAATCCATAGTCATGTAGCTTTTTAAGTAAAATAGGATGACTTATGCGATCGAAAGCTTTGTTCCAATCCAAAAAAAAATTACATCAATTGGAGGAGGGGTTCTCTCATCTAAAACTTTAGCCCAGTAATAGTAAGTGGTGCTAAGTATTGTTTGATTAGACCTTCCAGCTACAAAACCATGTTGACAGGTTGACAATAGTTTGTGAGAACTTAAATGATCGAACAAGTGCCTACTGACCACTCTTTCTAATAACTTGCCAACTGTTGAACAAAGGGAAACCGGTCTATAATTGGTGATATCATTGGTTGCACCAGTCTTGTGTATAGGAATTACATTTGCCATTTTCCATTCCGAGGGGAAAACACCTATGGAGAGTGACAAATTAAATATTTTGGCCAGAGCCTCACAAATCTATGCAGCTGCTAACTTAAGCATTGTAGATGTGATGCCATCTGGGCCAGGTGCTTTACCTTTTTGTAATTTGTCAGCTGGTGTCGTTTGAATATTAGGAAGAGGACGTAGGCCATTGAGATTACTACAATCATTAATATCAATATCAAATAAGGTTACACAGTCTTGGGTAAAATTTGTTTCAAAATAATCACTAAATGATTGAGAGATTAAAACAGGATTCTTAACTAATACATTATTTATTTTAAAGTTTTGAGCACTTGGTTTTGCTCTTGATTTGCGTACAAATGACCAAAAAGCCTTACCGCTATCATCAGATTTCAGAGCCAAGTTTCTAACATAATGGTGGTAGGATTTATTTATACATGACTTTAAATTGTTTCGACAACGTTTATAAAGTGACCAGTTATGTGGATCATGCAAAGATTTTGCTTTTTTATACAGACGGTTCTTCTTTCTAGAAAGTTTGATTATTTCCTCAGTAATCCATGGTAGTTTAGGCTTTCTCTTAGCTTTGCGCTTAGGAACAAGAGAATAGATCGTTTGGAGAAACTCACATTTAAACTTCTCCCATGTTAAATTTATATCATCAGAAAGGAAACAAGGTTCCCAGTTGATTTCCGAAAACGTTTTTATAAAATTTGCCACATCTATCTTGGAATACTGAAGGAAATGACCAGCAGGAAGAGCATTATTTGGAAAAGTAAAGTTAAAATTAATAAATATACCATCATGGTCACTACCTGCAATACCTGGGTGAGGTGATATTGAGTCAATGATATCAGATTTGTTAACATATACAGGGTCAATTATGGTACCATCATTACTTGTTTCATTATGTCTTCTGGTTATAAAAGGGACAACTTGAGTAAAATTTAAAATATCAAAAATTGAAGTAAGTTTCTTAAGTAAATTACATGAGTTAAAATAATTGTTTGTATATTTGATATTAAAATCACCAGCAAGTATTACGCTATAATACAGATGCACATCAGCAAGTACAGCATCCATACACTTTTCGAGTTTATCAAAAAATGTCTTGTCAGAGCTTGGGTGTCGGTATAAGCAGCCTGTTAAAATCTTGCCTTTTTTTGTATATACTATTGACCATACTATTTCAATTCCATTAATATTGTATTGATGTGCTGGAACTGGATGCAGGTCGTTGTGAGCGGCGATAAGAACTCCACCTCTATGACGATTTCTGTCACTGCGAAATATAGCATATTGAACTGGTACCAGTTCAGAATCCAAAATAGTGCTGTCTAGCCAAGTTTCGGTTATAAACATTAAGCTAGGAGCTTCATTGGCTATTGTAACTTGAAGTTCGCTTAGTTTATTTACAACACTACGGGCGTTAAAATATAGCATGCTGGGTCTCAATCCAATTTTGCTATTGTCACCGTTTAAAACAGGACCGGGATTAGGGTGAACATCCCCAGACATTTCTATATATCTATCAAATGTAGCGGTATGGTTGCTGTAATATAATGTTGGAGCCAAGGATTTAAAATATTCTTTCCTGTTTCGACATCTACGTTGGCTTAGCCTGGAAATATTAAAAGTTAACTGCTTACCGTGGTAATCTTGCATGTCATTATCATCGCCATACTTGTAGTAGTATACACATGCCAACCATACCAGCCCACCCTTTGCAAAAAAGCCGTATACGATCCGTATACGCTGAAAACGTATACGACGTATACGGATCGTATACGATTTCACTGTTTACATTATTTCCACTCTGTTGCTCCACAAAGAGTTGGCGTCGTATACGTTTAGCATACGTAACGTATACGTTGTTTATTCATGATAAGAATATCGTATACGGGACGTATACGAATCATATACGAACAAACTAGGCCATTTTATAAATTATAATAGTAGTAATGAGTAGAATAGAGCTAAATAAAACATTTAAATTGTCATTACAACAAATACGTACGTAGGCTGGCTCTCTGGTCTAGCTAGCACCAGCCACTAGTCTAGTAGTATTATTAGTATAGTAGTAGTAGGAGCTAGGACATAAGACCATATTTATTTCTATTTATTAGATAGCCTAGGCTACCGATAAAATTCAAACAACGTTTTTCGCAAGTCAATAAAATACGCTAAACAGGTATACTACTACTAGGTAGGCCTAGAAAGGACAAGACAAGGGGCCATTTTCACGATGTTGTTTGCAGTTTTCCTTTATAAAATATGACAGAGGTCAGTAAGTTCAGCCGCCGACGACCACCGAGCGTCGCTCGGTTGCCTACAGTTGCAACTCGTGGTCGACTCGGCTCTCTGGTGGCCAATCATGCATATCATCGGGTACGTCGCGTCGTTCGATCTTCTCAATTCGTCACACCACGTGCGAGCTTTGGGTGGTCAAATTACATCGTTTATGTTAAGCGATATTATTCCGCGACATGTGTTGTAGAGTATAGCATGGAGATGGAGTAACAATAAGAGGAAAACCATGATCCAAAACAGAAGTGGGATGTGTTGATATGTACATTAACATTATATAATAATAATTATTATTATTTAACGATGAATACAATCGGATTTTGAATATGAAGTTGATCACTTCCGTAGAAAAAAATAAAAAAACAAAATTAGTGGTTATAGTAAATACAATTATATCGAATTTCAATTTTTTCCCGGTTAAGCGAACAGATTGAATTGCTTTCATTTATCTCAGCGGTATTTCTGCTTGGTGATTAAGAAATCATAAAACATGTCTTTAAAAAATAACCACCCTCAACTGTAAATAACAAATTAAATAAGTCTACTAAACATTGTTGATTTCCCATGGAACCAACAATACCCCAACTATTTCATTCATAATTGTTTATTTGTAACAGTTTATTTGAAATACTTGTCCTTTGTTAATTCAATTGTGTGACAATTAAATTAGATTGTACATGCTGATGCTGTATATTATGTAAAAAGATGAGTCATGTTTATCAGATTCTTGAAAAAGATCAAAACTTTGAATTCTCAAAATGTGTTCTAGTTATATCTTTATTTGGAGTTAGACTCGTACTACATTCATTAAAATGATAAACAAATATCCAGCAGCCGTGTGTACAGAGGGGCACAAAAAAACTATTAGCTACTAATATTGTACACAATTTATTACATGTAACACATATTCAATATTATAGTAAAACGTCTATACGTAGTTACGAGGCGATATCCTCGCAACTAGGCTCATAGTTGTTTACCACTCCAACATATGATATGAATAAAGCCTATCTTATTAAGTATCTCGCGCCCGCGCATATACAACAAAAAGTTACAAAGGTTCACTTATTATATTAACGATTTTTTTTTAAATTTACGAATTAAATAAATAAAAATATAATTAAATACCGCTTGGCCTGTCAGCGTTTACCAGGGAGATGTAAAATAAGTATTTAACATTTACCTGGTTTTTCTACGTTCGCGTACAATTTATCATTTGGATTTTGGAAGTAGGCTAGTCAATCTAGCAAAAAAAACAGCTCAAAGTGAAACAAATTGCAAACAGAGATTTTTTTTTTTTAAACGGTCATATATGATGAGGAGATGAAAATTTGAGCATCACACCTCTGTCACTCATCCCGAAGGTATGCAAATTAGCTTAAATATGCAAATTAGGGTGAAATTACAGGGTAACCATATCTCAAAAACTACTAGTCCGAGAGAGTTGATTTTTTCACTGATTTATTCAAAATGTATATATTTATATTTACTCTAATGCAACATTTTACGATAAAATGACCGGAAGTACAACATTTGACCTTCGACCCCATTTCTCAATGTTTGCATATACAATGTGACTAAAATGTCTGTAGAGACTTTATTTTGCCCTCAAATGACCCAGACATAGGTTCCTAATAGCCAGCATAGGACCACATTGTAATTCCCAAAATTACACCTTTGTCACACACCTCAAAAGTATGCAAATTAGTAGTACAATTTAAATAAAATATGCAAATAAGGGAAAAAAATTACAGTTGTCCTATATCTCGAAAACCACTAATGCTAAAGAGTTGATTTTTTCACAGCCGTATTCAGAATGTACATATTTCTATTTGCTCCAATGAAACATTTTACAAAAAATTGACCGGAAGTATGACATTTGACCCTCGACCCCATTTCTCAATATTGCATATATAATGAAACTAAAATGTCTGTAGAGACTTTGTTTTGCCCTCAAATGACTCAGATACAGGTTTATAATAGCCAACATAGAACTGTTTAGTAAATCTCAAAATCACACCTGTATCACTCACCTCCAAAGTATGCAAATTATTAGTACAAGTTACATAAAATATGCAAATTAGGGGGTGAAATTACAGGTTCCTATATATCGAAAACTACTAAGGCTAGAGAGTTGATTTTTTCAATAACTTGTTTAAAATGTACATATTTATATTCGCTCTAATAAAACATTTTACGAAAAAATGACTGGAAATACAACAATTGACCCTCGACCCCATTTATCAATGTTTGCATACATAATGCAACTAAAATGTCTGTAGAGACTTTGTTTTGGACTCAAATAACTCTGATACATGTTTCCTATAGTCAGCATAGGACCGCTTTGTAATTCCCAAAATCACGCCTTCGTCATGCACCTCAAAATTATGCTAATTAGTAGTACAAATTACATGAAATATGCAAATAAGGGGGTGAATAAATAAATAAATAAATTACAGTCTTCCCATATCTCAGCGACGAAGGCGTATCTCTATACTTCGGTTTGGTTTTTTTTTGGCATGGTTGGAATTCCCTTTTTTCGTATTAGTTTATGTACAGCGCTTAGAGGTTTCACAACATTAGGCGCTATATAAATCCAGGACGTATCCGGATATTCACCCCCTGGACATTTACCCCCGGGAAACTATCCCCCGGACAACCACCACCTAGACAACTACCCCCTTAGGACAACTACCCCTTTAGGACAACTACCCCTTTAGGACAACTACCCCCCGGACAAATACCCCCCGGACAACTACCCCCTAAGGACAACAACCCACTTAGGACAACTACCCCCTGGACAACTGCCCCCCGGACAATTACCCCCTAGGAACAACCTGACTCTGCAACAGTGTATAATAGGTAGTTGACCGGGGGTAGTTGTCCTAAGGGGGTAGTTGTCCTAAGGGGGTAGTTGTCCTAAGGGGGTAGTTGTCCTAAGGGGGTAGTTGTCCGGGGAGTAGTTGTCCTAAGGGGATAGTTGTCCGGGTGGTAAACATCCGGGGGATAACTGTCTAGGGGGTAGGTGTCCTAGAACCATCCAGGATATTAATATTATAATTATTATTATTATTTCTCAATATTTGCATATAATGCAACTAAAATGTATGTACAGACTTTGTTTTGGCCTCAAATGACTCGGATACAGGTTTTATATAGCCAGTATAAGTCAAGCACCCCGAAAGTATGCAAATTAGTAGTACAAGCTATATGAAATACGCAAATTACAGTGAATTGCCTTATGTATGTCGAAAACGCTAATGACCGATAGAGATATGGCAACTTTCTTGTACTATTAATTTGCATACTCATATAGGTGTGATTTTGAGAATTACTAAACAGTTCTATGCTGGCTATAGAAAACCTGTATCTGCGTCATTTGAGGCCAAAACAAAGTCTGTACAGACATTTTAGTTGCATTATATGAAAATATTGAGAAATAGATTTGAGGGTCAAATGTCATAATTCCGACAATTTTTGCGTAAAATGTTTCATTAGAGCGAATATAAATATGTACATTCTGAATCAACTCTGAATTCAAATCAACTCTCTAGCATTAATGGTTTTCGAGATATGGGAAGACTGTAATTTCACCCCTAATTTGCATATTTCATGTAACTTGTACTAATAATTTGCATACTTTCAAGGTGTGTGACAAAATTGTGATTTTGGGAATTACAAAGCGGTCCTATGCTGACGATAGGAAAACTGTATCCGAGTCATTTGAGTCAAAAAAAATTATCTACAGACATTTTAGTCGCATTATGTATACAAACATTGATAAATAGGGTCAAGGGTCAATTGTTGTATTTCCGGTCATTTTTTCGTAAAATGTTTTATTAGAGCGAATATAAATATGTACATTTTGAACAAGTTATTGAAAAAATCAACTCTCTAGCCTTAGTAGTTTTCGATATATAGGAACCTGTAATTTCACCCCCTAATTTGCATATTTTATGTAACTTGTACTAATAATTTGCATACTTTGGAGGTGAGTGATACAGGTGTGATTTTGAGATTTACTAAACAGTTCTATGTTGGCTATTATAAATCTGTATCTGAGCAAAACAAAGTCTCTACAGACATTTTAGTTTCATTATATATGCAATATTGAGAAATGGGGTCGAGGGTCAAATGTCATACTTCCGGTCAATTTTTTGTAAAATGTTTCATTGGAGTAAATATAAATATACATATTTTAAATATTTTAGTGAAAAAATCAACACTCTAGCATTAGCGGTTTTCGAGATATGGCAACGCTGTAATTTCACTCCCTAATTTGCATATTTAATATTACTTGTACTACTAATTTGCATACTTTCGAGGTGCGTGACGAAGGTGTGATTTTGGGAATTATAATACAGTTCTATGGTGGGTATTGAAAAACAATATCCAAGTCATTGAGTCCAAAAAAAAAGTCTCTACAGACATTTTAATCACATATTTATGTAAATATTGAGAAATGGGGTCAAGGGTCAAAATCTGGTACTTCCGGTCATTTTTTTGTAAAATGTCTCATTAGAGCAAATATAAATATATATATTCTGAACCAGACTGTGCAAAAACGAACTCTCTAGGATTAGTAGTTTTGAAGATATGGTAACCCTGTAATTTCACCCTAATTTGCATATTTAAGCTAATTTGCATACCTTCGGGATGAGTGTCAGAGGTGTGATGCTCAAAAAATAATCACCTTATCATATGTAACCATTTAAAAAAAAAAAATCTCTGTTTGCAATTTGTTTCACTCAAAATGCTAGATTGACTAGCCTAAAGTTACATGTAGGTTATGTTAAATTGTATTCATCAGTGACAACTCTAGGAAATTTACAGCAATTAGTTCTGATGCCTAAAATAGTAAAATGCTTTAAAACGTCGGAGCTTCTTTTTTGTATTTTTGGCTGTTGATGTTTTGTTGGCACCCCCTAACTTTGCAACGATGATATCCATAATGCATCGTATTTTCACTTCACCGTTGTTGATTTACTACTAGCTAGAGTAGGTTATTAAAATAATACAATATAACCAAATCTAATATATAGGGGAAAGCTAGCTAACTTATTTTCACAATGAGTGTACCACAGACTCTTTTCCTTGGCGTATTTTTCTGGCCTAGTTACTCTTAGTTTACTAGAGCTGCTGCAGTAGCTAGTTACTGCTTCGATCTATACAATTACAATATGCCTATAGCCTAGCTAGCTAGAAGTCATCGAATTTACTATCTACTTTGGCCCACTGTAACTAGGCCTACATCCCATTTTTTATTTTTTTTTATGGCGAGTTAAAACCCGTAGCAAAAAAATCCTGTTGGACAACAACACATGATTGAAAATGAATGAAATCTGATCCATCCATGTGATGCATGCATGCAGCACACACAACACATGCACGTTTTGGGCGAATTTATTTGGATCATTCCATATATATAATAGGGAGCCACATGTATTCTACATTTTTATTACATCGTAATTTATGGATTTTACTTACTCGTTTTAAATTTAATATACTGCGGGCCCAATTTAATATTTATTTATTTATTTCCAAGTACATTATTATTAATTAAAGCACTTTCAAATTAATAACAGCACATTTTGTATGATTCACTTATTAATGGAACGTACCAAAGGTAAAGAAATAGCAGAGGGGATAAACAAGACGGAACAGCCTGGGTGGGTTTTTATGCTTGATAGAAAAATAACGTCTTGTAAAATACAGCACCAATTTTTTTCATTAGCGAAAAATATGAACTAAATCATCATAGGGAATTTAATGTACATATACCGACTGAAAGAAAAACAAACAAATTGTACACTAATTACTGAAGTCAAGATGCTCCTGCCATCGTAACGTATGCTATCGTCGTCTTGTAAAAAGAGGGACAGTCCCTTTTCGCTTGGTAATATGAAGCAGTTTGTATACACGCGTCGTATCGTATACGGATCGTATAATTAGGAAATTGTTTATAAATGATCGTATACGGTTCGTATATGTTTATTATGCGGGCAGGAACTTCCGAATTGGCGTATACGTTTCGTATACGAAATGGACTTCCTATACGAAACATATACGAAACGTATGTAAATCGTATACGTTCGTATACGGCTTTTTTGCAAAGGGCAGTGGCGGATCTAGGGGGGTGAATAGGGTGACTAGCCACCCCACTTAATTCTCAAAAAAAAAAAAAAAAGCAACCGTCGCTAGACGTGGATTCGACGCACCTGACTTTTTTTAAGAAGAGTAGGCCTAGAGCTAGGGTTAGCATTAGTTGTGTAAATAGGCTTACATAGTGAAAGAGCTAAGAGTTTATATTTATGAATTCAAGAGTTCAGAAAGAAAACGCGATTTAAAATCTTCGGAAAATACCCACAACTGAGTTATTTTTAAAACACACGCACTCCTACAGTACTACTACCAGCAGCGTCACGTTGTCTACTGTAGCTCGCGCCTCGTGTGAATGCTGACGTCATCACGCTCCAAAAATACACCATTTTCCATTTCAGTTTTAATTACCGCCTATTGGCCCTCTGTATGTGCAAGCGTTAGCGTGATATATTAACACCCCTCAGTAGAGTGTAATATCAGGAACTTTTTTCTCGCGCATGAAGGTTTTTTATATAATAATGGTATGCTACGGTGGCTGATTTCCGCCAAAGAAAAAAAATGTTATAATAATACGCCGTATTAGGGCGTTATAACACCGTATTAGGGCGTTATAACGCCTTAATACGGCGTTATAACGACCTAATTATACAATCCGTTCACACATACATAACGCCGTATAGGGCGTTATAACGCCCTAATTTAGGGTGTTATAACGCCGTAAATACGGCATTATAACGCCGTATTAGGGCGTTATAACGCCGTATTAGGGCGTTATAACGCCCTATCTATACAATCCGTTCACACGTACATGCGCATGCGTAGTACATCAACAAACCCAGAGCCATAAAGAGCTGCGACTTTGAATGGATTGAATCAATTTGTTAAAAGGTTTTTGTTAAAACAATAATAACATTATTTTGATGATTTTAAACCAAAAAAAATAGCTTTAATCCATTTAATTTAACGACTCTGGCTGGCTCTACGCGTTTATTTTGTACAGCGATTCTCTATAGTAATGCATTGTTTTTACATTTTGTTGTTTAAAATCATCTTCGCAGTAACGTTATGGTTGCGTTATCTTAACAAAAACCTTTAAACAAATTGATTGTTTTGATATTTAAAACCTTGTGAATGTTATACATTTTTTAAGCACATGACTCGACTCCATACACTACATAGGCATAGTTGGACACATAGATGGCCAGTAATGTACCACGTGACTTTCTAAAATTTGTGAATGCGCCGAGAGGTTTGTTGATGTACTACGCATGTACGTGTGAACAGATTGTATATTTAGTTATAACGCCGTATTATTATAAAATAACTTTTTTCTTTGGCGGAAATCAGCCACCGTAGTATGCAGTATAAACGATAAAAATAAACAAGATACATGGTGTTATTTTATTATGTCATAGGCCTAAAATAAACATGAAATGTCTTGTATGTACATGGCCGAAAAAAAGTGTGTGGCGTATTTGGCGTTTTATTGATTTGTGTTATAGACACGGCAATTACTGCAAACATTGTATACTAAATTACATTGAGTTATTCACCCGACTGTAGGGTATATATCTGAGGTTAACAGACCACCAAATCACAACACAACATGCTCTATCGAGGCAATTTCGGAGTACGGCATTACCAAATGTTCATTTCGTTTAAAGTGTTTTTCGATCAAAGTTTATTATTAGTTCGTCGAAAAAGATCCGTACAGTATTTAGGAAGGATTTATTTAAATTTACATTACATAAAATTTGTTATTAAATGTGATGGAAACAGTTGCTCTAGCCTATCTATTAAAGATGTATTGTCCCCCTGAAAAAATAATTCTTAAATTTTTTGTTGAATATTCTATTTTAATGTAACATAATAGTTATCCACTTTGACCAAAAATTGGATCGAAAAAAAATGTAATTTAAAGCAAAAAATGGTCAAATTGGCTGCCAGCCAATGTATTTTTGGTTGAATTTAACCATTTATTTTGTCATTTTATAAGTGAAAACATGATTTTTTTTTCGTTTCTTTTTCTATGGAAGTGATTAACTTTATTAAAACTACAAAATAACATATTCAAAGTCTGATTTAATTAATCTTCATTTTTCATGTTTTTGGGGGACAATACATCTTTAAACAGTGTGTAAGCATCTATTTTTTCAAAAATTTTCTGAGGCTCCCAAACCCTCCCCCACTCAGTGCTACACACCTCGTTCGGCACTTTCGTGGCCACCCCCCCTCGTGGGATCCTAGATCCGCCACTGCAGCCATAGCGTACACAAGGAGTTATTGAAACCAAACATCGTACAACAGCAAAATATAGTTAGAATCTGCATCCACTTGTATACGCAATGTGTTAAAATCTGTATTAAAAACTGTGGAATCCAATCTAAATCAAACGTAAAAACAAATCCAACTAATTGTTAGGCTCAAGGTGTGCCCGTGAGAGACATGCACTAAAGGTAGTCAAACCCCTTTAGACCGGGGTGGCGTGTCAAATGCTCAAATTGAAAAGGCCGGGCTAGCGAGCATCAGTGTAACACGTCCTCACTTCACCAAGGCAGAGTCAAAAGTCCTCTAAGACACTTTGAAACAGGTTAAGGTTGGTAGTAGGTTTAGTTTCACGAATATCAAGCGTTTTCAATAATGGTAACCTACCGAAAACGTCCAGGCCAAAACGTCCTTCTAAAACCTTTTTAGCCGAGTCATTATTTATCATTACAAAAAACATCGTCTACACGAAGCGTGCTCACCTTTTAGTACATTTAAATTGAATTACAAGAATTTTAACTATGTGGATTGTCAGAGATGGTTTTGTTTGTGGCTTTCGCTGTAGATTAATCGCGTTCACTGTATAAGTGAGGGCTTGCTCAAACCATAAAATCCCCCCAGGCTACTGGCCTGTATCAGGAGAGATTAATGTTTACAGGTTACCTTTTTTATATTTTCAGAAGGGAAATTTTTGGCCTAATTTGTGTTTACACTATCAGCATGAATGATTGGTAAATGAAGATGCTTTTCCTTTTTTTATGCATAGGTATGTGTTTTTGGGTGAGTTTTTTTAAAAATAAAATGTTGATACCTTTGACTATTACTAAAAGTCAATTTTTTAACCAGATCTTAAAATGTAATACAAATGAGAAAACTCATTTTTTTAAATGATTTACTAACTTTCTTCAAATTATGAAAATCATGAATATAATTTCCATCAATGGTCATTTTCATAAACACACAAATAGTGATGCATTATTTCATACATTTTGACAGAAAGAATTTGGAATGAGCTTTGGACAGAAATGATTTACAAACAATTTGCAGTATACAACCAGACCATCTGAAAACTAACAATGAGGTATTGAAAAAAATATGTTTTTATAATATTTATTGGCTGACAAGAACCATATAATGTACTGTATTTCCCTCCGGCCTCAACACATTAACTACCCACCCACCCATTTTTGGAATTTAGGCAAATGTACTCAACACAATTTTTTTGTTTTGACCTTATTAAAAACCTTGTTTAAGATAAATAGCCTTGGAAAGTGATAAAAAGGACATAGATTTTACTTTAAACAACGGTCATTGTTATGTAACTTTAAATCATTTCAGTTGGTATGCACTAAATGGTCATCTAAGAAATGTCTTACATGGTAGGAAAAGAAAGTTGTTAGGAGTTTTTGGAAAGATGCTTGCAAATGATGAATATCAACTTCACATTTCAATTTTTAAGCCGTCAGATAAAAAGGTAATTACTATAATCTGTTATTTAAACTGTATTTAAATGATGTACTGTATTTGTAATTTCTATTTAAATGTTTAAAATACATTAAATAATTGTATTTTCTTGATAATTCTGATTCAGTTGATTAACATAGAGAATCTTGTATAAATTGGTAGATAACAATAATATTAAGCTAGATTTAATTCATCACTATGACGAATTATAGGTTATATGCATTGATTTAAATAAAGATAATTGATTTTTAAAAGATATATTGATTGATTTTCTCAGAATCTTTAATTATTTTAATATATTGAGGATCTTGCTAACAGGAATACTTACTTTTTATAGATTTCATTATAAATTATGTGTATAAAACTATAAATCTATACACTAAAAAATAAAATTGAACAAACAATACGGATAATAAAACAAAATCTTATTTCGTTTCCCAAGGTGAGACTTGATCTTGTTACTTTGAGTGCCATAGACACGCGCACAGACCACCAAGCCATACACAACTGACTAAAAGTTGTAGAAAGATTCCTCTGTGTATTTTATGCAGTAACCACTTTGGTGCAGATAGTTCCCAAGCATTCTGACGATCTATTTTAATTTTAATATTTCCACCATTTTGTCAACTTGCACGTGCGTAGCCTGTCACTTTTGAAAAGTGGATAAAATATGATGATATTATTAAAGAAAAGTTGTACAACAGAAATCGGACAAAAATAGTGCGCGTCAACATTTAAAAAATCTGCACACTCATGGCAACGCTTAGAATTGCCTGAAACGTACTCTAATTTCATCGAAAATAAATTTTGAAAATTTTAAGCGCGCGTACGCAAGCGTTACATGCGCTACGCACGTAATTGTATTGCCATATGTTGAAATATAACCTGAAATTTAAGAGTACAAAATTTTGTTTAAAAGTGATTCACCCACAAACGTGATTTCGTTAAATCGCGCGTAGAAAGAAAAGAAGAAATAAATAAAGAAATCAATAAATAAAGATAGATCCTGACAGAATCAATAGGTTATATGCATTATTATTATATTAATTAGTCATTACCTGTAAAATCACCTAAAGGGATATTTTAAACTTAAACCTTTATTTTGGATTAATTTTAACCAAAAGACATTTTTAGTTCGTTTGACCAAATTGGTTTACATGCTGCGCAACAATTTTTTTTGGCTATTTTATGCAAAACATTTAAATTACCATATATCGATAACATTTGTACCGATTTTGCTAATATTGGTATCTGTTTTTTTTAAAATTATTTTAAATCTATCTAAGTCATCCATTTATTTTCATACAGTACTATGGTATTACCTGATTTATTACCTTTGAACTTGGATGCCATCTTGTGGGACACAAGATAAAAAGGTTACATTTTGTTAAAATTATCCCCTACATTAAGCTTCATTCCCACAGCATAGCGTACACACAATGCAAGTGAGCAACAGTTGGGATGAATGATCCATTGTGTCATGATTAGTAAAATTACTTGGCTTGCGCTTACGCCACATGCTTATGAGTAAAAAAAAGTTAGGATATATATTTTACTAAATATAAAAATACTTTTTGATAGTGAAATCCATACTAAATTTAGCTGAATATTAAACTGTCTATATTTTCAGAGTTTTTATTAGTTTTCATGGTCCAGATAAATAATTATTACTCCTCTTCACCCAGTGGTGGTTAGCCCAGATATATAGACATTTCATTGTATCAGTACAAAAACATGTTTTTTTTGGTTATCCGCACTTGGCGGATAACCCCTTGTTAATGTCAGGATCTTTTTTTTTTTTTTTTTGGTTATCCGCACTTTGGCGGATAACCCCTTGTTATTGTCAGGATCTTTTTTTTTTTTTTTTTCTTTTTTTTCTTTTTTCTTCTTTCTTTCCCAGAATTTTGTTGCGCGTGTATCTCAAAATCTTCTTAACATAACATTGTATAACTTTATCAGAAGATTGACCTCTATCTGAAGATGTCGTAATAAGGTTTTCGGTCCAGTCCGAGTTGCGCAGCGTAAGTTACGCGCGATTTTATGAATTTCAATGATTGATCATAGATTAAAAACCAAAAGTAATTTTGTATTGACACTTGGTGAAAATTTAAGTCATATCATGCGCAAACTTTCTATGGATTAAAAATGGCAGGTTGCGCAGAAAGTTACGCGCGCACGCGCGTTTAAAATTTCAAAATGCAAAAAATCAACTTCTAATCAACTTTCTACGCGTTTCATGTCATTTTGAGCATTTCAAAAATTTCCACACGTGCGCAATTTTTTTACGCGCGCGTGCGTACGTAGCGCAAAAACATCATTTTTTTGCTTGATTTTTGTTTTTCCTGTCTTTTTTTAGTAGATTTACTAACTTTCAAACAATTTCGACTTAAAATCACGTCATACGAGCACGTAGAATTAAAAAATTTGCGCGCGTTTTTGATGAAAAAGTTCAAAAATTCGTGAAAATTATGCCTTTTTTAAAAAAGTCATAGATTATAAACTACGTGGTGAACTTTTTTTAAATTACAGATTCTGGAAGTAGATGAGTTGTAGATATCAAATCATCCATGAATTTGGCTAACCGGACATTGTGACGTCATTGTATGGCCACTCGAATATAAAATATAGGATTTTTGTTTCTTTCGTCATAGCGCATCATATTTAATAGAGCGCATCTCTACTTATCCGTATTCCATTTCCACCATTTCTTTATATTATCTAGGTCAATCAATTATCTTTCACATGATTTACCATTTTTAAAATTGTGATGGCGTCATCATGGTCAAAAGCGTCATTAACTTTGGTCACTTAGTTTCACCTATTCTGAACTGTATGTAGTACGTATACAGTACATAGTGTTATACCGTATATATTTAGACGTGACACAAAATAGAGAGCGCACTAACATTTTTTCATTGGCATAATCGTTTTTCTGCACGCAATATTCTACGTATGACGTGCACGTGGCTTTTGCGCTGCGGATAACCTAACTCGTCCGTAGTGACGAGTTCAAATCTAGTTTTTTTTTTTTTTTTTTTTTTTTATTCTTCTTTCTTTCCCAAAATTTTGTTGCGCATGTATCTCTAAATCTTCTCAACATAACATTGTATAACTTAATCACAAGATTGACCTCTATCTGAAGATGTCGTAATAAGGTTTTCGGCCCCGTCCGAGTTACGCAGCGTAAGTTACGCGCGATTTTATGAATTTCGCGTATTTAATTTAGATCAAAAACCATTAAACCATTTAAATTGAAACTTGGCAAAAGTTTAATTTATATCATGCGCTAACTTTCTATGGAGAGAAAATGGCATGTTTCACAGAAAGTTACGCGCGCATGCGCGTTTAAAATTTTAAAATGCGAAAAATCAATTTCTAGTCAACTTTCTATGCGTTTCATGTCATTTTGAGCATGTCAAAAATTCCCACGCGCGCGCATATTTTTACGCGCGCGTACGCATATAGCGTTAAAAACATACTTTTTTCGCGTGATTTATGTTTTTCCAGCCTTTTCTAGTAATTTTACCAACTTTTAAACAATTTCGACTCAAAATCACGTCATACGAGCACGTGGAATTGGATAATTTGCGCGAGTTTTTGATGAAAAAGTTCAAAAATTTGTCAAAATTATGCCTTTTTTTTAACGGTCATAGTTTCTAAACTACATGGTGTAGTTTATTGTTATTACATAATATGGAAGTAGATGAGTTGTAGATATCGGTTCTAGCATCAATATGGCTAACTGGACATTGTGACGTCATCGTATGGCCACTCGAATATAAAATATAGGATTTTTGTCTCTTTCGTCTTAGCTCATCACATTTAATAGAGCGCATCTCTACTTATCCGTATTCCATTTCCCCCCATTTTTTTATATTGTCTAGGTCAATCAATTATCTTTCGCCTGATTTACCATTTTTAAAATTGTGATGACGTCATCATGTACAAAAGCGTCAATAACTGTGGTCACTTATTTTCACCTATTCTGCACTGTATGTAGTATGTATACAGTATATAGTGTATATAGTTAGACGTGACACAAAATAGAGAGCACACTAACATTTTGTCAATGGCATAATCGTTTTTCTGTGCGCAATATTCTAACGTATGACGTGCACGTGCAGTTTGCGTGGCGGATAACCCGAATTCGTCAAAGTGACGAGTTCAAATCTAGTTTTTTTTTTTTTTTCTTTTTTTTTTTTTTGGTTATCCGCAACTTAGTTGCGGATAACCCTTGTGATTGTAAATATCTTTTTTTTTCATCTTCATCATCTTCTTTGTTATTCTTCTTTCTTTCCCGGAATTTTGTTCGCAGCGTATCTCTAATTATGGTCAACATAAGATTGCATAACTTTGTCATAAGATTTACCTGTAGCTGTAGATGTGCAAGAAATTTCGTTATATGACGTTAGAGTCGCGCAGCGTAAGTTACGTGCGATTTTATGAATTTTAATGATTGATCATAGATTATAAACCAAAAGTCATTTTGTATTGACACTTGGTGAAAATTTAAGTCACATTAAGGGCAAACTTTCTATGGCATGTTTCACAAGAAGTTACGTGCGCACGCGCATTTAAAATTTCAAAATGCGCAAAATTAATTTCTAATCAACTTTCTACGCTGATCATGACATTTTGAGCATGTCAAAAATTCCCACGCGCGCGAAAAAAATTATGCGTAAGGTGCGCACGGAGCATAAAAATCATGTGTTTTTCTCTTGAATTATGATTTTACAGCCTTTCTTAGTCATTTTTAAAAAGATTTACATCATTTCAAATTAAAATGACGTCATACGAACACGTTGATTTAGACCATTTGCGCGCGTTTTAGTTGCAAAAGTGACAAAATATTGTCAAAATTATGCCTATTTTTAATCTATTATAGCTCCTCAGGATCATCCACCACCCCCAATTTTTTAAATTTAATATGTAAGCAGATATGTTGTAGATATGAATTCATGCAGAATCTTTACCCCTCGGATGTTATGACGTCATCGTATGGCCACACGAATGTAAAATATAGGATTTTTTACTTTTTCGTTATTGCTCATCACATTAAATAGAGCGCATCTCGCTTATACGTATTCCATTTCCTCAGATATTTTAATACTGTCTAGGTCAATCAACTATCTTTCGCATGACTTAAAAATATTTTATTTTTTTATGACATTATCATGTCTAAAAATGTAAATAACGTGGGTCACCTATTTTCATCTTTACAGTAAATTTCAATCTGTTATAGCTCGTCAGAATAAAAAGTGATAATCATGATTAAAACGTTTTCTGGAAGCTATTGGATTGTAGATACAAATTCATGTGAATATTTTGCCAATCAGATGTTGTGACGTCATCATATGGCCAGTTGAATTCAAAAAGTCATATTTTCATCTCTTGCGTAAAAGCGAGAGCGCATCTCACTTTTACGTGTCCAAAATTCTTCAAATTTGTTTTAATGTAATTATTTAGATAATTATCTTCTAAAATTGTTATCTTTATATGTCAATTTGATGACGTCATCGTGTTAATAATTAGATTTAAACGATGGGTCTCGTAATTTTGTCTATGCTACACTGTATATAACATATACAGTTTATTCTGTAAAATACTGTAATATGATGTATGCTACATAATAGGTACAATTCAGCACTGTAAACATATTTATTTCATGTCATAGGATGGCATAATAATTGTCGGCGTTCATATATTTTTAACGTATGTGCATGTTGCGTTTGCGCGGATAACCCGAACTCGTCAAAGTGACGAGTTCAAATCTAGTTGGTTATCCGCAACTTAGAAGTTGCGGATAACCCTTGTGATTGTAAATATCTTTTTTTTTTTTCATCTTCTTTGTTCTTCTTTCTTTCCCGGAATTTTGTTGCATGCATATCTCTCATCCTTGTCAACATAACATTGTATAACTTTGTCAAAAGATTGACCTGTAGCTGTAGATGTGCAAGAAACTTCGTTATATGACGTTAGAGTCGCGCAGCATAAGTTACGCGCAATTTTATGAATTTCAATTATTGATCATAGATTATAAACCAAAAGTCATTTTGTATTGACACTTGGTGAAAATTTAAGTCATATCATGGGAAAACTTTCTATGGATTAAAAATAGCATGTTTCACAAGAAGTTACGCGCGCACGCGCATTTAAAATTTCAAAATGCGCAAAATTAATTTCTAATCAACTTTCTACGCTGATCATGACATTTTGAACATGTCAAAAATTCCCACGCGCGCGAAAAAAATTACGCGTAAGGTGCGCACGGAGCATGAAAATCATGTGTTTTTTTCTTGAATTATGATTTTACAGCCTTTCTTAGTCATTTTAAAAAAGATTTACATCATTTCAAATTAAAATGACGTCATACGAACACGTTGATTTAGACCATTTGCGCGCGTTTTAGTTGCAAAAGTGACAACATATTGTCAAAATTAAGCCTATTTTTAATCTATTATAGCTCCTCAGGATCAACCGTTACCCCCAATTTTTTTAATTTAATATAGAAGCAGATATGTTGTAGATATGAATTCATGCAGAATCTTTACCCCTCGGATGTTATGACATCATCGTATGGCCACACGAATGTAAAATATTGGATTTTTGACTGTTTCGTTATTGCTCATTACATTAAATAGAGCGCCTCTCGCTTATACGTATTCCATTTCCTCATATATTTTAATACTGTCTAGGTCAATCAACTATCTTTCGCATGAGTTAAAAATATTTTAATTTTTATGACGTCATCATGTCTAAAAATGTAAATAACGTGGGTCACCTATTTTCATCTTTACAGTAAATTTCAATCTGTTATAACTCGTCAGAATAAAAGTGATAATCATGATTAAAACGTTTTCTGGAAGCTATTGGATTGTAGATACAAATTCATGTGAATATTTTGCCAAACAGATGTTGTGACGTCATCATATGGCCAGTTGAATTCAAAAAGTCATATTTTCATCTCTTGCGTAAAAGTTCATTGCATTTAAACGAGAGCGCATCTCACTTTTACGTGCTCAAAATTCTTCAAATTTGTATTAATGTAATTATTTAGATAATTATCTTCAAAAATTGTTATCTTTATATGTCAATTTGATGACGTCATCTTGTTAATAATTGGATTTAAAAGATGGGTCTCGAAATTTCGTCTATGCTGCACTGTATATAACATACAATGTATTCTGTAAATACTGTAATATGCTGTATGCTACAAAATAGGTACAATTCAGCACTGTAAACATATTTAATTCATGTCATAGGATGGCATAATAATTGTCGGCGTTCATATATTTTAAACGTATGTGCATGTTGCGTTTGCGCGGATAACCCGAACTCGTCAAAGTGACGAGTTCAAATCTAGTTTTTTCATCATCTTTGTTCTTCTTTCTTTCCCGGAATTTTGTTGCACGCATATCTCTCACCCTTGTCAACATAAGATTGTATAACTTTGTCATAAGATTGATCTGTAGATGTGCAGGAAACTTCGTTATATGACGTTAGAGTCGCGTAGCGTAAGTTACGCGCGATTTTATGAATTTCAATGTTTGGTCATAGATTATAAACCAAAAGTCATTTTGTATTGACACTTGGTGAAAATTTAAGTCATATCAAGGGCAAACTTTCTATGGATTAAAAATGGCATGTTTAACAAGAAGTTACGCGCGCACACGCATTTAAAGTTTCAAAATGCGCAAAATTAATTTCTAATCAACTTTCTACGCTGATCATGATATTTTGAGCATGTCAAAAATTCCCGCGCGCGCGAAAAAGTTTACGCGTATGGTGCGCACGGAGCATGAAAATCATGTTTTTTCACTTGAATTATGATTTTCCAGCCTTTCCTAGTCATTTTAAAAAAGATTGACATCATTTCAAATTAAAATGACGTCATACGAACACGTTGATTTATACCATTTGCGCGCGTTTTAGTTGCAAAAGTGACAAAATATTGTCAAAATTTTGCCTATTTTTAATCTATTATAGCTCCTCAGGATCATCCACGACCCCCAATTTTTTTAATTTAATATGTAAGCAGATATGTTGTAGATATAAATTCATGCAGAATCTTTACCACTCGGATGTTATGACGTCATCGTATGGCCACACGAATGTAAAATATAGAATTTTTTACTCTTTGTTATTGCTCATCACATTAAATAGCGCGCATCTCGCTTATACGTACTCCATTTCCTCAGATATTTTAATACTGTCTAGGTCAATCAACTATCTTTCGCATGAGTTAAAAATATTTTAATTTTTATGACGTCATCGTGCCTAAAAATGTAAATAACGTGGGTCACCTATTTTCATCTTTACAGTAAATTTCAATCTGTTATAGCTCGTCAGAATAAAAAGTGATAATCATGATTAAAACGTTTTCTGGAAGCTATTGGATTGTAGATACGAATTCATGGAAATATTTTGCCAATCAGATGTTGTGACGTCATCATATGACCAGTTGAATTCAAAAAGTCACATTTACATCTCTTGCGTAAAAGTTCATTGCGTTTAAACGAGAGCGCATCTCACTTTTACATGCCCAAAATTCTTCAAATTTGTTTTAATGTAATTATTTAGATAATTATCTTCTAAAATTGTTATCTTTATATGTCAATTTGATGATGTCATCGTGTTAATAATTGGATTTAAAAGATGGGTCTCGTAATTTTGTCTATGCTACAACATATACAGTTTATTCTGTAAAATACTGTAATATGGTGTATGCTATAGTGCTACATAATAGGTACAATTCAGCACTGTAAACATATTTATTTCATGTCATAGGATGGCATAATAATTGTCGAGGTTCATATAGTTAAGTATGTGCATGTTGCGTTTGCGCGGATAACCCGAACTCGTCAAAGTGACGAGTTCAAATCTAGTTGGTTATCCGCAACTAAGTTGCGGATAACCCTTGTGATTGTAAATATCTTTTTTTTTTTCATCTTTATTCTTCTTTCTTTCCCGGAATTTTGTTGCAGCTATATCTCAAATATTTGTAGACATAACTTTTTATAACTTTGTCATAAGATTGACCTGTAGCTGTAGATGTGCAGGAAACTTCGTTATAAGACGTTAGAGTCGCGCAGCGTAAGTTACGCGCGATTTTATGAATTTCAATGATTGATCGTAGATTATAAACCAAATGTCATTTTGTATTGACACTTAGTGAAAATTTAAGTCATATCAAGGGCAAACTTTCTATGGATTAAAAATGGCATGTTTCACAAAAAGTTACGCGCGCACGCGCATTTAAAATTTCAAAATGCGCAAAATTAATTTCTAATCAACTTTCTACGCTGATCATGAAATTTTGAGCATGTCAAAAATTCCCACGCGCACGAAAAAAATTACGCATAAGGTGCGCACGGAGCATGAAAATCATGTGTTTTTCTCTTGAATTATGATTTTACAGCCTTACCTAGTCATTTTAAAAAAGATTGACATCATTTCAAATTAAAATGACGTCATACGAACACGTTGATTTAGACCATTTGCGCGCATTTTAGTTGGAAAAGTGGCAAAATATTGTCAAAATTATGTCTATTTTGAATCTATTATAGCTCTTCAGGATCATCCATGACCCCCAATTTTTTTAATTTAATATGTAAGCAGATATGTTGTAGATATGAATTCATGCAGAATCTTTACCCCTCGGATGTTATGACGTCATCGTATGGCCACACGAATGTAAAATATAGGATTTTTTACTCTTTCGTTATTGCTCATCACATTATACGTATTCCATTTCCTCCGGTATTTTAATACTGACTAGGTCAATCAACTATCTTTTGTATGAGTTAAAAATATTTTAATTTTTATAACGTCATCATGTCTAAAAATGTAAATAACGTGGGTCACTTAATTTCATCTTTACAGTAAATTTCAATCTGTTATAGCTCGTCAGAATAAAAAGTGATAATCATGATTAAAACGTTTTCTGAAAGCTATTGGATTGTAGATACGAATTCATGTGAATATTTTACCAATCAGATGTCATGACGACGTCATAAGGCCAGTTGAATTCAAAAAGTCATATTTTCATATCTTGCGTCAAAGTTCATTGCGTTTAAACGAGAGCGCATCTCACTTTTACGTGCCCAAAATTCTTCAAATTTTATTAATGTAATTAATTAGATAATTATCTTCTAAAATTGTTATTTTATATGTTAATTTGATGATGTCATCGTGTTAATAATTGGATTTAAAAGATGGGTCTCGTAATTTCGTCTATGCTACACTGTATATAACATATACAGTGTATTCTGTAAATACTGTAATATGATGTATGCTACAAAATAGGTACAATTCAGCACTGTAAACATATTTATTTCATGTCATAGGATGGCATAATAATTGTCGAGGTTCATATAGTTTAAAGTATGTGCATGTTGCGTTTGCGCGGATAACCCGAACTCGTCAAAGTGACGAGTTCAAATCTAGTTTTTCTATATTCTTCTTTCTTTCCACGAATTTTGTTGCACGCATATCTCTAATTCTGGCCAACATTAGATTGTATAACTTTGTCATAAGATTGACCTGTAGCTGTAAATGTGCAAGAAACTTTGTTTTATGAATTTCGAGTCGCGCAGCGCAAGTTACGCGCGATTTTATGAATTTCAATGATTGATCATAGATTAAAAACCAAAAGTCATTTTGTATTGAAACTTTGTGAAAATTTAAGTCATACCATGCGCAAACTTTCTATGGATTAAAAATGGCATGTTTCACAGAAAGTTACGCGCGCACGCGCGTTTAAAATTTCAAAATGCGAAAAATCAATTTCTAATCAACTTTCTACGCGTTTCATGTCATTTTGAGCATTTCAAAAATTCAGACGCGTGCGCAATTTTTTACGCGCGCGTGCGCACGTAGCGCAACATCATTTTTTTTTGCTTGATTTTTGTTTTTTCAACCTTTTCTAGTAATTTTACCAACTTTCAAACAATTTTGACTTAAAATCACGTCATACGAGCACGTTAAATTGAACAATTTGCGCGCGTTTTTGATGAAAAAGTTCAAAAATTTGTCAAATTATGCCTTTTTTTAAAATGTCATAGATTTCAAACTACGTGGTGACATTTTTTAAAATTACAGATTCTGGAAGTTGATGAGTTGTAGATATCAAATCATGAATCAATATGGCTAACCGGACATTGTGACGTCATCGTATGGCCACTTGAATATAAAATATATGATTTTTGTATCTTTCGTCATAGCTTATCACATTTAATAGAGCGCATCTCCACTTATCCGTATTCCATTTCCCCATTTTTTTTTATATTGTCTAGGTCAATCAATTACCATTCGCATGATTCACCATTTTTAAAATTGTGATGACGTCATCATGTTCAAAAGCGTAAATAACTTTGATCACTTATTTTTACCTATACGGCACTGTATGTAGTATGTATACAGTATATAGTGTATACTGTATATACTTAGACGTGACACAAAATAGAGAGCACACTGAAATTGTTTTAATGGCATAATCGTTTTTCTGTTTGCAATATTCTAACGTATGACGTGGCCTTTGCGCTGCGGATAACCTAACTCGTCCGTAGTGACGAGTTCAAATCTAGTTATTGTCTTTAAATTGATGATTAAATTGAATTGATTCCTGATCATTTACAAAAGAAAGAAACATGGGTTATGATTGCATTGTATAAGTTACTCTTCCCTTATAAAATAAAGAAATGTGTACACAAATAGTATATTAAATATAAATATGTGTTTCAGATGATAGAAGCAAAGTTGAGCTAATATATAACATTAAGTAAAATTTATGGCGGAAAATTCAAAAATTTCCCTAAACTATTTACAGTTTTTTTTGCTATTATTTTAAAAATTAGGTATTGAGAAGTGAACATGATGAATGCCCTGTACTCTTCCCTCAGATATTTAAGAAATAAATATGTACACAGTCACAAATAACATTAAGTAAATATGTATTTCAGATGGTAAAAGAAGCTCACATAAAAATCGGTGAGCAGCCTTTAATAGCACCTGTAGGTATACCATTTATGCATAAGGACATGAAAATTACTGTAACAGCATCAAAACAAGAATGGAAAGTTCAAAAGGAAGAACAAGTAAGAATAATTGTTTTATATACAGTATGTATGTTATATACGTATTATCACAATATTTTTAGTAGGATGGCATAGTAAAGAATATGCATTAAACATGTTTTTGCAGGAATACCACATAACATGAGAATTCATAAACTTGATCAATAAATAACAAAATCTCTATTGCTATCCAATTGAGCATACTGGATCATATACTGAGTTAAGATGTTTACACTATCAAAAAAAGTGTGATATGCCCAAATATGGTAGTGATATGATGTCATTGTGTCCATATATGGGCACATCACATTTCTTTTTCACATAAAGTTTGATAATGTAGACAGAGCTTAGACTAAAAATTCTGTCTTTTCATTAGTCGCTTAGAGGATGCACACTTTTATTTGCAGTATAGCCATTTTTTGGTGTCAGGTCAGTCAAACCATCTGGACTGCTATCGGTCAAGCTGTATTACGATACAACCTGTATCAGCTACAATATTACCATAGGTCTAGTTGTCATCAAGTCTGAAAGCTATACTGGCAGGGACAATTGTCCCTAGCAGGCTCTTCAGGCCTATAGTAGTATGAGTTAGTTAGCTCTCTCATAAAGAGCAGCCCTTAAACCATAGAAATATCCAGGTAGTGTCTTAGAGGGTTTAGTTTTCTCACTCGGAGCTGAAGTCCCGTAAGGCAGTTTAGTGAACTTTGTTCTACTTTTCTGGCAACTTCTGCAGCAGATCTAGTACCAGTCGTATTGGTTTCTATTCCACTGGACACTACTAGTAATGCCGAGAGGGGATTCCTGATAATTGAGCAGCTCAGGATTCCATATATTATGCCCTGGCGTACTTGAAGAGGCCACTCCAACTTTGTTTGTACAAAGGATCAACACAGGGATCGTCAGTTACCGGTTATAAGTCTGTTGTCCGATTGGCGTAGGACTAGACGCCAGGGGTCGATCTCGACAGTGGGAGGGATTATTTAATTCCATTGAACAGCTACCGCCTGCCTTAAGCTGGGCAGCCCCAGTCAGTTAGGTGCTATTCCGCCACCGACTGCTTGTCTCACTGGGTGCGTGGGACTTATGGTTTTAATTAGCCTGACAGGCAGTTAGATTGAATGTACCCAAGACAAAACGGAAAATTAGAAATAGAAATAATTATAAAACAAAGCTTCATTTAAAACTTGGTACATGGAATATTCGTACTCTTAGAACTGGATTAAATAATGATCTGCAGAAAATAGATGATGCACGTAAAACAGCAGTCATCGACTCTGAGCTCTTACGTCTTGACCTCGATATTGTTGCTCTTCAAGAAACACGCTTGCTAGAATTTGGTTCACTGCAGGAAAGTAACTATACTTTTATATGGAAAGGGAATAATACTGGCTGTGTGCGGCAACATGGAGTTGGTTTTGCCATCAAGAATAACTTGTTCAGAGATGTTGTAGTATTAGAAGGCAGTAATGAGAGGTTGCTTGCAATTAGGCTTTCAAACTCTATTGAGTCACCTGTCATCTTGAGTTTGTATGCACCAACACTTACGAGTTCCGACGAGGTTAAAGATCAGTTTTATCAATATCTGCATTCTTTTATTAAAGGGGGATTCTGGGTTTAAAATTGCTTTTAAATATCGTTTATTTATTAAATAAAAAATATTATAACAATATAGACATGTCAGAATGAAGAAGTAATAACGAGAAATTAAAAAAATTAAATTTCATATACATTTTAGGGTAAATTCATGGAAAGTCTGTTTTTCAGCAGCTTATGGGAAGCTCATTAATATTCATGAGATATTCATAAAATCACGTCATCAGTGGATTCCAAACTCGCGACGTCATTTACGTTGTACGTTATGGAACGCTTCCTCTGCCTTCAGTTCACATTTATCATGCAGTACACACCAATCGTCATGCAGTACACACCAATCATCATGCAGTACACACCAATCGTCATGCAGTACACACCAATGGTCATGCAGTACACACCAATCGTCATGCAGTACACACCAAACATCATGCAGTACACACCAATCGTCATGCAGTACACACCAAACATCATGCAGTACACACCAATCGTCATGCAGTACACACCAATCGTCATGCAGTACACACCAATTGTCATGCAGTACACACCAATGGTCATGCAGTACACACCAATCGCTATAATATCTCTATGGCAATACTTATGTTTACAAATATTCCAACTCTCTCATTCGAGCTATATAATATTATCTATACCATTCCGGTAGGTCGAGTCGACCTTCAATCAAATACTGTACATCATTCATGTTGTGATAATAGACGGGGTATACTCGACCCGACTAGTTTGGTATTGTATACTGCATCTGTTTATCACGTGACGATGCCAGGCATGGGCAAAGACCACGTGTATCGTCGTCTTGCTCCTCAGCAGGAATGTACAGTATACGTTACGCTTCATTGATTTTGAAGGCTTTTCCCTAAGTCAGTGCGAAAATCGGCAAACGTAAACTGAATCTCCAAATGATTTTACACATTTGTGATGAATTTTCATAGAAAATTGACTTTATAAATGGGAAGACCGACTAAAATTACATCAGATAAGTATAATTTTAAAACGAACAGCTCTGTTAGCTTACAAGACTCACGCTACACGGCATAATCTTGCTTCTCTACGTTTAGCAAGGGCTGATGTTCAACGAGCTGTGCGCCAGTGCACTAACAAGTACTGGGAGGAACTTAGTGCTCAGATACAACAAGATGCTGATACAGGGCATTTGAAGGGAATGTATGAAGGAATCCGAAAAGCCATTGGGCCAGTGCAAAAGAAAACAGCACAAATTAAAGACCGAAATGGTAATGTGATAATCGATCAAAAGAAACAGATGGACCGATGGGTAGAACATTACTCAGAAGCCCGGGGGGGGGGGTCACTTGTATATAAATCAAACAGGTGGGTGCCGCAGCCACTTCAAAATATGAAGCACTTGCGCTACCTGTTTTACTGAAAAATACTACGGACTTGAACTACCATTTACTGTTACCAAAATTGAGTGTGCTCTAAAAAGACTGCAGAAAGAAGGCCACGCCAGAGAGGGTGCAATATTTGTACTGGTTTCCGGCATGATCTGCGCATGGCTGGCCAAAGAGACCACCGTTCTGTACATACAAATTTTGACAAGTTTATCGCGTGTCCGCGGTGTGCAGCATGATCCACTGAATATGATCAAGAGTGGTCACAGTTGAATGATTTTGTCCTTGGCTGGCCGCCTACAGTATGTTTCGTGTTCTGCTGATGCGAAAAACTCTATTCAAAGGTATTTAGTGATGGGCCCCGCGATGGGCTTATATAGCCGGGCTTATAGCATCCAGTATGCTAAAATCCCTGCAAAATTTGGCGATAAATCGTGACATTTTGACACGGGTGAGCGGGCCAGGGACTTAAACTACTAATTTCACCCTGTCATTTCCCACCAACTTTGCTACCAACTCTCCATATTTTGCCACACTTGTGCTACCAGGCCCTCGAAAATATACCCGTAAATGCGGCACCCCCCCGTATGGAAATATTTAAGAGTGACACCCCCCGGGCTCAGAAGTTTACCAAACTAAGATTCCTGTATCCCAGGAGGAACTCAGAAATGTTCAAAATTTACCAACTAAGTTGGAACTTGATGCCTACCCAACTATGGATGAAGTACGATCAGCAGTAAAGCAAATGTTTTCAGGCAAGGCTCCTGGGGATGATGGTATACCAACTGAAATTTTTAAAGCAGGTGGCCTGACTCTAATACATCATCTGCATGAGCTTATTAGTCTCTGTTGGTCTCTTGGTAAAGTTCCACAGGATTTCAAGAATGCATCCATTGTCACTCTGTACAAGAATAAAGGTGGTAGTGGTTGCTGTGATAATTATCGCGGCATTTCTCTGCTCAATATCTGTAGAAAAGTATTTGGAAAAGTAGTTCTACAACGTCTGCTGCCTTTAGCGGAAAGGGTTTATCCAGAGTTTCAGTGTGGTTTTCGCTCTGGAAGATCTACCATTGATATGATTTTCTCTATTAGACAACTGCAGGAAAAATGTGTTCAGCAAAAACAGCAACTCTACCTGGCATTTATCGATCTCACTAATAGGCTTTTGACCTTATTAATAGAAACTGTCTATTTGAAATCCTAAGAAAAATTGGATGTCCACCTACTCTGTTAAATATTATCCGATCCTTCCATCAAGGAATGCAAGCTACTGTCAAGTACAATGGAGCAGTGTCTGACCCATTTGATGTCGAGAATGGGACAAAACAAGGAGATGTTCTTGCCCTTCTTCTTTTTGGGATTTACTTTGCAGTCGTCCACAAAAAAATATTTAGAACCTAATCTTATGGAAGGAGTTTTATTGCATTGTAGATCTACTGGCAAGCTGTACAACCCGGCCAGACTTAAAGCTAAGACAAAAATATTTAAGGTTCTTCTTCGTGATTTTCTTTATGCAGATGATGCCTGTTTCTGCAGCCATTCTCCTAATGGTTTACAACTTCTACTTGATAAATTTTCATGTGCCTGTGAACACTTTGGTCTCACCACAAGTGTAAAGAAAACAAAAATGTTACCATTTAAAACAACTGGTCAAAACAATTTTACTGTCAACAATTTTTTACTTGAAAATGTTAGTAAATTTTCTTACCTTGTTTCAGTTATAACTTATAACAACTCTCTTGATTGTGAACTAAACATTCAATTCGGAAGAGCTTCTCTTCTATTATACTCTCAGTCAGTTGTCTGTACATGTTGGGGAAAACAAAAATATTAGCTGTGAGATCAAAGTGTATATGGCATGTTAATTAGTGTCCTCTTGTATGGAGCTGAATCGTGGACAATCTATGCTAGACAAGAAAAGAAACTAAATGTATTTCACCTCCGCTGTCTACGGACTATCTTAAATATCAGATGGCAGGACAGGGTAACAAACAACAGTATCCTTGATAGATGTGGCATTCCTTCCATGTTTACATTAATTCGACAGCGAAGACTACGATGGCTTGGTCATGTCAGAAGAATGGATGATACAAGAATGCCAAAGGTTATGTTGTACGGTAAGCTAGCGAATTGTAAAAGATCCAAAGGACGTCCACTTTTGCGTTTCAAAGATGCATGTAAAAGAGACTTGAAGGCAATGGACATCAATGTTAACACCTGGGAAAAAAAGGCTGATGACCGAAAAGCATGGAAAGACTGTATTAAGGCAGGACTTGTACACAGCAAAGAAGGATATCGTATGGAAAATGAAGAGAGGTATCTGAAAAGAAAATCTAGATCAGCTACTGGAACTCACACAGACTCACTGAATTACTGATGAAATTCTCTCCAATGTTGTGTCCATAGTCAATTTTGACTGAAGGATGCCTGATTGATTGATAGCCATTTTTATATTTCTCATTGGAAGAAAAACATGAATGAAAGCATTACCAGTATACAAAAAAATTAAATAATTGTATAATATTTAATCATCACAGCAATCAATTTTACTACAGTGCCTTAGAGCTGTAACTTTTTATCTGAGTATGGCTTCTTTTTTTTCTAGACAGTCAAGGCTAACGACCTATGGTGTACAGAACCATACAAGACATTTCTTTTAAAAAGACGTAATTCATCAGTAAAAATCTTAAAGGCAACAGTATCACTGTCAAATGATATTGAATCAGTGGAAGTGAATTGTAAGTTTTTAAAATGCAAATACAAGTCTAAATTTAGAATGATGATTGTAATAAATAAATTTAGTATTAAAAAAATGGTAATCAGACATTAACCATCCATGACAATAACTAGCCATTATTGACTGTACCATTGTTAGAGTATGGGGTGGAAACAATGTACTGTAGGTGTTGGCTTGTTTGTTTTATCTAGCACTACAATACACTTTAGTTACATTGCTAGTTACTAAAACACTTTAATTCTTCCCATATCAAGCGAAACATTCTTATTTTGAATATCAGTTGGGTGGGGGTTTTTTTTTTCATTCTCACAGATTTTCTCATTTAAATTTTTTTTGTATTACTTAATTTCCAGGATAATATCACTGGTTGAGTTTTTCTATACATATATATATATATATTACATAGCCTATGTAAATACGTGAACGTGATTGGTTGAAACTGCGTCACATGACTACCGCTGCGAGGATCGTAAATCGTATATATCCTCGAGAACGATGATATTGACCGATTAATTTTCGCGTAATTATCGTGTCCCCTGTCATTAAACATATACATTCTCGAGTTCGATGATATTGACTGTGTGATTTTCGTGTGGCAACACTCGCGTTTGCCGATAAATAAACAAAAGTCATCTACTGGATTTGAACTCGGGTGGAATTGTCACTCCATCGCAAGACAACGCTTCCACCGTTGCGCCACGCAGCTTGCTTGAAGAAATTATTCATCTAAACTATTTAAACTATGCATACATAGCGCCCTCATTTGTTATTAGTCCTCCCTAAATGTGATGAAACACCGTTTGTGATTGGTCAATACTCACGGTAGTAACCTAGTAACTAGTACGCGCTGAACATCCGGTGATTCGGCTAGCTCTCTCATCGAAGAGAAGACGATGAATTGTTTATTCGGCCTACCTGATTATAATATTATTATTAATAGGCTTATTGATGGAAATTCTTCTGTTAATTTAAACGACCTAGGCCTAAGTGAATATTTTATTGCCAAGGAATCATTAATTAGTAATTATCTGTATATTATTCTTCGCAAGGTAAGGTGTCTAGGCAGGAGGCTTGTTTACATACAATACAAATACTACTATAGAATAGGAGGCCTAGCCTAGCTTCACCCAACCCAGCAGACTTGTTCTTGGCTATATAATATAACAGATATCGCCTTTTATATCGGTAAAATATAAGATTTAACATCCCCTCGGGATGATATTATGTTCTCGGGGAATTATATATCCCTCAGCTGCCGCTTCGGGATATATATATTCCCTCGAACATAATATCATTCCCTCGGGGATGTCAAATCTTATATTTCACCTCTAAGCAGGCAATATCTGTATAATATAGATCTGGTTTCTTTTTTTATTGAAATAATGATTATATTTTTCAGTTGTTATAGACGATGTTGAGACATCAAGACCAAATCTAGGTATGTTATATTAATGATGGTAGATTAACTCCGTTTTCACCTTGACCAGAGGCAGATACTAGATGCAGCGGCTGCCATAAGGGTCAGCCCCTGTGTTGATTTCAATGCCTGATGGAACCCCAGCTTCATATATACAGAACTGATATTGCTAAATGGTCTCCTATTCAAGCTCCAACCAGGTCCAACATTGCTTAACTTTGGTGATCAGACAAGAAAACCAGTGTTTCAACGTGACAAGGTCATATTATATGTGGTGAACAAACATAAACAGACTACAATTTTTTGAATTTAATTAATAAAGGTTATATTCTGGCCAATGTGAAAAGTTTTATAATAAGTTCCGGCAAAGTTGCAGGCATTTATAACTACACTTTGCCAGCACGCCAATGAGAAAAGGACTTTTAAATCATGATACTTGATAGCAAATATATTTACTGTACTTTATAGCTAATTTGTTTCATCCCATGCCGGTACAGGTGTTCCTTCCAGTGCAGGTGTGTCTTCTAGTGCAGGTGTGTCTTCTGGTGCAGGTGTGTCTTCTGGTACAGGTGCATGGAACAGAGGTATTAGGCAAGGTAATAATACTAGTACTACTTACATTTAGAAAATATATATAATACATTTATGCTTTTTTAATACAGATACAATGCATCATTTTCACCGGAAATGTCTTGAATATGTGACCTACTATTCCCTACTATTCTACTCATAGACTGGAATCGTCATGGTCAATAAAAACAATAACATCGTTATATTGTCACGATATTATTGCTCTTACTGACCATGATGTCATTTGATGGCATGTGTGAAAATTTTATTTTCATCAAAGGCAGCATATATGGTTATCCTATAGTTCTAGTATTAAAACTTTTTAGATTTTCTTTGTTTTATGTATAAAAAATGTACATTTACCTAATTATCGTCGATTGTTATCGTCTTAGTGTAAATGGGCCTTTATTTCGAGTTTTAGTTGATAGAAGATTTTTTTTTATCATTGTCAGTGCTGTCATAGTTTTGCACAATATATATTTTAAATCAAACTCATTTTGATTGGAAACAGTGAAAATAATAATCATTGTCAAAATAATGGCCAGTAATTTTATTTGCAGATTCTAAAACTTACAACAATTTCCGAATTCTAAAAGCTAATCTTGGTAAATGCTTTGTCGGTGAAAGATACCGTTGGCTAAGGTTCCTACTATTTGATAAGTTGGATGCCAGTGAAATTACAAATATAAATTTCAATGGACATGACTTACTCAATCACCTTGAACACAAAGGTTTAATCTCACCAACCAATGTTAACTTGCTGTTAGAGATTACAAAAACATCTGAAATGACACAAGCCAAAGAATTTGTATCAAAGTATATGACAGACAACAAGGTTGAGAATAAACATACAAATAACAAATTCAAGTTGTCGCCTTACAGAAAGGAACTGTTTAAGACCTTGAATCAACTTGACTCAGATGCATTACATAATGTTACTGCTTACTATGATTTGACAAAATATAGCTTCTCCAATGTTTGGGATGCAGTTCTCCATGTGGAGAAAGAGGAAGAATTAGCAGATGATCCAGGCAAAATACAAATATTTGCAGATCGTCTTGGAGGAAAAGCAAGAAAAATACTGTTGGAGTATAATGTTGTTACAGAATTCGAAGGTAATTGTAATGTAACTATTCACATCTTTCATTTGTTTTAAAATTTTACATGATGTTAATTTAGTTTTTTAAAACAAACATGAAAAATATTCCAATTGAACAGTCAAATGAGTTTGAATACTAAATACTAAATTGAATTAAAATATTATCTAATGTGCGAAAACCTGATTGTTCTTGATAAATAATGTTATTGTTTTCAGTATGGTTAGTTATTCTAGTGTTAAGGATGTTTAAAAATATTTTGCCAAGAATTGGAATTAGAGAAATGCCCCTATATTAAATACTAGGCTAAGCCATGGAGGAACCCTCCATGGCTAGGCTTACCGAATATTTATTTTGTTTTCAAATTTAGCACCAGCTGAACCACTGTTTCAATAGAAAAAAAAAATAGTCCTTGGCTGTACTGCTTATAACTAATTGTACTGTATATTCAGTACATTGGGTGGGGTTCTAAACACCAAGCCCTTCCAAGTCCAACAAAGTATAACTAAGCTCTACCAATGTATAAAGTGTATATTTTACAAAATATTTATATTATACAAGCATGCAGAGTGTTAATTGCATTTTAATCAATAAATACATTTAGAGCAATTATGACACATTGTACATTCTAGGCTGATGGGTTATTTAATTTTTTTTATTATTATTATTTTACAAAAGTGATTAGATTTCACATCTGCAGTTTCTGCCCTGTGTTGATGCGTTTAGCATACACACATAATGGGGAACTAACTAATTAGCATGTTTTAGTAGGATCAGAAAAGTGCCCTTATTGTAAGCCTTTAAAGGTGCAATTCCAGGTCTATATTGGCAAAATTGTTGTACATCAGCCTAAACCATGGTGGGGCTCAAGTTAAAGTTATCTTTACTGTGTTTTGACAAACAGGTAAAAAAAAAAAAATTGGTTACTGGTCATAAAACAGAATATAAACAAAAACATTTAAAAAGTTCAAAGCATATTGAAAACTTATGATAGATGTTTTTAATCGCATTTCCTACTGCCAAATTCTGAATCATACCAGTTAATCACTTCAGGATTACTTTATTATTACTTTATTTTCACTTTACCCTGTGAAACCATCCTAATCAACCATGTTGCTAGAATTTCAACGATTTAGATTCAGGGTCACTGTCAAAAAACGTTGCATAACGTCTATATGTTTGGATGAGTTTTAGTTCCACAATTTTTTTTACAAAATATACATTATTATTATTATAGTATATCCAGACTGAATGAGGTTTACCATTTTTATAATGTACAGCCAATTGCTTGTACACAGTCACCCACAAGCGTTTGTAAAGCTTTGTATCACACAGAGCCTTTATATAACCTTATACCATTGAACATTTATGAAAATATATAATATGTAATATTTTTGTTTTGGGTATTTTTTTAGATTTACCAAGTACTGTTGATGAGCAATTTCAAACACAATTTCAGAAACAGACAAGTGAGGAACATATAATTTAACATAATTGTGATTAAAATGGGATTTCAGTAAAGAGAGAATTAGACGCTAATGTTATTAAAAAAAAAAATCCGAGCGGTACTGTAAAAAGGCGAAAAGTGTGCAACTGATAACAAATGGAGAGATTTTATTTATCATAAATAAAACAAACAGTTGATTGTTTCCATCCAAATTACTATAATAATGGAATGGAGCTAGTTTGCAGATTTATGTGGCATGCTTGCTTGATTGTTGATTTTTTTTTTTTTTTACTTTATTTACTCTAGATGTTGTAAAAATCTATTAAAATCTTGATTCAATTTTCAGATATTCCATCTGATATTACTGCACGTGAAATAGATTTTCAGAAATCATACAATGAAGCCTTGAAAGATGGATCCGTTCTAGTCAATCTTGGAATGCTTAAAGTGATTGGACAGGAAGGAGTGGGTAAAACATGCCTCATCAATGCATGTCTTGGAAAAGAGTAAGTAGTAGTAGTAGGACAGTGAAATGAACATTACAAAATATTTGTGAGTCAACTAAGAATTACAGACCAGCCAACTTTTATTGATTTGTTTTTGATAAACTACTACTTTCTAAGGGCCTGTTTCTGCTGCAACTGCTCAAAATACGATATAAAAATACGGTATATTTTATACCATATTTTTTAGTACCCCGTTTCTGCTAACAATACTTCTTGGGTGGTCGTGTTAAGTTTCATCCTTTTTACCCAAATTGCCATTCATTTATTTGGTCGATAATTAAAAGTCGCAATAAAGGAAGTTTGACACCTCACTTTCAACAGCCTAGCCCTAGTGATAGAGATGTTGTGAGAGCACAGAAAACATCGTAATGGGGACAAGTAATTCATTCCCCCCCCCCCCCCCCCCGAGTTATTGTCTTTTGCAATGTTGTACTGCTTTCGCAGGCTCTTCAGCTTTGAGTCTACTTGCTTTGGAGACAAGTCTATTCCGTACTCCTACTTTATTTTTTTAGAAATGTCTTTTATAAATGTGGTTGTCCCTTTTATTACCTTATAGTTGGCCGGACATTTTAGCTTCCTTCCCCACAGATTTATATAGTAAATACTGTGACGTCTTCGCTCCACATTTTCGCCGAATATATCTATACACGTGTGTAAAACAGCTGAC
Source organism: Antedon bifida (assembly GCF_963402885.1). NCBI lineage: Eukaryota > Metazoa > Echinodermata > Crinoidea > Comatulida > Antedonidae > Antedon > Antedon bifida. Next base: position 15,387,556 of record NC_136228.1, on the reverse strand, counting down.
AGCGACAGAAAATAAAAACACGATGTTGACCTCATGTCGCAGGTCAAACAAAATACAGTATTTTTTATTGGCAGCAGAAAAGGGTACAAAAAATACGTTATAAATTTGTAAATACCATATTTTATCCACAAATTTTGTGGTGAAAATACGGTATACAAAATACGGTATTTTTTTATGAGCGCAGTTTCTGCTGCCAAAAAAATACGGTATAAATACGGTATTCAAAAAATACCGTATAAAATATGGTATTTTCTTGGCAGCAGAAACAGGGCCTATAACAATAGTTGAATAAAAACGTCTATAAATATATAAATCAGTTAATACAATAATCATAACACCATCAAATCGTTTTTAGATTGTAGAATTTAATTTTAACTTTGTAATTTTAATAACAATCCTCAGAATTGTTGCATTAATATTATACTTATTTCAGATTTGAGGTAGCCCATAACATTACAGATGGGATAGCAGTGATAAGGACAGCAAGTACAACATGGCAAGAGGCTAAAGCTGATAGTGGTAAACATGAATACATTTTGTTCTTCTTCCCATTATCATGTAACATTATTATCATTAATCTCATCACCATAGACACAAACAGTCCCACAATGAAATGGAATTACAGGTAGAGACGTGGAATGGAATTCAATAAATGCAACTGTAACAGTCTATTTTCACATAGATTACGATATACAATTTTTACTCTATAATCTCTTAACACGCAAACTTTATTACAGTATTTGATGATGTACTGTAATTTTAATTATATTAATTAACTAGAATAGCACTCCAAGAGTGCATACCTCCGCCTACTGTAAAATTCTCCTACATAAGATTTCAATGGAAAAAAATATACATTTTTTATTTTTGTGTCTTAATAATGCTGTGTGTGATTAGGCCAATTTCACTACAACCATGTGTATGCGAATTTGGTGTAATGATTATGTAACCAGCCTTTAAACTAGTTTCACTTAACTAACAATAGAACAGCTTTGCCAAAAACAAGCGGGTGAATTTGAAAAGAATTAGCTTTTTTAAAACTACTCATATAAAAAAACCTATACATTAAATCCAATTATGTGTTAACAAATTTCAAAGGAAAAATTATAACTTTTGCCTCTTATATAAAAAAAAAGTTTTTTGGACAAGTAGTTCTCGAGAAAATACAATTTCAGTTTACTTGTTAATTTAAAACTGCTAGCTTGTTTTGAAAATTGTCTCCTTTAACACCAGGTCTAAAAATAATACTAAAAAGTTGTCCAGAATTGGGACCCTGGTCCGGGTTGCCTCCAAAATTTAATGGAGTGGTCCTTAACCACATATCTATCTGTATATTCATTTTGGTAAAGATCTTGTAATTACTTTTTGAGTAATCCTGCTAGCTAACAAACAAACACACGCAATCAACTACATATACCTCCTTGGCGGAGGTAAATCAAGTTTGACAATTGTAAAATGTCCCAAGTATAGTCACATATCAATATATGTACTGAAATAATATGTACACACTGTCTTTATTTTTCTACAGGTAATCCTTCAAAACAGTATACAAAAATAATCACTGACAAATTAAGAGAAAAGAAAACTATAAACGTATGTCAATAATAGTGTAATAACAACATAAAATGAATAAAGTAATTATGGCAAGCCTCAGCTGTCTGAAGTATTCGAAATATTATATTATTATATCATTTGTTATTATATTATATATTGTATTGTAATGAATTATAAGTTTTGCATTATATTACTTGGTTTTAGCATTATATTATACAAATGAATGTATCAAAATACATTATATTATATCTATTTGTAATATATTATGTGAAAAATGTAACAAATTATAGACGTTTTGTATTATATTACTTGGTTTTAGCATTATATTATGAACATTTACTATTATATTATTAATAAAATTCATTATATTATAATATAATTGTATTATATAACGCATTTACCTTACTTTACAGCATACAACATTATTATATTATACGTATTCGTTAGTTATATTATTATTTTGTATGATGTTATTATTATTCCTGTTCGAAAGGATACTTATACATCACGGCTTATTTCACTTCTTCTAACTCTTTCTCTCCCTCCCCCTGTTCACTAGCAAGCAGCGGCAGAATCTGAATTGTGTGGCTATTGAAGAATAACTAATTATCTTTACTACGTACTACTAGGCTAGGTAACTAATTAGACAATGGTGACCAAGGACCACCGGACAGGCCGCAATAGCTACTACTAATACTACAATACAATAATACTACGACAATAACTACTACTGCTACTACAACTAGGCCTAGTAGAGTACTAGGCCTAGCTAGGCTCTAGGGCGTATGTATATATCCCTCGATTTTAAAATCTAGTTAGCTAAGTTAGCAGGGGGAGGGAGAAAAATTTGTTACATTTTTTACACAATATATTAGAAATAGATATAATTTAATGTATTTTGACAATTTAATGGTTATGATTATATTTTTTACATAATATATTAGAAATAGATATAATATAATTAATTTGTATAATATAATACTAAAACCAAGTAGTATAGTGCAAAACGTATAATTCATTACAATACAATATATAATATAATAAAAAATGATATAATAATATAATATTTTGAATACTTCAGACAGCTGAGGCTTGCCATAAGTAGTACCTACAGGACCTTTATATTATTGCAAACCAGTCACTTACAGGATGCTTCTTTTCTATAAATCGATGAGGCATGAGCGGCTATTTTATTTAGTTCTAATATGTATCTTTTTCTTTTTAAATCCTTTTATAATAAAAATTATTCTAAAAAAAATAATGTCAGTATTTGATTTTTGATAAACCACATTTATTTCTTTTATATCCATTTTCTGTTTTTTTCAGGTTGACATGGAACCAGATGATGATGATAATGATGTTGACAGCAATGATGATGACAACAATGATGATGACAAAAATGATGGTATCATCATTGCCCTTAATTTATAATCTATTTTATTTAATAATAAGTCTTACATTTATCAGTTAGTTAAAATATTGAAATTATGTAATCAGAGTCAGAGAGAATTTTGAGGCAACCAATTATGGTGTCAGTCATACTTTTCTACCTCTTAATATGACAATGACAACTAAAACTATAATGATGACACCAAAAATGATACAACTAAAAAAGGATGAAAATTACAACAATGATGATAATGACTGATGATTAACTGTGATAATTAAACTACTAAATTAATGATGCTTGTTATTCTGTTTGTGAAGTCACTAAAAAGCTTGTTTCCACTACAGGTACTGATACAGCTACTCAAGCTATAATTCCAATTGATACAGAACAGCAGTTTGATAAAGATGTAATCAAGAAAGTTGTGGAAAATAAAGAGGAGAATTTAGAAGAAACATTCAACATCTATGATCATGGGGGACAATTAATATACCATGGTATTCATCGGGTAAGTTACAAAAGATGTATTTGCCTTATAAGTTGATACTTTATTGACATTGTTTAAATACTTTCTACAAGAGTTTTATTACAATATATTTAAAGTAGGGTTCCAGGTTTAAAATTACTATTTAAAATTATAAAATATAATTGTTTGTCTCTCGGACGGTAAAAGTCTCACTTATTATAAGAGACCGGTGAAGCAGAACGGAGTATGTGAATGCAGCTATGCTAATATGTTTCGATGATTCGTACTCACTAAATATATAAATTACTTGTATTTTTAGTAATTCTTTCCATTTATCTTCAAAAATCTAAAAAATTTATGAAAATACATAAACAATGTGTAAAATGAGATACGTTTGCACTTTCCCTTTGACAATTCTCGCACTTGCTTAGGGTAGACTTCAAAATCAATAAAGCGTAACGTATACAGACCTGCTGGGCGAGACTAACATGTGCTCTGCAAGCAATGAGCAGATACAACATACCAAACTGGTCTAGGCAAGCACAATGTCTTTGATTTGAAGGTGTTTCCACCTACTGGAATGGTATAGATAATATTGATTGAATCGTACAGTTTTGAAATTGTATTTTTTTTATTACTTTATTATTTTGTCATGTTTATATTGTAGACAATAATAGTTTTTATGTAGTAAATAAATGATATTTAAAAGCAATTTTAAACCCCATTTTTAAATGCCTCAGTCTAAAGGAAATGTTTCTGTAAATGTATATAACATGATTGCATGGCCAAGGTCATTGCCAACATTTTTCCGTGGTACTGATATCAAATTTTATTTTTAAATTTGTTTGGAGGATTGTGGGTCACATGATATTTAATAGACATTTACTATTAAACTTTTATGTCAGATTGCATATTCTTATGTAATACTCAGTGACGATAGGCTTTTTACTGTGCATTCGAAAATCAACTGTATTGTCACACTGTCTATAATTCTACTCCACTTCCATTGCTGCCTTCTGAAATAGTTTAGGCCTTTATGTTTATCATAATATATGAATGTTTATGAGTGGAATGGTACAAATAATTACATGGGGTGAAATATGAAGGACTATATAAAAAAAAAAATAGAACAACATTTTGATCTTTCAACGAATTAAATTATTTGTTCTACTGCACGAATATAAAATTTCATTGTTTGTCTGACTGCACACCTACTTTTAACAAGAGGCTATGCCATTGAAAGGGCAGAACTCTAATTTTAGACAGGGGTAAAACAATTTTAGGCAGTGCACAATATAGGTTAATGAAACTTGATCAACAACAGGCTCTTGACGTGGTTGTTCACCGTGTAACAAAAATGAAATTGCAGTACTCTCGCACATATAACCACTTTGCACTCTTGATGACTTCATTAGGAGAGCAATAGAACATTAAAACAATTATTTTTTACATGCGTTTCCAGGACTTTTTTTAGGACAGTCAAAATAGAGTACAACACATGTAGTTGGTTCTGCATCAGGCTATACTAAATTTTATTCTCATATAATACCTTCACAATGTAGAACAGGAGTTTTAAACAATTTCAAGTTCATCTACTTTGTGTGTATCAATCTATACAAAGTTGTTACACTGGAAAGTCAAAATCCAGTTACCTAACTTTTCCTTTATTTGTTATTTTCTGTTTTCAATCATCACTGATTTTCACCACCATATTATCAAAGAATTTTTATATGAAAGCCTTTATTATATATGAGGGTCCATATACAGTTTTAAATAATATTTGTTCATATGTTGTCAGAAGGCCTTTAAGAATATTAATCGGTCATTATTTAAATATTTTTGCAGATTTTCATGACACTACAAGCACTATACATTGTTGTGTTTGATCTCAGTAAACCCTTGGATGATCTTGCTACTTTCATTGATTCAACTAGAGTAAGTATTTCTAGAGCATGGCAGCAGTAAGGCATTGTGATTGAACAAGTCTTCTAATTTATAAAAACAGTTTGACTATTATAAAAGATTTCATACCTTCCAGATAAGGTTTTTAAAAACTAAGCATTTCAAGTTTAACTGTGGTTAATTGTTCTGTAATTCTTTTTCAGAGGAAATGTCAACATCATTGGACCAATCTCCAGTTCATATTATCTTACATCCTGTCAGTTTATTCTCATAGTCGTATTGTGGAAGAAGATGAAGAGAATGAAGTTGACAAACCAACTATCCTTATTGTGGGTACACACAAGGGTAAGCTTGGTGAGACTGAAAAACAGCAAAATGATAAGGTTAATACTTCTTTTGTTTCTATATTATTATAAATAGCCACAACCAAAGATACATTGCAGTTGTAAATATTTTTAAATATTACTTAAAATAAATTACAAAATTTATAGGTGTAAACTGTTTCATTAAAATTATTTACAAACAGGCAGAAAAGGCGTTTAAAATTATTCAAGATGTGCTTAAAACAAAACCATATGGAAATCATGTCTACCACAAGTATTTTGCCATTGAAAACAGTCAACCAACTACAGATAAGAGCTTTAGTGATCTCAAACAAGTTATTGATACACTTATGAAAGCTTTAGAACAGTCTTTTCCTTTAAAGTGGATGCGTTTTCGATGTGATTTACATGATCTAAGAGGGAAAAAACAGCCCTCCTTTTCTTTGTGTCCTTTAGAAGAGGTAAATGTTATTTGTTTTTTTTTTGTTTTTTTTCAGAAAAAAACATTTTTGAAAATATTAAGTTGCAAAAAAAAAACATTAACGTTTCTAAATATAAGTACCCTTTAATTAAAAAAAAATGTCATAGCCAATTAGATTACAATATCCAAAATCATGTTTTCATCTTTTGTATTTGCTGCCATTGTTTTATTTATAAATTGTGTGTTTAAAAAGAAGGTTCCAACTATTTTTTCATGGAATACCCACATGTTACAAAAACTGAATATGATTTCATATTTTTTTATTTAATTCTGAATAATACTAATTATTATTTCTTTTAGATCAAAATTTTGACAAGAAAGAATGGTATTGTTGAAGAAAAAAACAAATCAGTCCTGCTTAACTTCTTGTACGATCTTGGTGAAATTGTTTACATGCCTGACAACAAATTATTAAGGGATAAAGTCGTGCTAGATCCGATGAGGCTGGTTGAAATTGTCACCAAATTTGTAACTGTGGTTCCCCCAAAATATCCCGTGAGTAGACTCATGTAATGTCTTGTATTGTAAAAACGTGTTACCGTATAGTATAATTACTCCTGTTCTGTGTAATTTATTATTCCTTAGCAAAGAATTTGTTGTTGATATTATTTGATAGAGATGCTTAACATTTTCTATAGATAAAATAAAAAGTATGCTGTAAGGCATCATTTGTAATTTACTGTAATTTTTTTATAAGTTTTAATTATTTCACTTTTAATATTCTGTTTTCAATCTATTATAATTGAAGCACTATAAAAGTGAATAGCAAACTAGCTTGGAGTAATTTCACAGTTTAACCCTTTCACTGCGTGTACCCAGTAATATACGATACATGGTTGATAGTTGGTGTTTTTTTTAGTCCGCTAAATTTAGAAGTTCTTTTGATAAGCTTGACAAAGGCATACTGGAAGAAGACTTGTTGCGAAAAATATGGAAAGATAGTAAAGTTGATGAAGGAAAGAATTTTGAGTTCCTTGTAGAACTGATGATTCAATTAGGTTTTATTTGTGAGAGGGAGACAGCCAGCAGCCAAGATGTGGCAAGTACATCTACTGTAGGTTTTGTTTCTTTAATCTTTCATTTTATGCATGTAAGATTTGGGATAAAAAGTATTATTTTAATAGTTTGGATATTTAATGTTCAGACAAAGTTTGAATCAACTTTCTAATGAAAATGTCTACATGACAGAGTATCTTTAGTTTGCTTAAAATAATTTAAATGGCATTGTGGCAATTTCAGAAATCAGTTGGAAAACGATCCTTTTTTGTGCCACTGCGACTTGCTATCAAGACAAGTCAAGTAAGACAAGTACCTGATGATTCACAATCTATCAGCAGGCCAATCTATTACGACTTTGAGGGATATCTGCCAGATGTGTTGTTTCCGTATTTAATTATTGAATTCCTTAACAAATTTCAAAAAGAAGGAGTTGACCCAATACTCGCATGTAATTATGCAGAACTTTACCTCAACGAAAATCATCATGTGATTTTGTCTCTTGACAAATTTATTACAAAGAAGGATGAGCGAAAGTTCTTGTTAAAGGTAATAAATAATCTCTATAATGAATGTTCAATAAATATCACTAAATTATGAAAGTTAAATATTGTTGCTTAGTCTTTCCCAGAATTTACTTTTAAAGCATCTAAATTTGGATAACAAAACATCACATCTATTTTTACTTTCTAGATGGCTATTAAAAGAACAGATTCTTTTGACGAAACGAGTAAAGAGGAACCTTCAGCTGAAGCATGTAAATTGGTATGTTATGTTACCAGTTATATTATATATCTGTTTGGAGGTAGTTTATGAAAATACACGTAGAAAGTTTTCTCCTCAATTTTTTGTCAGGTTTGCTTGATGTCTGAAAATGTCTGCATATATACAATGAATACTGATTTATCAAACCAATTACAAATTACTTTCCAACATTGCCTTGTATAGTATAGTGATGAATGTTTACGAGTTGGATGGTAAGAATATTTCATGAGTTGAAAAATTGACTGCACTATATTTAACGAAAAAGAGAGCCAAGTTGAAAATAGAGCAGTCAATGAATATTCATAATTATTCTCTCCATTCAACGAAAACAAAACATTCATTATGTGTTTTATAACACACCTATTGTTTATTAAATTTATGAATAGTAAATAATTAACGAATGTTAGGCCCGGGAAGCTAGGTCATTAAAAAAGGCGGTGATCCAAATTACATCCATGTTTTCTTTATTTTTGTAATTGAATTGTAAGTAATTTTAATGTGTACTGCCTATTAAAAGATTTATTCCCAATAAAGTTCTCAGATTTACACCATAAATCTGAAAACATTGCCTGCCTCAAATTACATAAAATGTCTTACATTGTGAGCTACTGCATCATTGATGCTTTCATATTTGTTGATGTATGTCTTAAATTTATCAACATTAAATTTATATCTTTAGGTTTTGTCAACAGTTGAGAAGTCATTCGAGCAATCTAAAGATGGCGGTAGAAGGGGGATTCCATTCAAGAGATGCATTCCTTGTCGGTGTAGTGATCAATTAGACAAGAAGCATTTTCAAATTCTTGAAGATTTCAAATGCAGGAAGTTAACGTGCACAAAAACTGGCAAGTCTGTTACGATGGATGTCGCATGTTACAAGCGGCTGTTTGGATGTAAGAGTCATTAAATTTATTTATTTTTATTAAGTACATTTTCATTAATACACTACTTTCTACATGAAGGACTCTCACTCATCCCTACAGCACAGGAAACTGAAAAACAAAAGGCTATTTCTGTTCTATAAACAATGTGTGACCTATTTCTGCAAAAAAGTGACATGTTTAAATAATTATAGAATAGAGAAAGAGGATACTTTATCTTATTTGAAAATAGACATATTTGATAATACTCTTCCAGTAGTAGTACAATATAATCATTATTGATAATCTATACATTGTTACAACATGCAGCTATTAGCTGTGATATCTTCATTCTTTTACCAGTAGTAGTACTATCAGAATCATTATTGATAATCTATACATTGTTACAACATGCTGTTATTAGCTGTGATATCTTCATTCCTCTTACCAGTAGTAGTACTATCAGAATCATTATTGATACTCTATACATTGTTACAACATGCTGCTATTAGCTGTGATATCTTCATTCCTCTTACCAGTAGTAGTACTATCAGAATCATTATTGATAATCTATACATTGTTACAACATGCTGCTATTAGCTGTGATATCTTCATTCCTCTTACCAGTAGTAGTAGTACTATCAGAATCATTATTGATAATCTATACATTGTTACAACATGCTGCTATTAGCTGTGATATCTTCATTCCTCTTACCAGTAGTAGTACTATCAGAATCATTATTGATAATCTATACATTGTTACAACATGCTGCTATTAGCTGTGATATCTTCATTCCTCTTCCAGTAGTAGTACTATCAGAATCATTATTGATAATCTATACATTGCTACAACATGCTGCTATTAGCTGTGATATCTTCATTCCTCTTACCAGTAGTAGTACTATCAGAATCATTAATGATAATCTATACATTGTTACAACATGCTGCTATTAGCTGTGATATCTTCATTCCTCTTACCAGTAGTAGTACTATCAGAATCATTAAAGATAATCTATACATTGTTACAACATGCTGCTATTAGCTGTGATATCTTCATTCCTCTTCCAGTAGTAGTACTATCAGAATCATTATTGATAATCTATACATTGTTACAACATGCTGCTATTAGCTGTGATATCTTCATTCCTCTTACCAGTAGTAGTACTATCAGAATCATTATTGATAATCTATACATTGTTACAACATGCTGCTATTAGCTGTGATATCTTCATTCCTCTTACCAGTAGTAGTAGTACTATCAGAATCATTATTGATAATCTATACATTGTTACAACACGCTGCTATTAGCTGTGATATCTTCATTCCTCTTACCAGTAGTTATAGTACTATCAGAATCATTATTGATAATCTCTACATTGTTACAACATGCTGCTATTAGTTGTGATATCTTCATTCCTCTTACCAGTAGTAGTACTATTAGAATCATTATTGATAATCTATACATTGTTACAACATGCTGCTATTAGTTGTGATATCTTCATTCCTCTTACCAGTAGTAGTACTATTAGAATCATTATTGATAATCTATACATTGTTACAACATGCTGCTATTAGCTGTGATATCTTCATTCCTCTTACCAGTAGTAGTACTATTAGAATCATTATTGATAATCTATACATTGTTACAAAATGCTGCTATTAGCTGTGATATCTTCATTCCTCTTACCAGTAGTAGTAGTACTATCAGAATCATTATTGATAATCTATACATTGTTACAACATGCTGCTATTAGCTGTGATATCTTCATTCCTCTTACCAGTAGTAGTAGTACTATCAGAATCATTATTGATAATCTATACATTGTTACAACATGCTGCTATTAGCTGTGATATCTTCATTCCTCTTACCAGTAGTAGTACTATCAGAATCATTATTGATAATCTATACATTGTTACAACATGCTGCTATTAGCTGTGATATCTTCATTCCTCTTCCAGTAGTAGTACTATCAGAATCATTATTGATAATCTATACATTGTTACAACATGCTGCTATTAGCTGTGATATCTTCATTCCTCTTACCAGTAGTAGTACTATCAGAATCATTAATGATAATCTATACATTGTTACAACATGCTGCTATTAGCTGTGATATCTTCATTCCTCTTACCAGTAGTAGTACTATCAGAATCATTAAAGATAATCTATACATTGTTACAACATGCTGCTATTAGCTGTGATATCTTCATTCCTCTTCCAGTAGTAGTACTATCAGAATCATTAAAGATAATCTATACATTGTTACAACATGCTGCTATTAGCTGTGATATCTTCATTCCTCTTACCAGTAGTAGTACTATCAGAATCATTATTGATAATCTATACATTGTTACAACATGCTGCTATTAGCTGTGATATCTTCATTCCTCTTACCAGTAGTAGTACTATCATTATCATTATTGATAATCTATACATTGTTACAACATGCTGCTATTAGCTGTGATATCTTCATTCCTCTTACCAGTAGTACAGTACTATCAGAATCATTATTGATAATCTATACATTATTACAACATGCTGCTATTAGCTGTGATTTCTTCATTCCTCTTACCAGTAGTAGTACTAGCAGAATCATTATTGATAATTTCATAGATTGTTAAAATATTAACAATCTATTTGCTAATATCAAGATAGTTAAAATTTAAAAAATGTTAATGTTGGAGGTTTAATATTGTAAACCTATTTATTTGTGTTGGCTGTTAGGTTTGTATCTCACTAGGATGCAACACAACAATATAGGCACAACATACTGTAATTAATTTGACAAGTGAATAAGCTCAGATGAGCTGTGCATTGCATCTTTGTGTGCATCCATGAGATACTTTACTGAACCCAATGGTGTCCACTTACAGGAGGTTTAACTAATATTTTTTATTTTATTTGCAGATGAAACAGAAAGAAAAAGAAGAAATTCCGATCAAGGTAATTGATTGAAATAAGTAGATAAGTTTTGCAAAATGTTGTACTTTTATGGACTTAATGATATTTAATTATAATAAAGTATTTGCCTTTGTTAATGCTGTGCTGCCCTCAATAGCGAGTGTTTGGATCTCTAGGATGCAACACAAGAACATTGGCACAACAATAGTAATTTGACCAATGACAAGTGAAGGATTGGATAAGCTCAGATGAGCTGTCGCTTGTTGTAGATTACTTGCATAGCAATTTTATCTTTGTGTCTCAAGTGATTATAGTTAAACATGGTATGCAGTGCTCCTCCCCTCCCTTAATAAACACTCAATTGATACTATCAGCTGAATCTGTCATAAGTAGGCACTTTTATAAGCAGATACTTTTCTGGACCCAATGGTGTCCACTTACAGAAGGTTCAACTAGTGTAATATTTTTCATTTTATTTGCAGATGAAATTGGAAAGGGAAGAAAAAGAAGAAAAAGAGACCAAGGTGATTGAAATATTATATATCAGATAAATAGATTATTTAAAAAAAAATTTAAATTGTAAAAACTATGTTTTACTTTTATGAATGATAATTAACTAGTATTATAACATGGGTTCAAAGATGTATAGTAGCCAATCAGATGCGCTGAAATGAATCACATGGCGCTCTTTATTTTTTCACTATCATGCGATCACTGAAGTGGAAAAAAAGCATAACACCACTGCGTGTAAATCATATGGCAGATTATTACCGATCATGCTAGGCATTGTACCATTTTCTAGGCTAGACGGTGATTTGGTCGGCAAGCAAAGTGGTGATTGCTGCTCCTTAGGCCTTGTCGGTGATTTGGTCGCCGAGCAGAGTGGTGATAATAATTCATAGACCCATGTTGTAAAACAAATAACGCACAATTCTAAGTTTGTGCGTTACTGGAGATGCAACGCACTCTCTGGTATTAAAAATGTTGTGCAACATACACCATTGTAAATACCCTCAAGTTTGCCGCATCTCCTCTAACGCACAAATTTAGACTTGTGCGTTTATTTGTATAATAAATTATTTGTCTTTGTTAATATCAATGAATTTTATTTTAGCATAAGATGGGTACCATGATTTATTCAGTGCATACATGTTCTAGAAATGGATATGTGTATATGGCACGTCATTGTGAGAGTCTAACAAATACGCAGAGTATTTATATTATAATATCATGGACTTATAAAGCTCTGTATGTTGTGAAACCTCTCAAACAGTAGAAAATTGAGGAAAAAAACTAAACCCAAACCTAAGTATGTGATATGCCCTTGCAATGTGTGACTTGGCCCGTCATCCCCGACTCGAGTGCTTCCTACCCTAGTAAACAGAATATAACTATAACAAGATATCAAATTTATATTCATGAAAGTGTTTTGGTATTGCGACTCGTAAACAAGCTTAAATTTGGTAAATCACAAGGTCAAGATGGTATAACTTCTACTATGCTCAAGATAACTGCTACATTTATTGCTGAGCCGCTTTCAAAATTGTTTAATTTATCCCTCTCAACCGGTACCATTTCCAATGACTGGATGAAGGTCAACGTAATTCCTTTCCATAAATGAATTGTTATAGACAATTTTAAGTAGCAAATTTATATTAATGGTGGTTTTCATCGCTGTTGGTTTTGATCGAATAATAAAAATTAAAATGATGAAGGAAATAACAGAATGTGATGATGATCTAAAACACTTCAATGGTTTATAAAATACTTTGCTGCTTTTATTATAACATTTGAACATGTGATAATGTGCTGTTGTGTTGGCAATATAGAATTTGTATAGCATCCATTGAATTCATTTCATTTCATTCATTTTTTTCATCAAAAAAAAAAAATTATAAAACATGTAAAGATAAAATGCATAAAAGATGAAAAGGATCAACAACAAAAAGCTAAAAGCTTGTACAGGGTTGAAGACCTAAAACAGCTAATAATATAATAGGAAATATACAATATATTAAAATATATATATATATATAAAGTAACATTATTTCATTATTGTATATTTTATTTGTTACAGATGATGTGGGGACAAGTTCAAATCAAGGTATGTTATATTAGGCCTATGTGTCGCTAATGTGATGTGCCCACATATGGACATGATGATGTCATATCACTACCATATTTGGGTATATCACTCATATTTGGGCACATCACACTTTTTTGTCAAATTTGTTTGATAGTGTAGACAGAGAGCTTTCAAGTTCAATATTGAATATCGAAACGTAGCAGGCTATAGGTGCTTGACCTTTGACAAGATCGCCTAACATTTATAAATTAAACTTACGATACTTATTATTGTATATTCAGGAATAGCCGCTCCATAATCTCTTTGCTTTTCTTCTTTATATCTATATTTTATATTTTTAAATTTTTTAATTTATACTAACAAATATATTTTTATTAATATTATAATCATAACAATAAATATTTTTTAAAATATATATAAAATATTATTTATCGCATAATATACAGTCTAGGATAATTATTTGATATACAAAATCATTACACCCAACTACTATCTTCATCTCCTATATACGGAACATCATTTGGATAATAGAACAAATCACATATCTACACATAATCAAACATCGTATACTCTATCTCTAACAATATTTCAATCTTCTATCGACTAAAGCTGAAGTATAGTTGTTATCTCGGGACCGTTCTATGGTCACCACCAGGTAGGCTTACTTCATCAAGGCTTCTATGAATGGATGTACTGGTTGGGAGCAGAAAAGCTAGTAGACCATACCCGGTACCGTTTTGATTACGATCAATCGGGAAATTACCTCACGACATCACACTTTTTATGTCAAACAAGTTTGATAGTGTATTAGTAATGCACTACTTTCTTAATGATCAAATCTCGATCATCCAGTGTAAAAGTGCCATGTATATAAACAAATCCTAACATACTTTAAACATATACTTCTCATTTTTATCATTTTTAGGTAGTAGTGATGAGGATGAAAGAGAAGGAACATCACAGAGTCACCAACAAAGTGAAGGTAAGATACTAGTAGATAAAGATAGTGATATTGTGGAACAATCTTCCTGATCCTATTAAAAATGCATCCACTATCTATTTCAAAACCCATCTTTTTTCTTTGTAATTTCTTTCTGTTTCTTCTGTCAGCGCTTTGGGACAATCTTTTGATTGTATAAGCGCTTTATAAATCGAACAACACACACACACACACACATAATGATGATGAACAAGATTATAATATTTTTAAATTAAAAAATTTAAGTTGGTTATAATGATGATGATGATAATATACTCTCCCTAAAATTTATGATCATATTATTATAGCACCAAGAATATAATGTTGATTATTAAGTTTAAAACTAGACTTGAAAGTGATTTGTGCAAACCCAAAAAAAAAATGTTTGTGAAAATTTGTCATGTTCAAGATTTGTGGTTATTTTTTACCTGTTGGAGTTTTTGCGACGATAGCTTTCCATATATGATTGCATCAAATGACGATAGTACTGTACTTACACCAAATTTAGAATTGTTTATGGTCATCATGGTCTAGATGGCAAAGACAATTAGACTCATGTAACAGATGATCGGGTCTAGGCTAGCCTATAGCTAGTAACAGGGGTACCCATTCAGTAATACTAGTACTATACTAGTTTACTACAGTAGTACTAGCAAGGCCTATCCTGCATGGGACACATAGTATCATCACAGACGCATTTAATTCGAACCTGAACTAAATAAACTAGCATTAACACAAACGCATAAAATCAACAGTTCAATTGAGAAATAGTTTTACAGCAATGCATTAATCTTTGTTGGGAACACATTGGGAAAGCAAAACCAAGGACATGCCTCTACCCGCCCGTGGCTTACGTACCAGCCTAGCTATGGCTGCCTTCAGCCAACTACTGTCAAGTCCTTAATTTTAATTGTTTAATATACCAAAACTTGCCACATATAGCCAAGTCTAGAATGACACACATGTGACTGTCAATTTTTCCAGAATTTACAATATCAAATTTTCCAAAGTTTACCGTAGTTTGATATTTATTATTGAACTTGATCTGAACCTGACATAATTCCACAATATTTTTATTTTGAAATAGTAGAGTGGAGAGAGAACATAACACAAATTTAACATTTACCTCAATTACTTTTTAATTTGTTTAATTTTTTTATGCTTTTACATTTTGTTGATATTCTATACTTATAATTAAACAAACAAATTATTTTCATTTTGGAAACAATAATAAAAAATAATAATAAATGTGCTATAATTTTATTTGCAGACAGGAACACAATTGCAGAATCGAAAACTTGCGACAATTTCCAAGATCTAAAAGCTGGTCTCAGTGGATGCTTTGACGGTGAAAAATACTGTTGGCTAAGATTCCTACTATTTTCTCACTTGAGTGTCAGTGAAATTAAAAATCCACATTGCAATGGACATGAATTGCTCAATGCACTTGAAGACAAAGGTTTAATCTCACCAACCAATATTAACTTGCTGTTAGAGGTTACGAAAACATCTGAAATGGCACAGGCCAAAGATCTTGTGTCAAAGTATATGGCAGACAACAACATTCTGAATAGACATACTGGTAAAGCTAAGTTGTCATCTTACAGAAAGCGACTGTTCAAGGCCCTGAATCAAGTTGACCCAGATGCATTACATAATGTTACTGCTTACTATAAATTGACAAAATATAACTTCTCCAATGTATGGGATGCAGTTCTCCGTCTGGAGATTGAGCAAGAATTATCTGATGATTTAGACAAAATACAGATGTTTGCAGGTCGTCTTAGCAAAATAGCAAGTAACATACTACTTGGTAATGGTATGCATATATTCTTTGTTTTGTATTAAGTTATTTGTAAAGTTATTGAATCTTTCATTCTTAAACAGTTTCAGTAATTGTAATTTGATTCAAATTAATAATATCTGGTTTTTTTTTTATTTAATAAAGTTGATTATTTACATTAAATGATTATTTGTAGGCGATAGTGAGAAGAAGTGAGGCAGCATCATCAAGTCACCAATTTGAACAAAGTGAAGGTAAATTATAAATATTATACAAGAATGGGAGAAAAACATAAAAAAGTTTAAAAAAAGAAAGATTATATGAATATAATGACATAGAAGTTGGTGATATTGAGGATGATATAACTCTAAAATTTAGGATTTATAAAACAAAGAATATAATGTAACTTATTATTATAGGAATAAAATAATTAGAGTGAGTAGTTTTTTGTAGTTGTTTCTAAAAGCTGATTATAGATATAGAAAATTGTTGAATTGAATTAATATTATAATCATATTCAAGCAATGATTATTATTATTAAACAATAACAATGCTGAATTTATTACTTTTATTACTAAATGATTTTGTGGTTTTTCATGAATTTTTATTCATAATCTTAAAATTGTGATTATGATAAGAATGCTATCTACTGAATTTATTACAAGAAATTGAAAATGATTTTGTTGCGTTTCATGAATTATACTGCAATCTTATTCAAATAATGATTATGATTTCAACAATAACTATGATGCTAATCTACTGAATTTATTACATTGGAAAATATTGCTGGTGTTTTATGAATTTATATTCATTATTCATAATCTTAAAAAACAATTACAATTTCCACAATAATCATAACTGTTATACTAAATTTATTGATACTGTTTTTCATCCGTATAGATCTCTCAGAGGATGATGAAGACTTAAGTCACAGACTTAGCCCAATGATGCAATAAACACGAACATTCTATTCATACAAGTATTAGACAGCGTTAAAGTGTTGAAAACTGGTACCAGTACAATCTACCTGTTAACTCTTTTATCTGCGAATTGAGTAGCGATTTGGTTGCGATGTAATGTTAGCGTGTCATACTTCAATGTACAAACATATATTTCCCCTCGTTTTATGGGGAAGTATCCCCTGAATAGGGGTGTCCTAAAGAAGGGATTTACTCCAGTAGTAAAGAGGAGGGATGTGTCCCCTGAATAGGGGTGTCCTAAAGAAGGGGTTTACTCCAGTAGTAAAGCGTAGGGGTGTGTCCCCTGAATAGGGGTGTGTCCCCTTAATAGGGGTGTCCTAAAGAAGGGGTTTACTCCAGTAGTAAAGAGGAGGGGTGTGTCCCCTGAATAGGGGTGTGTCCCCTGAATAGGGGTGTCCTAAAGAAGGGGTTTACTCCAGTAGTAAAGCGTAGGGGTGTGTCCCCTGAATAGGGGTGTGTCCCCTTAATAGGGGTGTCCTAAAGAAGGGGTTTACTCCAGTAGTAAAGAGGAGGGGTGTGTCCCCTGAATAGGGATGTGTCCCCTAAATAGGGGTGTGTCCCCTGAATAGGGGTGTCCTAAAGAAGGGATTTACTCCAGTAGTAAGGAGGAGGTTCTACTGTTGAAAGATTTATTATAAGATTTCAGTGTACTAAACGGATGGTACATGAATGTTAGTAACAAAAGAAAGACAGCAAAACAAAATAACAATACTGGAATATTACAAAAATTAAAGATGTATTGTCCCTTTGACTAATTCCACAAAAATAAAAAATAAAATATTTCGAAAAAAAGTGTGTCATTTTGAAGTATCATAATAGTTATTAACTTTCACCAAAAATTAGTCCAAAAAAAAATCATTTAACTGAAATACAGACGTTTTTTTGTTCAAAAAATAACTTTGACTTCCAGTCAAAGTTTTCGATCAAAACATATCTCATAATGAAACGCGCTTGTTTGGCTACTCTGTATGCATAATCATAAAACTTCCTCGCGATCTGTGTGAAAACACCTTCTCAACCGTGACGAATTAAAAAAATTCTTAATTAGCATCATGCATAATGCATACCCGTGGTTTGAGATCTTTGTTTACATTCGCTCGCGACGATTTTCCAGACGAAATGTAATCAAATTAATTTACCTGTTAATTACGTAAATTTGTTTTTTTTTGCTCGAATTTCCGACTTAATGTGAATAACTTTAATATTACTTTGATATGGCCAATTTAAATTTAGAATATTTTGACCTTCATTTTTTTGTGTTTCAAGGGACAATACATCTTTAACAGTATAAGGCCTACAAAGATTTATTATAAGATTTCAGTGTACTAAACAGTACATGAATGTTAGTAACAAAAAAAAGATGACAAAACAAAATAACAATACTGGAATATTACAAAAAATAACAGTATAAGGCCTACAAAGATTTATTATAAGATTTCAGTGTACTAAACAGTACATGAATGTTAGTAACAAAAAAAAGATGACAAAACAAAATAACAATACTGGAATATTACAAAAAATAACAGTAGGCCTACAAAGATTTATTATAAGATTTCAGTGTACTAAATGGTACATGAATGTTAGTAACAAAAGAAAGACAAAAAAACAAAATAACAATACTGGAATATTACAAAAAATAACAGTAGGCCTATAAAGATTTATTATAAGATTACAGTGTACTAAATGGTACATGAATGTTAGTAACAAAAGAAAGACGACAAAACAAAATAACAATACTGGAATATTACAAAAAATAACAGTAGGCCTATAAAGATTTATTATAAGATTACAGTGTACTAAATGGTACATGAATGTTAGTAACAAAAGAAAGACGACAAAACAAAATAACAATACTGGAATATTTACAAAAAAATAACAGTAGGCCTACAAAGATTTATTATAAGATTTCAGTGTACTAAACGGTACATGAATGTTAGTAACAAAAAAAAGATGACAAAACAAAATAACAATACTGGAATATTACAAAAAATAACAGTAGGCCTACAAAGATTTATTATAAGATTTCAGTGTACTAAATGGTACATGAATGTTAGTAACAAAAGAAAGACGACAAAACAAAATAACAATACTGGAATATTACAAAAAATAACAGTAGGCCTATAAAGATTTATTATAAGATTACAGTGTACTAAACGGTACATGAATGTTAGTAACAAAAAAAAGATGACAAAACAAAATAACAATACTGGAATATTACAAAAAATAACAGTAGGCCTACAAAGATTTATTATAAGATTTCAGTGTACTAAATGGTACATGAATGTTAGTAACAAAAGAAAGACGACAAAACAAAATAACAATACTGGAATATTACAAAAAATAACAGTAGGCCTATAAAGATTTATTATAAGATTACAGTGTACTAAATGGTACATGAATGTTAGTAACAAAAGAAAGACGACAAAACAAAATAACAATACTGGAATATTTACAAAAAATAACAGTAGGCCTTTATTATAAGATTTCAGTGTACTAAACGGTACATGAATGTTAGTAACAAAAAAAAGATGACAAAACAAATAACAATACTGGAATATTACAAAAAATAACAGTAGGCCTACAAGCATGTGAGTAAAAAACGTTGCTAATGTTCCTGTTGCAGGCATTACCTATTGCTATATTTAGAAATAAGACCATTTTAACTGTTTTTATATTTTGTTGTGCATTTATATTAGAGTCTCTATGTTGAGATTACAGGCAAAAATCAAACGACAAACATACATTTTTTGAATAAGAATTGAGTTAAGTAAGAAGAATATGTGCTACCTCAGACCTCAATGCCATAAACGAATAATGGATTAATAAATGAGTTGTAGATTATAATTAGGATGTATTGAGGAACAAAATATCTCAACTTAAATAATATGCCTATTTTTTTTTCTTACATTTTGAAATAAACTATGAATATTATTTTTCCATGAAAGAAATTGATCAAACAAGCCTTTATCAACTTCATTTATTACATTCTGTCCAATATACCCCAATATAATTTTGTTTAAACTGTTTTGAAAAATAATCCAAAGGTCAAAGTCCACTCTTGATTCCCCTTTTTATTAAAATCAAAAATGTTCCCCTGAAGAAATTCAACCTTGCTTGTCAAATGAACGCACCCTCTAATCCTTCCCCTTACCATACTAGACATAGACACAACTTTGTTGAATCTCACTGTGCTACTAAACGCCACTTCTCTAGCCCTGTTCTATATTTGATCCGATTGTTAAACAAACAATGCTTAAATCTAAATTAATGTTTGATGAATTGTTTATACAGTAGTGTTCAATTTTTTTGTACAGTACAGTTATGAATGCATTTTATAATGTCTATTTGTTGAATGAATATATTTTGATGTTTTTCACTTTTAATTCAATTTTAATTAAACTCAATTTAGTATGCTGCTATGTTTTAATGTTATTCATATGTTTTAATAAATACTAATGAATGAAAAACTTATTTGTTTGTAAGGATAGTGTTTTTTTTTGAAGGGGTAGATTTTAATATCAAATTGTACGTGCTAGCTATTGTTAAAAATGTATTGTATATTATAGGAGATCGAGTAATAAAGTTCTTCGATAATATTGCAGATAAAATGTAGACAAATTGTGATTGCGCCCTCTATAAAAAATAAAGTTTATCACCCCACCAGAAGAATGTCAGAAACAAGAAGTAAGTTTTGTTTCATTATTATCATACCATATCATATACGGAATTCTTTATACTGTATTGTTTTAATAGCAGGTCTTTATTTGGATCTTATATTCGTATCCTAGGCTATAGGGCCTAGCTAGCTAACAAACTATGCTAGGCCTAGGCTAGCCTAGGCATAGCCATCTACGTACTGTACTACACTACTACTATTAGGGGCCTACTAGCCTAGGGGCGCTAGTTCCGTTTCGCACCTGTCTTTTATTTTGACTCCAAATGTGTTAAGGAACTTTATCCTGAATACTACACCTTAGAATGAGACCTCATAAGTACTTTTAGTTTTACGATGGAGAATCACAGAAAAAGTAACAAATAAATCCTTTAAATTGATGAATTTAATTTCTTGCACATGGTTTGTGAATTTCACATACATAGGCCTAGGCTACTCCATGTTCAATATTGACGTTTCTATGGAGCGCCAAAAGAGCAACTATAATAGAGGGCTAAAAAGGCATTGGAATGCACATATTTAATGCATCTATTGGTGAAAATTACGTTCAATTTCAATATATTTTGTCAATGTTAATAGTAATACAACTAAAATGTTACTGTTGAAACTGTACATGGTTTTCGTTGACTTTTAAGAATAATAAATCGACAAATTCATCATCATAAGATGTACTGTAGGTTTATCGCCGTGGCTAAAGATACGGTACCATATCCTAACTTCCGTTTGCTAAAGGTACGGTAAAATTACATTACGTCATAATCAGCCAATGGGGTGCTGGTACGTGTGTGACGTCATTTTATAAGGACTTTGAATTTTTTTTCATATCGCGAAAACAGTGATCAACTGCATTTTCTTTATGCTTCATTTATCGCTATTATCGCCGTCGTGTGATGACAAAAACTAAATGTAGCCTACGTCTGTTATTATTGAAAAGCCAAAACATGTTGATTTTAATTCTAGAATACAGAAAACCGTTTCAAAAGAGGCCTATGCCTACTTACTATACCTCATTATGCGAGTTTGTGTAGGGAAAGCGGTGCCAGACTGGGGCCATGGAAGCTGCATGTGTTCGCTGATTTCTGTGACTCAGCCCTTGGGCTACTGTCTAAATTAAGTATTTGAGGGCCCCTTTATTGTCCGCATTTGCTTGTTGTTTATGGTCATTATCTGTAAACAAAGTAATTTGGCTATCAACATATCGGTTGTATAATGAAATAATATTTGAGATTGAGTGCATGTTTTAAACGCTTTATCCACCAACCACATGAAATTGCTCTATTACTACAGCATCGACGTATGTGTGGGACTTGCTGGATTTAAATCAATTGATCAAGATCATTGAGCGTGGTATCATTGGAATAACACAAATTAATGATTTCATCAGAGCTTGCAAATCTAGTTGATGAGTTTGAAAGCCAACATTTAAAGAGAGATGATATCCCGATTAATGAAGAATGCTGCAATTCGCACAAAGGTGTTTGTTGGTCATGGCATGATGAAATTGGACAGAAAATGTTTGAGGCATTGGTAAAAGTCTTGTAGAAGGCAAACAGTCTATATGGGATCCTAAGAAAAATACGAATATTGGCAAAAAATATATATGACGGTGAATACAGGTGACAAACTTATCAAAGTAAAAGAGGACTCCTATAGAGATTATTTGGCGGTGAAATGAGGTATTGCAGTACTTTTGCCAATTTGTTTTTGAACAAGCTTGTTGGGATCGCAGATCAGTCTGTGGAAGTTTGATGGATACAGTAGTAAAAAACGAAGGAAGGCTAACTCACTGTATCGCATTCAAGATTAGAAATATTTCATTGAAGGACTTTGGCAGAGTTAGTTGTTTATGAGATGTTTTAATATGAAGAAGTGTACTGTCAGTACTATAGACCTCCTGATGGTCAACATTTTGTGTTAATCACCATGTTGTTGTCTTAAGCATATCATTTTGTGTATTTCAATCTAATTTTATTTAACTTACATACGTTTTAATAAGAAATTTAACACATTTTTAAAAAATGGTGGCCATTTTGTGTTAATCACCAATGTTGTTGTCATAGGCATATCATGTTATGTGATTTCAATCAACGTCATAACTTGCACATGTTTTAATAAGAAAATTTAATCCATTTTTAAAAAATGGCGACCATTTTGAAATTCAAAATGGCAGACTAATGAATATAGGTTTATAATAATTCTTATATAGCAGAGAACCCATATGGACTTAAAAAATATTATTCATAATGGGTGTTACTTTGTCCAATATGGTACATTTATTGGATATTTTACGTATTGGCGGCCATCTTGGATTTGACACCTTTAAGCTTTTTTAAAAAAATGGCAACATATTTTTTTCATTACTTTGCATCCTAAAGACACTAAATCAGCTGGAATTTTGCTTTTAACAAAAAAATGACACGAAATTACATAGTGGCTACATTATATTGTACTGTTACAAATTTATATGATAAAAAATCTAATACAAAAACTGTATTTCACAATTATCTCACAACATGGGTAATCTCCGTTAACAACGTACGCAACATGAGTTTGGAATCAACTTGATCTCATGAATATTAATGACTAAAGCCAGTGAGCTTCCCTAAGCTGCTAAAAAAGAAATTCCATGAATTTACCCTGAATTGTATATGAAATTGTATTTTTTTTATTTCTTGTTATTACTTTATCATTTTGACATGTTTATATTGTAGACAATAATAGTTTTTTTGTAGTAATTAAATGATATTTAAAAGCAATTTAAAACCCCAAATCCCCCTTTTTAAATGCCTCGTCAGCCAATCTAAAGGAAATGTTTCTGTATAAAATGTATACAACATGATTGCATGGCCAAGGTCATCGGCAAAATTTTTGTGGTACTGATATCAAATTTTATTATTAAAATGTTTGGAGGATTGTGGGGTCAAATGATATTCAATTAAACTTTCAGATTGCATATTCTTATGAGGATAGGCTGTTAAATGTGATTCGAAAATCAACTGTTGTCACGCCGTCTTTAATTGCTGCCTTCTGAAATAGTTTAGGCCTTTATGTTTGTCATAATATATGAATGTTTATGAGTGGAATGGTACAAATAATTACATGGGGTGAAAGATGGAGGACTATATAAAAAAAAATAGAACAACATTTTGATCTTTCAACGAATTAAATTATTTGTTCTACTGCACAAAAATAAAACTTTCATTGTTTGACAACACACCTATCTTTAACAAGAGGCTATGACATTAAAAAGGCAGCACTCTAATTTTAAACAGGGAGTAAAACAATTATAGACAGTGCACACTACAGGTTAATGAAACGTGATCAACAAGAGCGTCAATTGTGTGATTGTTCACTATGTAACAAAAATGAATGCACAAAAATGAAATTGCAGTACTCGCACACATATAGCCACATTGCACTCTTGATGACTTCATTAGGAGAGCAATAGAACATTAGAACATTTATTTTTTACATGTGTTTCCAGGACTTTTTTAGGACAGTTATGAATAAGTAAAAATAAAGTACAACACATATGTAGTTGGTTCTGCATCAGACTATTTAAAGACCCATTCCCTACAATTTTTGACGTTTTGTAAAAATAATGCATATATATTACTTTAAAAACATTAAACTAGGTTATTCCTTGTGTTAGATGTACATTTATGGTAATTTATGATAAAATGAGATATAACATGCACTACCTAAGTAGGTTGCGGTGAATGTCCTCTTGTGGACGGACTTTAGGCCTAGCCTAGCTAGACTTAGTTTTTGTAGGCCTAGTTGGTAAACAGCAGTAACGTACAAACATTGTACGCTAGCTATATACCTAGCCTGACGTCTAGTTGTTGCTACGCACGTGTAGGCTAAAATATAATGAAAATATGCTTATTTTTCAAATTAATATAGATCATCAGAATGCCCGGTGAACCTATTTTTCATTTCATTTTCTGTGTAGTGTATGTATCATATTTATGATTTATTATGAAACAAAGAGAAAGAAAGTTGATTAAGTCATCAGTAATTGCATATTAAATTTACAAAAATTAATTTCGACAATTAAACAATGACATTTTCTTGGGCCGAAGCAACAAACTAATCATTAACATTCTTTTTTAAAATGTTCATATATTAAAGATTTATAAAAAAATATTTAAAGATGTCATTGCGATATGTAATAATCGATCTGCACCAAAGTGGTTCTGCATCAAAGTGGTTCTGCATAGTAAATACACAGAGGAATCTTTCTTCAAATTTAATGTAGTTGTGCATGGCTTGGTGGTCTGCGGACGTGTCTAAAGCATTCACGATACCGAGATCGAGTCTCACCTTTGAAAATGAAACCAAACAAGATTATTTTGTTATTTTCCGTATTATTTGTTAATTTTATTTCTTAGTGTATAAATTATACACCTGATTTATAATGAAATCTATAGAAATTATGCTTTATTATGTAACAAGGGAGGTTTGTGACATATACGGATCTTTGTTTTTATGCAAGAGGCTCGATGTGCAGTGATGATACCGGCTATTGTGCTCGTGCAACCAATATCCTATCTTTCATATATTATAAATAGACCTAATTAAAGATCATGACAAAATCAATATATCTTTTAAAAATCAATTATTATTTAAATCAATGCATATAACTTATAATTTATCATAGTGATGAATTAAATCTAATCATATTTTTAACCATTCAAAGACGAAAAAAGTTATGCACACTGAATAATCACACGTAAAGCCACACGCGTCAAGCGTCAAATCGAAGCGAGTCGCGTGAAGCTTGAAAAAGTTGGACCTTTGCGAACAAAGTGTCGCAATCTTAGTATGTTCGCGTCACGCATAATTTCCGCCATTTCCCGTTCGATCTGGGCGTATAGCTATCTAGCTAGTAGGCATAGGCCTAGAGGTATTAACAAAAAAGCTAGTTAGGCCTAGCCTATGAGTATTTACAAATCTCCAATTCACTTGTATTTTCCAGTACACGTATTACAATATATCCACTGAAAAGGCATTTGGTTTGGTGATTTTTATTTTCAAGTACACCTTTTGTCATAAAAAGACAAGAATACTTGTGAATTATGGGCACAAAATTTACGTTGCTGACACAATATTCATGAACAAATTATTTTCATCTGACTGATGACATCACATATAGTCCTACAATCCTTGTGATTTGATTGGTCAAATTGAAGCAAATTTGCAAGCGAAAGCGAAAAAGTTGCCCATGGAGCAACTCTAGCGAATTCACGCGCGGAGCCTTCGCTAGGTTGAGAATCGAATGACGCCTACAAGTTTGATTTGATGTTCACACTGAAATCGTCCATCACGACAATATTGCGGTTCGATTTGCGTGTAAATTGTTCAGTGTGCAACGACCTTTAATAATATCTAAAAAATTGTAGAGAATAGGACTTTAATCTTACTAAATCTTATTCCTATATAATACATTCACAATATACAACAAAAGTTTTAAACTATTTCAAGTTCATCTACTTTGTGTGTATCAATCTATACAAAGTTGTTACACTGGAAAAAAAAAAATCCAGTAACCTTACTTTTCCTGTATTTGTCATCACTGATTTTCACCACAATATTATCAAAGAATTTTTTTATGAAAGGTCAACGTATAATTTAAAATAATATTTGTTCATATTTTGTCAGAAGGCTTTAATATTAATTAGATTAACAAAATTATTTTTGCAGATCTTCATGACATCACGATCACTTTACATTGTTGTGTTTGATCTCAGTAAACCCTTGGATGATCTTGCTACTTTCATTGATTCCACTGGAGTAAGTATTTCTAGAACATGGCGGCAGTAAGGCATTGTGATTGAAAAATTCTTCTAATTGATAAGAGCATGCATTTTATGCATTAAAAACAGTTTGACTATTTTACAATATTTTATTTCATACCTTCCAAATAAGATGTAATAATGAATGTTTTTAAAAACTAAACATTTTAAGTTTAACTTTGATCAAGTGTTCTTATATATTTTTTTTACAGAAAAAGTGTAAACATCATTGGACCAATCTCCAGTTCATATTATCTTACATCCTGTCAGTTTATTCTCATAGTCGTATTGTGGAAGAAGATAAAGGGAAGGGAGTTCACAAACCAACTATCCTTATTGTGGGTACACATAAGGGTAAGCTTGGTTGGACAAAAAAAAACCAAAATTCTGAGGTAAATACTCAATGCAACCAAGAATACATTGCAGGTCTATAATAAGCAAATGAGGAAATCTGTAGTGTATCAATAATTAATTTGATTACTTAAGTCTAGTCAATTACTAGAGTAAGCCCATGTATCTATCATATCATATCATATCATATCATTTATTTCGCCAATATACAGAACAGTACAAAAAAAAAAAACAATACAAAAGTAAGTCAATGAGGCCGGATAACCTAAAAGTTTTAAATAAAAATAACCGTTGAGAGGCTTTCCACATCGAAATACTTACATAAAATGAATAATACATGGATTCCATTAAAATTGAGATAAAAATATAAAATTCAGAAATGAATTTTTATAAAAAATTGTTAATTTAAAAAGATAGAATTAAGAAAATCTTTAAAATATACATAAATATATATGTTCAGTTTCAAACAGATTGGTAAAATATTTCTTAAGGCTATGCTTAAAACAGTTTATATTAATTAATAGTTGGTCACAGAGATCATAAAGAATTTGTTAATATTAATTTATGAATTTTTTATTATTAGGCAAAAAAGGTATTTGAAAAGCTTCGAAAAGCAATTAAAGAGAAACTGTATGAAGTACATGTGCATAATCATTATTTTACCATCGAAAACAGTAAAGAAACAACAGATGAGAGCTTTAGTGAACTCAAAAAGGTTATTGATGGGTTTATGTCAGATTTAGAAAAGGAGGTTCCTTTAAAGTGGATGCGTTTTCGATGTGGCATAAATCTAAAGAGAGAAAAATACTTTTCTTTGTGTCCTGTTGATGAGGTAAATTTATGTTTTTTCAGAATAAAAATGTATTTAAAATAATGATATCGAAAAAAGTATAAACAAAAGAATCTTCCCATTATTAAAATTATTAGTAAATATAATAATGTTGATTGGTAATATGGCCCTAACGATGTCAGAAAGAATCATGAGCCAGACAACTTGACAACCTACAGTAGTAATATTACATGGAATATTCTCCGCAATGTTGCCATTCTGTAAGAACAATTGTATAAAAAATGTCTATTCCTCAGTGAGAGTAATGCTGTCTTTCAGATCCAACATTTTCAAGTAAATGACAAAAGTAACAGTATTCACGCAAAACTTTTTTATATGGTAATTGTACCTCAAAAGATTTTAAAATTAATAATGTTATAAATATATACCTACCAATGATTTCATATTTTATTTAAATTTGAATAGTAATAATATTTTTCTTTAGCTTAAAATGCTTGCAAGTGAGAATGGTATTGCAGATGAATCAATCCTCCTTAACTTCCTGTATGATCTTGGTGAAATTATTTACATGCCTGACAAGGAATTATTAAGAGATAAAGCAGTGTTAGATCCGATGCAGCTGGTTAAAATTGTTACTGCTTTTGTAACAGTCATTTCACCAAAATCTCCAGTAAGTAGGTTCATAAAAATGTTAATGCAGTGTTCCTTGGGGAAATAATAGGCACATGTGAATTCCAATAGGCACATGTGAATTCCTATAGGCACTGTAGTATCAAAAGCAATATCTGACAGTTACATTATAGTTTAACATTGTGTGGTATATTGTACATATCAGATGTGAAAGTATTTATTTATTTTTATTTTAGTATTTTATAAGTATTTATCTATATTCTTCTAACATTATTCCTGTATCCCCTTCAGATTCTAAATTGTTTGATAACTTAATAAACACAAAATTGTAAGTATGGCTAATTAGTTTTTTTTTTTTTTTTTTAGCTTCCCATGTTTAGGAAAGCTTTTGATAATCTTGACAAGGGCATACTTGAGGAAGACTTGTTGCGAGAATTATGGAAAAAGCGTGAAGTTGACGACGGAAAGAATTTTGAGTTTCTTGTAGCACTGATGATTCAATTAGGTTTCATTTGTGAGAGGACGACGTCCAGCAGACACGATGTGACAAGTACATCTACAGTAGGTTTTGTTCAGTTATATTTTCTAACATATTTTGCATACAAGATTGTGTAAAAAAAATTTGTTGGTGAAATTTTACATCAAATTTCAAAATATTTGTAGGGTTATGACATATTTAGATTAAACTTTCTGCTGAAGATGTTTTAACATGTACAGGTAATGATCTTCATTTTCTTATTAAAAGAAATGGCATTTTACAAATCAACAATTTCAGGGATCTGTTGAAAAGCGGTCATTTTATGTGCCGCTACGCCTTGCTTTCAAGACATCCAGTGAAGTGACACCAGTGCCTGATGATTCACAATCTATCAGTGTCTATTATGACTTTAAGGGATATCTGCCAGATGTATTGTTTCCATACATGATTATTGATTTCCTCAACAAATTTCAAAAGAAAGGAGTTGACCCAATACTCTTGTATAATCATGCTGCACTTTACTTCGACCAAGATCATCATGTGACCTTATCTCTTGTCAAATTTGTGACTACGGACGATGAAAGAAAGTTCTTGTTAAAGGTACTGTATCATATAATTTGTTGTGAATAAGTCATAATTTAATCTAAACATAAACTCAAATTAGATATCAAAACATCACGTTTCTTCTTTTTTTTTCAGGTGACTATTAAAAGAACAAATGCTCCTAATGAAATAAGTAATGAGGAACCCTCTTCTGAAGCATGTAAAGAGGTTTGTTATCATTTCATATATCAGTTTGGAGAACTATATGATTTTTGATAGATATTTTGTTGATATCTAGATTTTTGTAACATGACATAGTTTAAATTTGAGGTTTAATTTTGACTTTGGTGTTTTCAATAATAAAACACAGCCATCTAATCTATAATATTGCTAAAATTAAAATCTACCACTTGTAGAATTAAACTTGATGTGGAATATAATTTTTAATTTTTATTGACTTCAATTAACATTATTAATTAAATATGATTTATTATTGACAATTGGTTTATATAAAATTACATCTTTAAAAACTTAATGATATAATCTTCATATGATATAAATTTAAAGTACAAGCAACTTAAAGTACAGTTGTCAAAACTAGTTGTAATTCATTTTTCACTAAAATAGCTGCCAATCAATAGCATGCCTACACACTATGAATTGTTATTACTTTGAGACCAAATTATAAATTTGCAATTAAAACTTTAAAAATTCAATAAGGTCTTTGGTTAAGGACAAGAACCATATTTTGACAACGTATTAGGGATGTACATATGATTTCAGAACAATTGCGAGATTTATGATATCAGCATGCGCACGCTTGCAAGTGTGCTTAGAAAAATCACTGTTGTTAACATACAAGAGATAGTTACCTGTCATTTCAATTGCTAATTTGATCTGCATTAGGCTAAAATTTACCAAAATGTTTAGTCTGTTATTTGAAGAAACAAAAAATTCAACATTTATATATTTTTTTTACGATTTATTTAAAAAGTGTGTTTACTAGAAATGTTTGTTCTTTGCTGTATATTATAGCCAAATACAAATAAATAATTGTTTTTCCTATACCTGGTAATACCGAGTATGCGCAGTTCAGTTTGTTATATTGGTCAATTGCGGTTAACTGCTTGTTCTTGGAAATCAACATTTAATTTGTATTTTTAGGTTTTGTTAACAATCCAGAAGTCATTTGAACCTTCTAAAGATGGTGGTAGAAGAGGGATTCAATATGAGAGATGCATACTTTGTGATGTATGTAGTGATGGATCAGAAAAGAAGCACATTCAAAATCTTGATGACTTCCAGTACGAGAAATTGACATGCTCCAAAACTGGCATGTCTGTTACGATGGATGTTAAACGTTACAAGCAGCTTTTTGTAGGTAAGAGTAATAACAGACAAGTTTATTTTCATTTATTTATTTGACCAATAAATAACAACAGTGTATAAACAAATAGACTGAGTCAGCAATTGCTAAACAAGATTATGATAACTTCTAGAGTCAGCAGTCCCATCGTCTTAAAATTAAATATATCTATAATAATAATAGTCAAATGACAATGTGTAAATTATCAAAATGATTGACACAGTACTCATATTCAAAACATGATCTCATTATCGCGTCGAGCATAGCTCATCAACGAAAGTTACATATTTTTTAGTTGTATGAAAAAATGTCTCTGGCAGCTTCAGCAACTTCTTTCTTACGGGGCAAATATCATACTGTTAGACCACAGACACCCTCACAATCAGTGGAGACTAACTCATGGCAGTCTTAATAAATATTCTAGGATTGGCATTATTATATCTATACTCTCACAAGAGAATTGTTAGAGGTTAGGAATTGGACTAGAATGTGAGAGGCATGGGTTTGTATACTAGGCAACATGCTTTAGTCTCATTCTATAATCCTTTAGACGGGATATAAAGCTGTTGGTCCTGTGTACATAAATGTAAATGTCTACTATAAAAATCATGGTACACTTTTTAAAAGGCACAAGGACATTGTTCAGATGGATTCATTCATATATGTAATATTTTGAACAATGCATCAATAGATAGAAGTTCTAAAGATTTTCACACCTATAACATTTCTAAAAGCGGGAAACAAAACACACACACACAAAATGTATGTATAGACATAAGGATACAGACAATTTGGAAGGCACAAACACACACACACAAAATGTATGTATACACATCTGAAAGGATACAGACAATTTCCAAAAGTAGTTTAGCTTTTCAATTTTTAGTAATGTAAGTTTTATTTCTATTGAAAGAGTAAGTGCTTATTTTAAGAATAAAATATTTCCGTATATTTTATATACTTTCAGTTGTAGTCTAAAAATAAAAGAAAAAAAACCCCTTTTTTAAACATTTTTGTTTTAAATTGTAGTGAACAAAATTGAACTATACAATCATGACATCTCTCAAACTAACAAAAGCTATGACATTTTAAAAACATTTTTGTTTTATTTCAGAGAACTGGTACAAAGTTATAACAGTGTTTAGTTTTCTAATTGGAGTTTTTGCGGTCTTCATAAATATACTTGATGGACCAGCAAGAATAGCAACTTGCATTGGTGTTTTTGTATTAACTCTGGTTGGATTCTGGTGTCTACATCATCAATTGTCCAAGTCCTGTACTCAGGAAGGTTATAAATCAATGGATGTTAAACGTTACAAGAGGCTATTTGGAGGTAAAAATAATGAGACAAGAAGATTACTTAATTTGTCATATTTTACACAAAAAAAAAACCAATAAGTACAGTAACAACATTACAAAACAAATGAATTATTGATAATCTATATAATCTATTACAACATGCTGCTATTAGCTGTGATATCTTCATTCCTCTTACCAGTAGTAGTACTATCAGAATCATTATTGATAATCTATACATTGTTACAACATGCTGCTGTTAGCTGTGATATCTTCATTCCTCTTACCAGTAGTAGTACTAGTAGAATCATTATTGATAGTCTATACATTGTTACAACATGCTGCTATTAGCTGTGATATCTTCATTCCTCTTCCAGTAGTAGTACTATCACAATCATTATTGATAATCTATACATTGTTACAACATGCTGCTATTAGCTGGGATATCTTGTAAAGCAAATAAACATTTGTATTTTATTTGCAGGCAAAAGTGGACCAAAAGAAATAAAAGGAATTGAAACAGATCAAGGTAATTGATTGAAATATATGTTGAGTGAAAAGTAGAGTGAAGAGAGAAAATAAAAACAATTTAAATATTTCAAACTAGTTTTGATCAAAATTGGGGGAAACAATAATGATCATCGTCAAACTAATTTTCTGTCATTTTATTTGCAGGAAACACAATGGCAGATTCTGAATCTTTGAACAGATTTCGAGACCTTAAATCTGATCTTAATAGATGCTTTGATGGTGAAAGATACCATATGATAAGATTCCTCTTATTTGATGACTTAAGATTAAGTTATGTTACAAATCTAGATTTTATTGGACATGACTTACTCAATGCACTTTACGACAAAGGTGTAATCTCACCAACTAAGGTTAGCATTCTTTTGGAGATTACAAAGCTATCGGAAATCAAGAAAGCTGAAGATATTGTAATACAATATATGAAAGACACCAAAGTTCAGGACAGGTCTGATACAAAGTTGTCATCTTACAGAAAGCGACTGTTTACAGCTATGTTAGATATCCACCCAGATGCATTCCAAAGAATTATTTCACACTATGAATTGAGAAAACATAACTTCTCCAATGTTTGGGATGCAGTTCTCCATCTGGAGATTGAGGCAGAATTAGCAGATGATCCAGACAAAATAAAAAGTTTTGCTCGTCATCTAAGCAAAAAAGCAAGAGACATACTACTTGGTAATGATATGTTAATAACATTACTAACTTTACTCTTATTTAAGAACTGTAATAAAATATATTGTTATTGACTCGTTCATTCTTTAACCAGTTTACATTATAATTTAACCAAAATTAAATTTGGTTAAATTTTAATCATTAAAATTAGTAATGTCATTAACTGATTATTTACAGGCAATAATGAGAAGAAATAAGACAGCATCATCAAGTCACCAATGTGAACCAAGTGAAGGTAAATTATTCATAAATATTATGCAAGATTGGGAGATAAACATAAAAATTACATGATTTTAGTATGATTATTGACAAGATGATAATGACCAAGTAGTAATGAGGATTACTATGAAATTTATGATTTAAAACACAAAGAATATATTATGTAGAATATTAATATAGGAATAAAAAAATAAGAGTGAGTAGTTTTGTTTTATACTATAGTTGTTTCTAAAAGCTGATTATAGATAGGAAATCATTGAATTATAATTATTATGTTATATCATCATATTCAAACAATGATTATGATTATTAAACAATAATTATAAAAATGCTGAATTTGTTACTTAAAATTGGAAATGATTTTGTGTTTTTTCGTGAATTTTTATTCATAAATCTTATCTACTTAATTTATTTCCTGAAATTGGAAATGATTTTGTGGTGTTTCATGAATTATACTGCAATCATATTCAAATAATGATTATGATTTCAACAATGATTATGATGCTAATCTATTGAATTTATTACATTGGAAAATATTGTGGTGTTTTATGAATTTATATTTATTATTCATATTCTTAAAAAAACAATTACAATTTCCACAATAATTATGATAACTGTTATACTAAATTTATTGATACTGTTTTTCATTCGTATAGA
The DNA here is from genome assembly GCF_963402885.1 of Antedon bifida. Classification (NCBI taxonomy): domain Eukaryota; kingdom Metazoa; phylum Echinodermata; class Crinoidea; order Comatulida; family Antedonidae; genus Antedon; species Antedon bifida. The sequence goes on along the minus strand of NC_136228.1, from coordinate 15,353,085 downwards.
TCTCTCAGAGGATGATGATGAAGACTTAAGTCACCGACTTAGCCCAATGATGCAATAAACATGGACATTCTATTCATACAAATGTTAGATGGCGTTAAAGTGTTGAAAACTGGTACCAGTACAATCTACCTGTGAACTCTTTTATCTGCCAATTGAGTAGTGATTTGGTTGCAATGTAATGTTAGCGTGTCATACCTCAATGTACAAAAGCATACTGTAGATTCCCTGATATCCCAGGATTAAAACACACTAGTTATTGTCTGTGGTGTTTTCTTTCCAAAAACAAATTGCTGTCCCCTTATAATAGGATTAAATCAACCATTTGGCACTCTCAAACGTGTCCCTTTAATAGGGTTGTCCCCTGATTAGGAGTTGGCTGTAGTGTTGAAACATATATTTCCCCTCGTTTTATGAGAAAGTGTCCCCTGAATAGGGGTGTCCTAAAGAAGGGGTTTACTCCAGTAGTAAAGAGGAGGGGTGTGTCCCCTGAATAGGGGTGTGTCCCCTGAATAGGGGTGTCCTAAAGAAGAGGTTTACTCCAGTAGTAAAGAGGAGGCGTTCTACTGTTGAAAGATTTATTATAAGATTTCAGTGTACTAAACGGTACATGAATGTTAGTAACAAAAATAAGATGACAAAACAAAATAACAATACTGGAATATTACAGAAAATAACAGTAGGCCTACAAGCATGTGGGTATAGAACATTGCTACTGTTCCTGCAGGCATTACATATTGCTATATTTAGAGATAAGTCCATTTTAACTGTTTTTATATTTTGTTGTGCATTTATATTAGAGTCTCTAGGTTGAGATTACAGGCAAATCTTTTATTTTTGATTTATGTAAGTGATATTGTAAATAATATTTCTTCTTCACTTTTTCAATTTGCTGATGATCACACATTATCACGTCCTATTTATAACAATAATGATTGTAAATTGCTTCAAAAGGATTTAGATTTAATTGCTAAATGGGCAAATGTAAACAAACTTCCCTTAAATCCTGTCAAATGCGCCGTAATGCATGTTACAAGATGTAAAGAGATAGTTAACTGGGATTATACCATAGAATCAGACAATATTCCTAAAGTTACAGAATTCAAATTTCTAGGTGTTTATGTAAATAGTTCGTTGTCTTGTCATACACAAGTTAATTATATATGTTGTAAAGCAAGCAGATTGCTTGGTTTCATTTCAAAATGTAGTAAAAATATGTCCTGGTTAGCTATGTTGAACTTATACAAAGCTCTATTACTTCCAGTGGTTACCTACTGTTGTTCAATGTGGGCACCATTTGAGAAATCATATATTAATAGAATAGAAAGTATACAAAGGAAAGCAACAAGGATAATAATGTTTAGAAAGGAAGGTTCCTGGGACACATCTTATTTTCATAGGTTGAAAGTGCTTGAATTATTATCTATTGATGACTTGTTTAAATTACATAGACTTTCATTAGGATTTAAGGTGTTGAAAGGTTACTGTCCCCATTCTTTCAATGAGTATATTAAAACTAGTGAAAGATGTCCGGGTAGGCTTTTACGTTGGAATTCGAAAGGCAATACTTTTCACAATTCTGTATTTGTTTCCTTTCCTAGACTATGGGAGCAAATACCAAATGACATAAAAGATTCACAAACAATTTCAATATTTAAGGCGGCTCTAACAAAACACTATATTTCATGTTATGTATAATTTATTTGTATTTTTCTTGTATATGGTTTTATCTTTAACTGATTGTATTGTATGGAGTGAGTGCAGAATCTGTTTGGGCTTTAGCCTATTCTCATTCCTGGTTATTTTTACATTGATGACCGAATAAATATTATTATTATTATTATTATTAAATCAAACGACAAACATACATTTTTTGAATAAGAATTGAGTTAGGTAAGAAGAATATGTGCTACCTCAGACCTCAATGCCATAAAAGAATAATGGATTAATAAATGAGTTGTAGATTATAATTAGGATGTCTTGAGGAACAAAATATCTCAAATTAAATAATATGCCTATTTTTTTTTCTTACATTTTGAAATAAACTATGAATATTATTTTTCCATGAAAGAAATTTATCAAACAAGCCTTTATCTACTATCCAATTAAGAGATCCAATTTTGTTTAAAATGTTTCTTCTGTTTTGAAAAATAATCCAAAGGTCAAAGTCCACTCTTGATTCCCCTTTTTATTAAAAACAAAAATGTTCCCCTAAAGAAATTCAACCGACAACATTATAGTACAGTACAGTAAATGGACAGAGTTTAAATATTAAAAATAAAGAGGAAAAAACACCTAGGAACTGGAAGTAGTCGGAATGTCTTCCAATTTTTTTTTTTAACTTCAGAGAACCAGTTAATTATATAGTTTGTTAATTTATTTTTTTATATACAGAATTACAAAAACAAAACGAACAAAAACATATGCAAATGAGACCAGGTAAACGGCGGAACAGAATCAGAGCCATATATATATAAAGTCGTAACTATATATATGGCTCTGAACAGAATTAAATCCTTGCACCCTCTAATCCTTACCATACTAGACACAATTGTTGAATCCCACTGTGCTACAAACGCCTCCTTCTCTGTTTCATATTTGATCCGATTGTTAAACAAACAATGCTTAAATCTAAATTAATGTTTGATGAATGAATTGTTTATAGTGTTCAATTTTTTTTTACATTACTAAATTATATTATTATATGAATAAATTTTATAATGTCTATTTGTTGAATGAAATGTTTTATATTTTGATGTTTTTTCACTTTTAATTCAATTTTGTAAATTAAAACTCAATTCAGTATGCTGCTATGTTTTAATGTTATTCATATATTTTTTAATAAATACTAATGAATGAAAAACAATCATATTTGTTTATTTGTAAGGATAGTGTTTTTTTGAAGGGGGAGATTTTAACATCGAGGAGATCATTATATCAAATTGTACGTGCTAGCTATTGTTAAAAATGTATTGTTTATTATAGGAATAATATTATTCATTTCACCAACCCGCCGCCGGAGATCGAGTAATAAAGTTCTTCGATAATAATATTGCAGCGATAAAATGTAGACAATTGTGATTGCGCCCTCTATAAAAAATAAAGTTTATCACCCACACCACACGGTTTATACAAAAGAATGTCAAAAGCAAGAAGTAAGTTTTGTTTCATTATTATCATACCATATCATATACGGAATTCTTTATACTCTATTGTTTTAATAGCAGGTCTTTTTTTGGATCTTATATTCGTATCCTAGGCTATAGGCCCTACCTAGCCTAGCTAGCTAACAAACTGTATGCTAGGCCAGGTCTCTAATAAGGCCTCTAGGCCTACTAGGCCTAGCGCGCCTATAGGCTAGTCTAATCTGGGGGGAACAGACGATCGGGACCACGGACGATCGGGCCCAAGACGACCGTGCCCACATTTTGCGGGCCCGATCGTCTTACCAGTTGGTCCCGATCGTCCAGTATTTTCAGAACCACGTTTGTCCCGATCGTCTTACCAGTTGGTCCGATAGTCTTTTGTGTTATACAAAATAATGTCCCACATTTCATTCCTAGAGCTTAGGTGTCAACATGCTTTTCTTGCGTAAATTAAGATTTTAATTAAAAAGGTTAATTAGATTTTTCTGATTTTATCAAAATTTTCCCCTAATTAACACTACTGCTAGGGATAACGATGTAAAATTAAAAGTTAATATTTTTCAAACAAATTATACATTGCCTGTTAGTATTTTGTATCAATATTATAATAAAGAAAGAATTATGAAAATATGACTTGTAGTTTTCAAAATATAGGGTTTAAAACATCGTCGAAAATGATCGTTTTTAGCCACGAACGATGTAAACAAATTGCGCCCACAGTCGACAATTGTATGAAATAGTCATTTTTCGTAAAAATAATTAAATAAAATCACGGTTTTAAGTAATATAATTTGTATATCAACATTGTAAAATTCAATAAAATATGATATTACTTATTTATTATATAAAAAAAAGTGTTAATTTAACCTCATTCGAAGAATTTCAATGCATTATTTTCACGTGTAATTGGACAGGCCTTAGACCATGTGACTTCACGGCGCTCGCGAGAAAATGATTCCGCTGTGTGTTGATTCGCGTCAACCAAACAAAGGGCGAGAATCCAAAATCGTTCAACCGTGAGACCTGCGGAGCGGTCTAATGCAGAGGTTTGATTGGCTTGCAATGACATCATACCACAAAATGGCGTTTTTGTAGTTGAGCCCCTCGGAATTTTCCAAAAATTATTTTAAAAATGGACAAAACGGATATTTTTCATGGTATATGGGTTGTTACTATGAAATATTCGAATCATAAAGGCCTCATATCGGGATAAAACTGTTTTTTTAGCACTTAAAATTAATATTTTTCTTAGTAACAAGCACATGGTATGTGGAACTATATTAACTTGGTGTAGGAATAAAAAACATTTTGAGGTCATAAGAGGCTCAACTACAAAAATAAGGTTGAAAATGGTAGGTCATTGAGTCTTCCGAGGGTTTCGTAGTAAACAAAAGCTATACGCACTAGGCGATAACGATCTTTTAACCACTCTATTCACATTTTTGGTTGAATGAAATAGAAATAAAAAATACTTGATCTTATAGAATAATAGGTAAATAAATATTTACTCAAAAAGATATTTTCATGAATAATTTATTTTCAGAATAATTACCTAATGAAAAAGTGTTTACCAAAGTAAAAAAACACCGCGTCAATGACATTGCGCGCATAGTAACGTGCGCACTGTTTAATCGTGGTAATGAAAATGGAGTCAGCTCTCGGTATCCCTACTACTGCTGGTTTTAAGAATTTCTTACCAAATAATCTCGATTTATGAATAAATTAAATGTGATTGATTTTAATTGTTATTATTGTGTTGTATGTATTCCCGTATTTAATTTTTGCTCTATACAGTGTGATATAACTTGACTTCTCTCTCGCGACAAAATTAGTAGCACATGCGTGAAACCTGATTCGGTAATACATATTTTTCTGACTTCAAATCGAATAATGATTTTTTAAAATTTTCCGAGAATGTTTTGGGCCCGATCGTCTTATTCATTGGGCCCGATCGTCTGGGCCGGATCGTCTCTGGTCCCGATCGTCTTTCACTCTTGATGGGCCCGATCTGGGCACGATCGTCTCACGATTTGGGCCCGATCGTCTTGAAGTGGGCCCGATCGTCTGATAACCGTCTAATTTAGGCTTAGCCATCTACGTACTACACTACTAGGCCTAGAGGGACGCTAGTTCCGTTTCGCACCTGTCTTTTATTTCGACTCCAAATGTGTTAAGAAACTTTATCCTGAATACCACACCTTAGAATTAGACCTCATAAGTACTTTTAGTTTTACGATGGAGAATCACAGAAAAAGTAACAAATAAATACTTTAAATTGATGAATTTACAGACGTGTTTCTTGCACACGGTTTGTGAATTTCGCATACTACATGTTCAATATTGACGTTTCTATGGAGTGCCAAAAGAGCAACTATAATAGAGGGCTAAAAAGGCAGTGGAATGCGCATATTTAATGCATCTATTGGTGAAAATTACGTTCAATTTAAATATATTTTGAAAATGTTAATACAACTAAAATGTTACTGTTGATACTGTACATGGTTTTCGACAAATCTACAAATTCATCATCATAAGATGTACTGTAGGTTATATACCTCAATGATCTAAATAATATCCCTCTTTATAGTCCTGGGCATAGACCAATTAGATGCTGATTTAGGGTCGTTTAATGTTCTTTGAAAACAGCACATTATCGGCAGTAACATGTAACAACATTTTTATTGACAAAAAAATTGTGAATTAAAACGTGTATTTCATAAATAGATGCATTAAAAGTAGACGCATTCCACTGAATTTTTAACCCTCTATTGTTGCTCTTTTGGCGCTCCATAGAAATGAAAAAAATGAACTTTGTGTATGCGAAATTCGCGAACGGTGTGCAAGAAACACGTCTGTACAATCGTCAATTTAAAGGATTTATTTGTTACTTTTTATGTGATTCTTCTTCATACAAGTACTTATGAGGCCCCAATTCTAAGGTGTGGTATTCAAAATAAGTTTGGAGTCGAAATAAAACAGCTAGGGCCAGGCCTGGCCTAGGCGATCGGGGAGCCCAATAATGTTGTAAGACGATTGGGACAAGAGACGATCGGGCACAAAATAAAAATGTAGGGTCTCACAACTAAATGACAACTCAAACAAATTTTTGTGCTCCCGCAGCCATTTTGCAGAGATGACCAGCTGAGAAAAAAAACGGAGAATATATCACAAGAATGAGTAATCTGCAATTTTTGCATTAGAAATTTGTAACAGAGCGTGGATGCCCACCCTCATGAGAGCGGATTTATACAGACTAAAGAAGACTTGATTTGACAGATATTATGTCATTTTAAATAGAATTATGGTAATACAGTAGAACCTTCATTTTACGTACGGACGGTACACGTGAGACCAAAAGACATACGTAAAACATGGGATTCGTAAAATCCAGGTTGACCTTAAATTGACCCCAAATACGTAGATTATAGCTAAAAAGGCTGCCATGTTTGCCTACAGTACTTTACTGCACAGCATGCAGGTGGTCACTAGCTAGGCCTTGCCTAGACTAATCTACGCCAGGCTAGCAGGCCTAGCAAGATGTGAGGCCTAACTAGAAAAGTACAGTATATACAGGCTGTGCGATGTTTAAATAAAGTGTTATAAATAAAATATCAATGTTCTTGTATTTTCAATAAAAACAACACTGCTTTAGGTGGAATGCACATGTGTAGCTTGTCTCTCACACAGCAGAGTTCCTCACACAGCCATGGCTTTGTGCTTGTTTTTAAATTGCGCCCTCAATGTAAGAAAATGATGATGTCATCGGTCATTTTAAGCGTACATAAAATTCAGGGAACGTAAAACAGAGGTTCTACTGTATATTTAAATTTGATTTCTTTTAATTTAATTTATATTGTTAAATGTTTATGTCTCGTCATATTGTATTTTTGTGAGGGTCCCTAATGGTCAGCTTCGGCTGGATGGACCACCCTCCTAAAATATTGTTGAAATAAAAATAAATAAATAAAACATTTTATAAAACATATTTAATAACAAACTATGGGTACATTCACTTCTACAAAAAATTATTAAATTAGTTCACAAAGAAAGACCGAACCACAACAACAAACACCTACCCAGCGTTACTCAGCATGGTCTATTCTTTGCTGCGTAATAATCTATGCCCGGTAAGTAATTTATTTATGATATAAATGTTACATTTGATTAATATTTATTTTTTCTACTAGAAACAAGTTAAATAGATATATTATTAAACTATCCTTCGTGAAAACAAGTCAACAACAATCTATCTGCTATGCCATGCTTTTGATCATTTTGAACTAGGGTTAGGTAGTGGCATTGTTAACCCACTCACTATAATTCATCCTATTCATTATCACTTTGGTAATAGAAGTGTACAATGACAGAGTATTGAATAAGTTCATTTTATTATCACTCTGTGTAACACTAAATATAACCAAAATGGTAATAGTACAGAGAGTTATAAACTGCTGTGTGTTCTATTTATTATCTTTGTTTAACATTAGAATACAATGTTAATATTAAATCTATGGTTTAAGATTATCTGATAACAAATTGTATAACAGGAACTCAATAAACAAACAAATCATTAATAACAATTTCTACCCAAGTGTTATAATGAACTTTTTATGATATAAACTGTCCAACCAGAGCAATATGTACAAAAAATATATTTAGATTATAAAGATACTAAATGTTTGCTGAAGTCTTATGACTGTGTATATCTATCAGAGGTCCCTGTAGCCCAAAAGAAGATTAACCAAAAATAAAATTTCAAATATGTCCAATTTTGACAAATATAGTGACCCATGAAACCCAAAGAAGAGAGCTTATCAACCAGATCTAACATGGGATACCACATAAGACTAAATTAAGGTATTGTGAATACCTGTTTTAACGCCCACTTAGTGTGTGAGGACTTGTATCAGAATGGATGACACAATTGCAGCAAATGCATAAAATGTCATCCAAACCAATTAATGATATGACTGGAAACCTACTTAAACAAATTAATTTGAAAAAATAAAAGTTACAGAGTTATTTGGCTAAAAAATATAATTGTTTATAAACTAGAAATCTAGCTAGTCAACAGAAAAGTAAAAGATTATGTCTCTTTTAGAATACAGTGTGTGGCGACACCACCAGATACCACCAGATACAAACTAGAGCAATAAATCCTACCACCAGAGAGCAGCCACCTGTTTGGAATTGATTATTAAGGGTGTACTGGTTGCTGTTTGCGTGTAGCCTAGCGTTTCAAGTCGAGTCGTAAAGCGCGTCAGCGGTAACGCAATTTTCACCAGTCAGTTCAACTCGTCGAAACAAAATAAAGGTCAGAGCGATGGTTCCCAAACTTTATTCCAACGTGTAAACTATAAAGGAATACAATAAACATTCTAAATAATAAAATGCAATAAATCCAGCAATATCATCAATAAATCATTCGATCAACGTTATCATTATTAGTTGAAATGCCTAATTGAACCTACTTTACTTTAAACCTTATAATAGCCTCAAAGATTAGGTGAGGTTTAAATCAATATATATAAAATCTCTAATCTACAATTATAATACTGAAACTACAAGTAACTAAAGTTAAACTAGAATTTAATTCGTCACTTTGACGAATTATAGGTGATCATTTTTATCATTTTACTGAAATTAATTTTTTTAAACATGCACGTACGTTAACATACGATCGGAAAATGTTGATGTATGCCATCCTATTATATGCTTATAGTGCTGAGTTGTGCCTATATGCCATATACTATGTACAGTATATACTGTATATCTATATACAGTGTACAAGCATAGGTGAAATTACGGGACACACATGTTCTAATTTTTTGGCATGATGACGTTATCAAACTAAACTTTAAGATGACAATTTCGAAAGATAATTAATTGAGCAAAAAAATATAAGATTTGGAAAAAAATTTGGCACGTAGAAGCGCTGTGCGCGCTCTTTGAATTGTGTATAACTTTGACGAAAAATATGAAAAAACTACTTTTTCACTTCAACTGGCCATATGTTAACGTCACAACATCCGATAGGCTTAATTTTTATATGAATTAATATCTACATTTCATCAGCTTTCATAATAAATTATAATCATCAAAGTAACCTTCAATTCTGAAGAGCTGTAAGATATTCAAATTTACTGCGAAGGTGAAATTACACGGCCTACGTTATTCAAGTTTTTACGCGTGATGACGTCATTAAAATGAAGATAGTGTCAACTCATGATAAAGATAATTAATTAAGCAAGCACATACTGAAAGTTGTGCGAAATTCGAGCACACATAACCAAGATGCGCTCTGTTGAATGTGATAATCTACACAAAAAGATAACAAATCCTAATTTTTAAATTCAAGTGGCCATTTGATGACGTCAAAACATTTTGTACGTAAAATGTGTACATGAATTCATATCTACAACTCAATGGCTTCCAGAATAAGTTAAAAAAATCGGGGGTCATCTTGCATTCTGAAGAATTATTTTCATTTTAAAAAAGACCTATTTTTCACCATTTTCAGAACTTTTGTAAAATAAATGTGCGCATTTTGTCATTTTTAACGTGCTCGTATAGCGTTATTTTAAGTCGGAACTGACTCAAATTTGGTGAATGTGCTAAGGATGGTGAGTAGAATGAGATTTGTAAAAAAAATTCATATTTTTTACGCTTTTTAAGTATCGCGCGCGCAAAAACGCATTTTTGCGCAGTAATTTTTTGAAACACGCAAATGGCCTAATTCATGCTCTAAATTGATCAAAACTTAATTTTGAGCGTTTTAAATTTTTAACGCGCGATATCACGCGCATGAACCTACGTGCGCGTGCGTTTTTATTTGCTAATATTTTTACCCTTGATCTGAAGTTTACGTGTAGTGAATTTCATTAATATGTGATAATGAATTATGGAGATATGATTGATAATGTGATTTCGCAAAATGGCGTATAAATGTCGTCACGGATGAGTGATCACGCTGGAAAGCTTATTAGGATTAAGTTGTATTATTTGAAAGATATTCTGAAATTTTTGTAATCATTGACATTAAACTTTTTGAGATAATTGTTACACAAAATAGTGTACAGAAACAATAAAAAGAAAAAAAATAATAAAAAAAAAAATAATAATAAAGATTTTATACAATAACAATAGGTGATCATTTTATTCTAAATGATCACCTAATAAAGATTTGATACAATAACAATAGGTGATCATTTTATTCTAAATGATCACCTAACTAGAATTTAATTCGTCACTTTGACGAATTATAGGTGATCATTTTTATCATTTTATTGACATTAATAATTTTAAACATGCACGTAAGTTAACATACGATCGGAAAATGTTGAAAATGTTCTCCGACGTTAATCGGTTATTTTGTAATCGCTTTTTGACTAAAGTGGCTAAAGATACGGTACCGTATTCTAAGTTCGGTTTACTGAAGGTACGGTAAAATTACATTACGTCATAATCAGCCAATGGGTGATGGTACGTGTGGGACGTTATCGTATAAGGACTTTGGATTTTTTTTCAAATCGCGTCTGTAGAGAATGCCTATTGGCGGCGCCAGCAAACATTGTATAGCGCCGCTATACAATCTTTGGCGCCAGGCTGCATGGTTAAGCGTGCGCTGATGAGGGTTTTATCTTTATTCCAAATGGCCTATTTAGGCCTATATTTTTTATTGAACTTTGTTTACAGATGGTGACCTTAAACAACAAGCAAATGGCTAACATTACAATCACACAATGCCTGATTGGCGCGCCATAGAAATCGGTTGTGGCCGAAACTGTCTGTGGCCGAAACGGTCATATGCCCTCTAGAGGGCGTAGCTAGGCTATATATTTCTATCGAAACAACAGGCCTGAGAAAGGACATGCAAAACAGCGTTAGTCTGAACTGGTGGGATGTAACGATGTACTTGTAACTCTGTATAAATCTCCCCCATAAAATAATAAAAATCAAATGTTGAACAAATGTTGATCGTCGTCGATCGCGCAATAAACAGCATGCATTGTGAATGAAGGTTGCCATACTCTAGAGGTCAAAGTGTGGTCAATAATCGCTATTTGTGTTGCAGATCAAAACTGCTCCGCAATAATCGGTTAAAAAAAGAAATAATCGATTAAAACACGTAATGGATTGAGTGTTTTTAATCGGTTATTTTATTTTGCGCCGTTTCTGCTGCCCAGAAATACTTGATTAAAAAATAAACGGTTAATAATCGATTTTTTCTGCTCAGAAACAAAATTGAAACAGCAGAAACAGGCCTTTAAGAAGGATGTTGAAACTTTACTACAAACACTGGATTGAAAGTGGAATTGTAATTGTTAATGATATTGTTAGTGATAATATTTTGTTATCTGCTGAAATGTTATTAAAGTGTAAATCAAATGGTCTTATTGAATTTCTGAATATCCTCTAAGCTATACCAATGTTATAGAAACAAATGATTAAAGATGCAGTTATTTTAAATATTGAAATAAGAAAGGAATTAAGGTACGAATATATTAAAAGAAAAACAATTGACCTTAGTTTGTAAAAGAAATCTTTATTACATTAAGACAAAAAGAAAAGATAAGGCCTGATTGACATCTAAACCGGGTTTTAAATTTCGGTTCCAGTGTCATCAGTGTATGTGGTCATTTTGACACACTCAATTGTAGGGCCATTGCTGCGAGTCGTAATATGTACTGTTATTGGCAGCTCTTGAATGTTGCCCTCGATTTCCGACAGCTCGTTGACGGTAATAACATATTCTGTGTCTTCGGAGGTGACAAGCAGGTCATATGGACGTAGAAATCTATAAATTAAATGATACAATACATTACATATTTACGAACATTATGGATCATTTGATCGATATAAAGGAAGGTTTCTGTAAATTGAATTATGAAGGTTTTTTTAACAATTGTCAATAAAACTGAATTGTGTTTCCTGTATGAATGTAGGAAAGCATGTAAAAAAAACTAATAATACAGTAAATCAAATCAGTTTGATTTTGAAATAAACAATATGCATAATGATTACATTGATATATAAAAAGTATTATTAGATATTGTTCTTAGGTTATTTTGAAGGAATTGAATAATTATCAAATATTATTACATTTGCTTAATATTAGCCTAATGTAATTCATTTGACAATATAATTTTAATTGAACTTAGGGGCTGGGATTATACTTGTAAGTTGTTCTTATTTCCATTCATTTATTGACATAGGAGAAAATTTGTAAATAAAACTTTTTATGCATAAATTTAACTAATTGGCTATTTAACAAATTTATATTATATGGAAAGGTTTATTATATACACATTTTGTTATGCATGTATGCACTGTGGATAAGGTGTATTATGAGCCCCCAAGTTAGCAGGAAGATTAGTTAAGCAAGTGGTGATATATTTTTGCTATAACCAAACTCGTCCTTAGTACAGTACACATCTAGTTGCTTTTACCATTGGCAGTTGCATCCAATGTGAGAATTGTTGTAGGCTTTATATAAAATTGTAAATTAATGTGGACATTAGTTTGCTTAATACAGTAGAACCTATGTTTGACGTTCTGTGATTTTACGTTCCGTGAATTTTACTTACGCTTAAAATGACTGGTGACGTCATCATTTCTAAGTATTTGGGGGTCAATTTAAAAGGGGGTCAACCTGGATTTTACGAATCCCATGTTTCATGTACGCATTTCGGACCGTATGTAAAATGAAGGTTGTACTGTATAAAATTTTTGAATACTTACTCTTCACTTGTAATTGCAGTCAGTTGGCCTACAATTTCCCGTTTTTCTTCGATGTACTATAAATAAATATTGTATAAATCAATTAACATTTTGAGTTTAGAAATTGATAGTTATCTGCCATTTGGTGGATAAATATTCCGATCTGTTTAAAACAAAGGATTTTTCTTTGCTTGTGTTATTGTTGTGTTTTGTGTATCTTTTAAACGTGTACACTGGAACATTTTGTAAGTTTGTCAACATCAACATTTGCGTAAAATTTTGCATTTTTAAAGTGAGATGAGAGATTTGATATATTTCAATGATTGATTGTAATAATAATATTAAATAATTATATGGACCAAAAGTTGTTATTAATTGACAGTTGGTGGGCATTTAATTCATATCTGGATGTTTATGACATCAAAATAACAAACAGTTGTTATGCATTTAATATTAAATTGAATATAAAATAACAAAGACTATTTGGTTGAGGTTTTTTTTTGTTTGTATAAATTTGTGCTGGTGTAATATTTGTATATTTTGCATTGGAATTGAAGATTAGAGAAATTAATTGCATTGTCATGCATGGTTGTTGACAACTGAAAAACATTTTTGAAGGGAAATAAATAAATGTTGTGTATGTAGGTTGTATATTTCATTTTTGCGTACCTTGAGTGACATTGATGTTGTCGATTCTATTTTCTTGATATTTTGATATTCTGTAATGATAACGCCAGTTATCTCAACTCTCAGATCTGGCACCAGTTCGAGATCTGCATGCTCGCCCCATAGGGTAAGCTCAACATCATTGTTGGCATCATCTGTAATTCTAATATTTCTGAGGCGTCTGTTGTTGGTGCCGACAATTCGGACTTCCCCTACCTATAAAAGTATTAAAAAATATAGGAAACACATGACTGTATATGGAATACGAAAAGAAGAAATCTGTCATTTTAAAGTATTTTTGCAAAGGTATTTTTTTGGTATTTTAAATCAGGTATCAGTACAGAAAGAAATTACTGCCATTTTTTCCAATACTCTTGGTTTTGTATATAAAACATGATGTTCCATCCTTGATTATTTGTGTTATTTTTTATCATTAATATTTGTTGAACGAATAATTCCAATATACAAGTTAGAGAATAAGGTAAGTAGTAAAATAAAAATTTAATAATCATTTTACATACCTCTGTTATCGTGCCTTGCACAGAGGCCCTCTTTTTAGTTGGGCTTGTGGGGATATCTGCAATAGGAATTATTGGAGGACGTCTGTACTCCCAGATCAAAGCCTCAGGTAACTCGAATTTTGGTCCCCTGAAGAAAAACTAAATGAAAGAAAAAATGATTGGCAATTATTGTATATTAATTAAGTAATTGATTTACGTGAACTTGTAGTTGAAAGAGATTCAAAATAGAAAATATCATACAAGACAAGATATTGAACGTTTCAGAATTATCCAGACCCTTTTTATGTTTTATATACTTATTTTGATTTACAAACATAACAAATAAATTAGAATAAATTAGATTTTTTAAATTATTGTAAATGTTATGAAGACTGAACATTGTGGGTGAAAGGTCGATAATAATTATAAGGACCAAAATAGTAACAACAATGATGTGGTTGGTTATCAAGATGAAATTGTAAAAAACAATGACGTATGGTGGAGATTTAAAAAACAATAGTGTTTTTTGGTCAGTACAGAATACAGTAATGGTAAATATTGTTTAAGTATAATGTGCTGTCATGGAAAAAAAAACACTTTTGTAGCTTGTGATATTGACGGAATGATAAATCTTGTGGTGCATTCAGACTTCCAAAATTATAACTACAAATATAGAATTCTAAAATTAAACTAACAGTCAATTGCAAGCGTGTGTTTACATTATAACTGAACTGCAATTGCAACATTAAGTGAATAAACCCATTCATAACAATGGTGTTTAATAGAGAGGCACGGGAAGTTGTAACAAGGTTGTTTATAATGTTGTAATCAGGGAGTCGTAAAATACACAACCCTGGTTGTAATACTTTGTGGTTGCTATTTTTAATTGGTACTTTTTATTTTATTAACATTTTAATTTATTTGGTCATAAAATATATTGTTGTGTACCATTTGAATGACATTATAAATGCATTCCTTATTACTAGCAAAACCCAAACCCTAAACATACATAGGCAGATAATTGGGTTTGGGTGCACCCCTAATGTGGTAGAAATATATTTGGCGTAGAGACATGGGTTTATTATAAAGTTTGTTATTTTTATGTAGTTTTAGTGATTTTTTTCATGACAAAGTAGTTCAGAAAAGTTAAAAAAATTAAATGTTTTGTTCAAAACTTTGCTTTATGCAGCTAGCCGAGTGGGGATATGACCGGTTGGGCCGCCGACAAGTTGAGCCGCCGGTAATTTCTATGAAACGCCCAGTGCGTCTTTTACGACATTTCGCGTAGTGATTAGAATGGTGTCTTATAGTACATTAAGTTCATGGTCTTAGGTTTATTGTGTCATGAAAATAAATAATTTATAATTACATACTACAAGTTTACATACAAAATTTTTGGCTAAAAACGATCATTTCGGTGATGTTTTAGGCCTTATATTTTGGAATGTATAAGTCAGAATTTCATATACCGTGATATATATATATATACATAAACTTTTGAATATACATTGTTATCCCTAATAAAAACGAGCACCGAGTGATGATTTTTTCATGACGGGGTCCGCAAATTGAGAATTTAAAAAAGAGGGTGATGTGCTACTATCAAAGAACCAAAGAACTACTACTACAGAAAGTGGCATCAGGAATGGAATCGATTACAGTTACAATTAGAGTAGTTGTTTTCGTCCACAGAAATACAGAGGTTGGATCAAAATAATGTGAGATGAGATTAAATTGATGTGAAATACTAGCCTAATGACAATGGAACAAATTTTAAAATTATTTTAACTATAAATGAATGCGAATTTTGTGTAACGAACACACAGAAAAAAATTCATATATTTCTGCGTAATTTCAAAATCAAAATGAATGGAAATTGTAAACATCATCTTACCTTTGTATTTGCTGTTAACGACACCTTTTTGTTGACGCGGTCAAGCACAATGCTGTCTTTGATTGCAAAGAACATATCAGTTGGCATCGCTCTGATTTTTGCTGATATCGCCATCCGATTGAAATCATTGACGAAACATTGATACAATGTGGTGTTGTCCTCTTGTATTACTATATAGCTCTTTAGGAATTGCCTGCTTCCATTGCCTTGCCCCACTTTCCTGGGCTCAAATGGATCTACTAAATAACAGTTTAATGATTTGCAAGATGTGCGTTTACTCGAACTTGCACCAGCCATAGTTGATAGTCAAATGAAGGATATGAAGACAATTGGCTTGGGCCGCATAATCAGATGGAAGGGTTAATGTTACTTCAAACCAGGGTTGTTATTACTACTATTATTATAATAGTATAACAACTCCCTGTTCAAACGTTATAATTAGGATACCGCTTCCGCGGTGGTACTTTGGCGGTGCGTCGACAAGATAAACAAATTTCATAAACATTAGCTAGGGAGAGATTTTTAATCTTTTATTTTTACTGTAACATACACAAAAAGGCATACATTTAAACAAAGATACTTTAAAATAAAACAGATATAAATAGTATTTATAAACAATTAACGAAAATTGCTGAGGTATTGTTGGGTCGTCCATGGGAAATCAATAATGTGTATATATATATTATTTATTTACAGTTAGCAGTGGTAATTATAATTGGATCATTGTAGATTGATAACTTGATACCAGCATGTGTGTAGTGATTGTGCTTTGGAGGCGTGTAATTTGGAAACATCGATCTTGATTGGCTAATTGTTGTCATTTGCCATTGTCATTTTTTGTAGTTTCTGAATAAGGTGTTTGATGGTGATTTGTTTAATCACTATAATACTATGGTTTAATTATTGGTCTTTTTTTTGTTTCTGGTGATGTATACTGTATTTAAAATTAACGGTAAATCTTGAAAACTCTGATTATTTTATTAATGACCCGAAGTTAAATTTTCTTTATGATATTAATTGTTTGTTCATTATTGTAGGCCTACATGAGATTAAATACTGATACTGTTTAGTTGACATCGGTTGTACACATTAGATGAGATGTCATGTGATGATAAAGTTTTTGTAAATAATATTTTGAATATTTATTTATTTTAATAGGCCTAGAAAGAAAGTAAAAAAGTTAAAAAAAACACTCATTAAAACATTTAAAAAAATTGCATTTCATTATGTAATCATTGAAAGTGAAACATTTCATAATACAAAATATATTCATTATTTAGGAAAAACTATATATACCCGAAAATTCAATAATAAATAATTATAAATGACACTTTCAAAAAAGAAATATTAAATATGAAATCCAAAATCAGTTGCACGTACGTAATAATGTGATGTAATGAAATAAAAGAAGAATGGCAATATTACGCTTTAGCTTATAATATAGCAGAAATAACACTTTGTAGAAGTATTGAAAATTGATTATGGAATTTTTAATATGTACAAAATAACCAAAAACAGCTGAAATATTGCAGTATCACCGTAGAATATATTTAATAATTGTCCGAGACTAATAATATTGATTAATTTTAATTAATATTTATAATATTTAATATTGCACACAATATTGTGATTTAATGAAATTAAAGGAAAAGTAAAATATTTATAGTTGAATTTTAATGGCTTCATGGTAACTATAATAGATTGGTATTACTTCTGTATGCACTGTATCAATGTTTCTAACATAGACATGATCCAAAAGAGTTCCACCTTCTGTTGTACTGGATTGTATTAACTGTTGGTAATTGTGTCTGGTCAGCAGGTTATTAACATGGGATGTGCCTTTTAATAAATCTTCATTGAAATCACCCATTATAATGCATGTTGTACACACTTTATGTATTGCTTCCAATAGATTTTCAAGAACCTTACAGAATTTGTTGATATTATATATAGGGGGTCGGTATATAGTTGTGATAATAACAGACATTGGAGATGTTACCATAAAGGATATGAATTCGATATCTTTTAAATTGATGTTTAGTCTATTACAATATTTGTTTCGGGTATACACTGCCACACCACCATGTTCCTTATTTTTTAATTCCGAGGTAATTGTGCTGTCATTAGAATAGGATTGACACCTTGGCTGGTGATAGACTTCGAAATTGTCCATACCAATATTACTGATATCGTTGTCATTAATCCAGGTTTCTGTAAGACAGACGAAATCTGAATTGGCAAAAGATGTATTACATTTTAAGTCAGTCAAATGTTGTCTTAACCCTTGTATGTTATGCAACGTGATACAATATTGAAATTGTGTAGCAATACCAGGTTCATTCGGTTGTAAAAAGGGTTTCATTTTGCTTAAGCAAGTTTTAATTGTTGGGTCACATCGTATATGTTTGGGATCAAAGTTTTCAATATAAAGACCAGATAAAGAAGTAACACGGCTAAAACCTACATATGCTTGTCCAGACAAAAATGTATTTTTAAGATTTACAACAGCTTTACTCATTGTCATTCCCTGTACTTTGTGCACGGTACATGCATAAGCCAATTTCAACGGAAATTGTTTGCGACTGTATTTTTTTCCCATCGATTCTTGATACCTTTCAATAGACTGAATATCAATTTGGTTATCAAATTTAATTTTGATTGATGTTGGTTTAGAATTGTTGTCAGGCTTAATTATTTCTGTAATATTTCCCATACATCCATTTGTCATTCCTTTACTTACATCAACATTTTTAATTAACATTACTCTGGCATTAGGTGCAACCCATAAGTAACTTGGAAGTGAACATTGATTAGATTTCTTTATTGGTTTGTCACGAATTGTGTCTTTCCTTTTGGTATTCATTTCTGTATCTTCTGCTTCAATACATATTATGTCTGTGCATTTTTTGTGCAGCATTTTCTTATTCCAGGCTAAAACATCTTTGTTATATGAATATATATGAATAGCTTCTTCACAGTCTTCACCAGTTTCACGTGATTTCAGCGTTTCTAAATCGTCATTAGACAAAATTTGATTTTTTTCCTTTGTTCGTAATCTGTTTAACAAATTAGCGAATTTAGCATCTTCCTTCTGTCTCATTATCTCATCGAGATCTATTTGCTTGAAATTATCTGTCCATAATATATTTTGAAGCGATTCTTTATATAATGAACTGCCTTTTACAGGTGGTAATTGAAAAAAGTCTCCAACTGCCAATACTGAAACTTTACCAAAAGGTGAATCATCTCGTACTTGTTTTATCTGTCTTAATCGACCATGTATGTAACATAACATCTTTTGATCTACCATGGATATTTCGTCAATGATTAATAGTTGTAACTGACCAAGCCGATTACGAAGTTGCGTTATTTTCTCTTCTCCAAGGGGTTGATATGGAAGTGATACGTTAATAGGGATAGATAAAGCACTGTGGATTGTTTTACCATTTATATTGTATGCTGCAATTCCGGTAGGAGCAACTTTCAAAATTGAAACATCGTCTGGATTTTGCATCATTTTTCCAAGTATTCTTGTACCTTCGTTGTATATACATTTAACCAAGTGACTCTTGCCAACGCCAGCACCTCCAGTGATGAATATATGAAATGGTTGAGGCTGTTTTCCGTTCACTTTATTTAAGTACCACTGTCTTATTTCATAAAACACTTTCTGTTGTTTGTCATTTAAGCATCTGATCATATTGTTGCTTTCCTGCTTTGAGATTCTACTTTCCGTATGTTCTAATCTATACGGTTCCTTTTTCTCGGGTCCTAAATCCGGAATAATGTTTTCGCCTTGTTCATCATCATTTTCGATGTTTGGTTTTGGATTTTCTAGCCTGTCTAATTCACTTTCAGGACACAACAATCCCCAAGCGTCTTCTGGTGGTCCATACTTATCTATATAGTTCTGTGCTTGTTCAATAGCATCAGCATTACGCTCAAATTGTTGCATGTTTTCTGTAACAATGGAACTTACTGTTTGCAGATCCTCCCCAAATAATTTAACAGAACCCTTTTCATAAAAGTCTTCATATGATATAAAGGAAGGTGGTTTTAATTGCTGATCCGTACGAAATGGAAGGAAAAGTTGCATTATACTCATATAGTATTTTTCTGGTGCTATATGCTGTTTAAATCGAGGATATCTGACGACGGCATTATTGGTTCGTGTCCGTTTTTGGATATATCCCAATTTATTCTTTAACCTAAATGTATTTTGTTTCTTCTTTTTTCCATTATATTCTGATGATGAGAGTATTCTATATTCTGAACAATATGTTGCAAGGCACATCTTTTCAAAGTCTGGCCCGTCGGGTCGTGATTTATACTTGTCAAGTTTACTTGGCAACCAAGTGATTTCATCATCGTCATCTTTGTTTTGAATGACATTAATTGGCAAACTTAATCTTACTGGATTAGGTCCAACAGGAATGAATTCTACTTTTCTAGAACCTTCTTTTAATCTGAGATTACAAACACGATAAACACTTTCTTGTGCAGACACTTCACGATTTTGCATGTACACGTTACCAAGTTTCCTAAGACTTTGTTTAGCGTCTTCATTTCCATCTTTTATTTCAGTTTCTGCTTGTGACAAAAGTAGTCCCATTTCTCTTTCAGCTTTTGACATGTATGAAACAACATAGGCGACACATGCATACTCATTTGATACAAACTGTAAGTCCATATTAGCATTCCAGGCTCTTAGTAAAGATGGATTATATTGATTAACCCAAGCATCTTGAGGATTTCTTTGTAACAGGAAGTCATCTTTTGTGGCTATCAGATTATTAGCATCTTCGAAATCTGCTTGTGTAATATTCAAATCTTTAAATAGTTGTTTAGTGTCTTGGTAAGGTATTTCACCAGTAAGTGCACTTTTTACACTCTTCAACAAATCTTTAGCTGCTTTTATAGCTTCATTTTTAGCAGTGTCTTTTTCATCAGTATCATTGTTATCGGTTTCATTGTTATCAATGTCCGTAATTTTTCGTTGTATAACAAATGTTTGTTCAGATGGTGGTTTGGGAAAATTAAATCTACATGTTGTACCTTTTTTCTTACATGACTTTGAATGTCGTTTACAATGGGTTTGAACACCACAAACAATTTCATGAAGTTCCTTATCCTCATCTAATGATGGAATTTTACAAGATACGTATTTGTCGATGAATTCTGTTACCTTGTCATTTTCGTCAATTCCCAATTGAGGTGCATTTTCAACCCATAGAACCATATGAATATGTGGTGAACCTCTGGCTTGATATTCAACACGGAAAAAGTAGTCAATAACTTTACCAATAGGATGAGCATCAGATAGAATTACTTTTCTCAAAAAGTTATGAAATCTTTTATCAAACATTCGTGCAACTGTTACAGGATTTGATTTCAATAGAGTACATTTGTCTGCCCATTCCAATTCATTGATATTTCGTTTGTCACCTGTTTCAAGCAACAATGTTTTTATTACTTCTGGCCATCTCATATCAGCTGAAGAAAATGATGCGAACCATGTTGGTTTACCAAGCTGTCTCACCATTGCTAGTACATCTTTTTGTGTAGACTGCCAGTATGGACAAGTTCCTCTGATTTGTTTAAGGAATTTATAACCTCTGTCACATTTTAGAATTTCTTGAACTTTAGATGCGCTTTTGAAATCTGATGCTTTCACTGAAGATACATCATCTTTCTTACCTGAACTTTTTCTGAGTGCAATAGAAACACTTGACAACACTTGTTGGATTTCATAAAGGCATTGTGCAAAAAAAATGTACTCTGTATTTTTAGCAAATCTGTTGTCAACGTGACACAATTTGTTATGAAAATAACGACCTAGAGTTAATTTAATATTTCTAGCATCATGAAATGTAGAATGTCCAGTAGGAAACAATGTTGGGAAGCATTTTCCTTCCAGTGATTTATTATTTAAAAGTGCAACAGGGCTATTTCCTTCACATGGTGCACAACAGAAAATGTCATCGAAATAATGATCTAGTATTTCTTGTCTCATATCAGTTGGTTGTAGGCATGTATCTAATTGAATTCCAGACAGTCGTGAATCAAAATCTTCTTCTTGCTCTTCATTTTCGGACAAAGATTGCTCGTCAATATCTTTACTTGTTTCTGGTAGAACATAATTCCATTCTTCATTTACAACCACGTCAGAGTACCACTTATTATTTTGATGTAAATATTGCAGGGCTTGTAAGACTTTGGTCTTATTTACGTATTTATACTCATAATAACCTTTGTAGGACAACTTTCTTTTTAATTTGACTCTTATCATTTGATCTTCAGTTTCGGGTCTAGGTAGAACGTTAACAGTTTCAACTGTGTTTGATGGCACGCAAACGACTGGACCATGTATTCCATGCTGACCACCTTTTGGTAAATGCATTATTTTCATGAAAGGAATATTTATTGCAATCAAATGCTGTTCCAAATTGTTCAATGTTTCAAGTTCATCTGGAATATTTTGCAATTTCAAATTGTTTGTATGGGCTTCTGATGGAATCTCTGCCTTTATCAATTTTCTATGACATGTGTAACATATCCATAGACAGTGCCTAGAAGACATAGCAATTTCACATTCATTATTACATTCACTGTTACAAGTATGTAAATAGCTTTCGTTGATGCATGATTGAATGTCATACTTTGTCTTTATGCATTTCATAACTTGATTATCAAATAGAAGTTTTAAACACACACAACAAACATATTCAGGGCCACGAGATATTGATGTTCTGAAGTTCTTTATTACACATTCAATTGCCTTCTTCTTTACTTTTTCACATTGTCTTTTTTGTAAATTTTTGTCTAGTACTTTCTGCCTATATTGTGGAATATTTTGATATTTCTGTTTTGATATGTTTTTCATGTTTTGTTTGAATTTCTGTCTGAAATCTAGATTATTTTGATATTTATTTCTTTGATCAGTTTTGGTTATTTCCTTGAAATCTGGATTATTTTGGTATTTGTTTCTTTTATCTGTTTTGGTTTTTTCCTTAAAATCTGGAATATTTTGATATTTTTTTCTTTGATCTGCTTTGGTTTTATTCTTAAAATTTTGATTATTTTGATATTTTTTTCTTTGATCTGTTTTGGTTTTTTCTTTGAAATCTGGATTATTTTGATATTTGTCTACTCGTGCTCTTTTTGCTTTACATTGTTTTTTTAATTTGTAGTTAATATCAGTTTGATATTTCTTTTTCATTGCTTTTGCGTTTTTGTCATTACGTGATGTTTTTTTGTTGTCAGTCTTTTTGTTTTGTTTATTTTGACATTGCTTTTCTAGACGTTTTGCTTTCATTTTTCCTTTATTAAGTTGTCGTTTTACAACATCACTTTGTTTTCTGTTTCTTTTTTTAGTTGTTGGTGCTTTTCCATTATTTGTATTACCAATATCATCAATCCATGTGGTTTTAATTTTTTTTGAATTTGATTCAAATGTCTCATTTTGTGAATTTTCAGTTTCTTCATAAGTTGTCGACTTTCTTTTTTTAGTTTTTTTATCAGCATTTTCGTCTATTAACACTTTAGATTTTGAATGGTTGTTTACAGAGAATGCTTTTGGTTGTTTATCATCATTTGAATCACTAATTGTGGAAGCTGCTGTAATTGCCTCAAAATGATTACCTCCAGTGTACAGTATATATATACCTCTTTCCGTTGTAATTTCGTTATAGTAGCCTGGCTTTTTTGCAGAAAATATTTGCCATTGTTCTGTTTGGTCATTGTATGCATATATGTCAAGGTCCAACATGTTTGCCATCGAAATAATATCAGTGTCACAAGCCCATGTACCGGAATTCATCAATTTATTCGTAAGTACATACTGTTTTACACTTTTATATCTCTGTGTGTCTAATGTACATTTGAACCGATCATTAGTTTCCAACATGTGTTTTATATTCGCTTTTCTGAACATTGAATGATTTCTTTCGGTCCCACTAATTAAATACGCAATTGTCCTGTAAAAACAATTTCCATCACCAGTTATTTTCTTAATAGCAGTAGGTTTTGTAATATATTCAAGTTCATTGTCATGTTCAAAAGATGTATCATAATTTGAGCCCTCGTAATCAATACCTAATTTATGACACAACAATTCTTTACAATTTACTTTTAATGGTAGGTATTTAAAATACTTATCAGATCTTTCTGTTATTATTTCAGTTGAAACGTATATAATTTCACTGTCATCTAATGTAGGTGCATTTGAATATTTGTTAGCCTCAAATGATTCATTTTTGTCAATATGGCTTTCAATATCAATGACTATATCATCAAATAAATTATCAACACCTGTGTTGTGTTGAGAGGAGTTTGTTGCTTGTGACGCATTTATATGTACATCATATTCACTATTTTCATCTTTGTTGATTTTTAAAGTTACACTTGTTCCTGTTAATTCAAACTGAGTAGTATGTAAGGGGAAATTCATTGATTTTGCTAATGTTAAACAGTGTTTATGTATACCTTGCCAAGATGAAAAGTACAGCAACACACTACGTCCATTTTCTGTAAGCACACCTTCATTATTTCTTGAATGTGAATCGAATATAAAGTACCCAGTAGGACGCTTAATTATAGCAAAAGTACTTCCATTAAAAGTCATAAAACATGCATCATATTTGCATAATTCATATTCTAAGACTTGTCCTAATGACTTTGCTCCATACAACAATGCATCTTCATCACTTCCTTCTAATGTGCCATAAAGTCCTTCACTGTAATTGATTTCAAACGAGTTATTTAAAATATGAAGTTCGTTTGGTAGTTCGGACACCATTAACAATTCTTCATTCATTGATGAATCTTTTTGAATGAAGTAATACAATTCACTGCCAAGTAATAACATTTCATCGAGATCACAAGTTTTGAATTCATTTCCATCTTTTATATTACAGTAAAGCATAGCTACAAGAGCATTAGATACGCATTGTTTACCTGCAAGTTCTCGAAATCTGAAATCACCTTGATGATAACTGCCACGTGCTATAATACCATCATTTATTCCCATCCCTATTTCTACCTCACACAAGTTATTTTTTGAGATACTTTTATTAGTTTTATTAGATGTTTGACAATTTGTATATTGATCAGGATAAACAGTATTTATTTGATTATCAGTGTTTTCATCTGTAACTACAGTTGTCTTCTCATTTGTGATGTTCATTTTCTTTTCTTCAGTTTGTTCATTAATTTTATGCAAGTGTGTATTGTTATTTTTAGTTTTACTTTTAACAAAACGACCTTTCTTTCTAGGTTGATTTTTACCACCACCACCGTGCATCTTTATTATCTTGTCCGTCATGTTGGTAATAGTAAACTTCTCTTTTATTTTATTGATCTTAGTGTTATTATTTTTAATTCAATTTGTTCAATATTTATATAAATAATTTATCGTACAATACAATTCAAGTTTAAATAAGCTTTTATTTCTGTTTCTCAATTTAAATTATCAGTTACTTTAAAATCGCTGCAGTAACTATGTAAAAAATGTGTTTGTATATTGATTTGTTTAATTCTCATACATTCTCTAAATTCTTTTTCAAAATCCTTTTGGCCGTCTATTTCAACTCTCCTTTGACTCAGCAATAACTAAAATGCTAGTTTAAATAAGTTTTTATTTTTGTTCCTTTTTTTAATCAGTGTAGTTCTGTAATAAAATGGGTTAATCTGTTAATATTTATTAGTTCTTCAAATTTTTCTCTTTTCAATTCTTCCAAAGTTTCAAGTATTCAAAGTTTCAAGTATTCAAAGTTTTCAAATTGTTCTGGCTGCCTATCACAACTCTTCTTTGACTCACCAACTAGTTCAAAAATCTAGAGGCTATTGCCTTGAGTTGCCAATAAACAGACTTTATTCTGGCTATCTATCACTACTCTTCTTCGGCTCACCAATAGCTCTAAGTTTCTAGAGGCTGATGCCGTGAGTAGCCAATAAACAGAGTTTTTTCTTTGCTATCTATGTCAACTCCTCTTTGACTCACCAACTAGTGTCTAAGTTCTAGTGGCTTGTTGTCCGAGTTGCTCATAAACAGACTTTTTTACCTCTGCTGTCGTCACAACTCCGCTTGACTCACCAACTAGCGTAAGGGGCTAGCTAAGGCCTATTGTCGTGAGTTGTCAACAAACAGACTTTTCTCCAGAATATCTTCTGACACTTTTACAATCTGCGAAGAGAAGAAATATGAAATTTACTTTTACAATAAATAAGATTATGAGATGTTTAAATAGTATATTTGTATATATATAGTAATGAATATCAAGAGTCTCATACAGTTTTAGTTGCATCGTTATCAATTGTTAACGTGTGTATAACAAATGTGTCATGCACAATATTTGACTTAAAAAAAAAAATAATGACGTAGATAGTCTTAAGAATGAAGGAAGTTATAAATAAGGTTCTGAAACTAATTTTAGTTAATGCTAGTAATTTGGGAATAAATTATATTATACATATTACAAATATTATATTATTACAAATAATTGTCCCTCTTATCAAATCGAAAAGAAGTCTTAACACAAATTATTGGTTGTTGTTTAAATATTAGAAGTCATTAATGATCTTATATGACATGATTGTTTCAGATACTTACCAGAAGATAACTGGAGGATATAAAAACACGTAACTTTTTGTCCAATTTTTTTGCAGTTGCCGGCAATTGATTTTGTCAGCGATAGATTTTTCTATTAAAAAAAAAAAGGGTCACATATATTTATTAGTCACATATATTTATAATATTTAATTATACAGTAAAATATCAAATCAATTCAATACAGCAGAGTTGAGTTGAATGGATTAGAAGC
This sequence comes from Antedon bifida, assembly GCF_963402885.1. NCBI lineage: Eukaryota > Metazoa > Echinodermata > Crinoidea > Comatulida > Antedonidae > Antedon > Antedon bifida. The sequence goes on along the minus strand of NC_136228.1, from coordinate 15,326,342 downwards.
CATTTTTGTGTCCAAAATATTGCGCGCTCCATACACGCTTTATGCATGTGTTTACTTTGGATAGCGATTATCTGTAGTTAATGCATTGTTTTTACATTTTGTTGAAATTTTTACATTTTTTAAAAAATAGTATATCTGTATATATATAGTAATGAATATCAAGAGTCTCATACAGCTTTAGTTGAATCGTTATCAATTGTTAACGTGTGTATAACAAATGTGTCATGCACAATATTTGACTTTAAAAAAGAAAATGATGACGTAGATAGTCTTATGGATGAAGGAAATTATAAATAAGGTTCTCGAACTAGTTTTAGTTAATGCTAGTAATTTGGGGATAAATTATATTATACATATTACAAATATTACATTATTACAAATAATTGTCCCTCTTATCAAATCGAAAAGAAGTCTTAACACAAATTATTGTTTAAAAGATCTTGACATTTGTTGTTGTTTAAATATTAGAAGTCATTAATGATCTTATATGACATGATTGTTTCAAATACTTACCATAAGATAACTGGAGGATATAGAAACACGTCACTTTTTGTCCAATTTTTTTGCAGTTGCTGGCAATTGATTTTGTCAGCGATAGATTTCTCTATTAAAAAAAAATGGGTCACATATATTTATTGGTCACATTTATTTATAATATTTAATTATACAGTAAAATATCAAATCAATTCAATACAGCAGAGTTGAGTTGAATGGATTAGAAGCCATTTTTGTGTCCAAAATATTGCGCGCTCCATACACGCTTTACGCGTGTGTTTACTTTGGATAGCGATTCTCTGTAATTAATGCATTGTTTTTACATTTTGTTTGTTCAGTAACTTAATAATTTTGTTATCATTTTAACAAAAACCTTAAAAACAAATAGATTGTTTTGATATTAAATTCAGTAGTTAAAGCCTTTTGAATGTTATTTTTATAACAGATGATTTAACTCCATACTCTGCACTCTAAATCTGTGAACACAATTGTTGTTGTAACTCTTTCAATATATGGCTCTGTAGACATGGGCAGTGGGCTGCCTTATAGGATTAGCTTTTATACTGTAGCAACAGGCTTTTTGTAAAGGGCATTTGAAATGTTAATATCAACTTTACAATGCCATTTACTGGCACTATTAAAATATCTACTGTATTAGAGACTGTAGTAAAGACTAATTTGCTTTTGGAAATCACCGTATATAATTCCATAATAATACAGTGTCATGTACAAACATAACCAACGATTGGAGAATGATGAACAAGCTTACAACAGAGGAGATCTATATAAATTGAAGGTTCTTCCAGATACTTACCAGACTATAACTGGACAATGTAGCAACACGTGTTTGATTTTATTTGGTTGAAGGTTTATGTGTGTTCAAATTTAGTAACAATGTTTTTTTTCTAGACAAAGAGAATTAAATATTGTTATTGTTCATCAAAATTACTGTCATACACAACCATACCTATAACTTACAGTATGATAATGATGAGATAAATAAAAATATAAAATAGATAAAGCTATAAAAAGGGGTGTTTTTTAGTTAACAGTTATGCTACTAATTGACTTTGATGTGTAAACATGAAATCATTTCATAAACAAGCTCGTGTAACACAAAAAAAATAAGTAATGCAATTAATTCATAACACATGACTGATTCATATTATTATTATTGTACCTAGCCTAAAGTAAAGGCTAAGGCCTAGCTAATATAGGCCAGCACAATATATCCTACTACTACAGTCCCTAATATTGGATTACTATAGAGATCAGTGGCCTAGCTAGGCTGCTGCTTTATACGGAACAAAACACAACTAACAACAACAACAACAAGTTTCTGAACAAAACGGACAGAAAACGGCAATAAGATAACGAAAATAAGAGTTAATTAATTCTCACGTCTACAGTTCAAGGTTCTTCAATTTATCGTATTTCCAAGTACAAAAATTAGTAATATTCATGTAATCTATTTATTATTGTTATTATTATGTATTCTGTAATTTCTAACCGCACAAGATTAGGCCTAGCTAGGCCTACTGGACTCGTCGGCTCCTCACATGGTTGATGTCACATGTGATACAGACACCCATCTACAAGTTAGAGGGCTATGCCTATGCCTAGGCTAGCTGCAGACGGTATAATACTGTATAAATAATTATAACTTAAATCTTAATTATTCCTGAAACTCACAATAAAATGGCTTCTTGCACCTGTCCAACAAAAATTAGCTGTGTTCTTTGTTACCAATGAAAACAAATATGCAAGAGAGTACTGTTAAAGGCGTTTCTTTGTCTTCCATTTTTTTTTGCATGCTGTACATCACACGTGTGTGCGGGGGTGGAGAGAGAGAGAGAAGGATGAGGGCGACGATGAGGGCGTCATCAAGCTTTTCAGGTACCATCATCAGGGAATTAAAGGTGCTGTTAATCAATATTACGCGACCCACGTTTTTAACATTTTTCGGCGTGATGTCGTCAGGAAAATGAAAATCGTGGCAACTCATGAAAAACATAATTGGTTGAAAAACAGATATTTAAGTTTAAGATAAATCAGGAACAGATAATCGCGATGCGCTCTGTTGAATGTGATTACTTATGACAAAAGAGAAAAAAAAATGTAGGCCTATAGGTGATCATTTTTATCATTTTACTGAAATTAATTTTTATTTTACATGCACGTACATTAACATACGATCAGAAAATGTTGATGTATGCCATCCTATTATACGCTTAAATAGTGCTGAGTTGTGCCTATTATATGCCATATACAATATGTACTGTATATAATGTATCTATATACAGTGTAGCATAGGTGAAATTACGGGACACACATCATGTTCTAATTTTTTGGTATGATGGAATTATCAAAATAAACTCGAAGATGACAATTTCGAAAGATAATTAATTGAGCAAAAAAATATAAGATTTGGAAAAAAAATTGGCACGTAGAAGCGCTGTGCGCGCTCTTTGAAATGTGTATAACTTTGACGAAAAATATGAAAAAACTACTTTTTCACTTCAACTGGCCATATGTTAACGTCACAACATCCGATAGGCTTAATTTTTATATGAATTAATATCTATATTTCATCAGCTTTCATAGTAAATTATAATCATCAAGGTCACATTTAATTCGGAAGAGCTGTAAGATATTCAAATGTATGGTGTAGCTGAAATTACACAACCTACGTTATTCAAATTGTTATGCTTGATGACGTCATCGAAATAAAAATGTTGACAACTCATGAGAAAGATAATTAAATGAGCAATCATATACAAAAAATTGAGCGAAAATCGGGCGCAAAATAACCGAGATGCGCTCAGTTGAATGTGATAATCTATGACAAAAGAGAAAAAAACCTAATTTTTAAATTCAAGTGGCCATGTGATGACGTAATACCATTTTGTACGTCTAATGTGTATATACATTTATATCTACAACTCAATGGCTTCCCGGATAAGTTAAAAAATTTAGGGGTCATCGTCCATTCTGAAGAGTTATTTTCATTTTAAAAAAGACATATTTTTCACCATTTTCAGAACTTTTGTGAAATTAATGTGCGCATTTTGTCATTTTTAACATGCTCGTATAGCGTTATTTTAAGTCGGAACGAACTCAAATTCGGTGAATGTACTAAGGATGGTGAGTAGAATGCGATTTCTACAAAAAAATCGTATTTTTACGCTTTTTAAGAATCGCGCGCTCAAAAACGCATTTTTGCGCAGTAATTTTTTGAAACACGCAAATGGCCTAATTCATGCTCTAAATTGATTAAAACTTAATTTTGAGCTTTTTAAATTTTGAACGCGCGATTTTACGCGCATGACCCTACGTGCGCGTGCGTTTTTACTTGCTAATATTTTTACCCTTGACCTGAAGTTTACGTGTAATAAATTTCATTAATATGTGATAATGAATTATGGAGATATGATTGATAATGTGATTTCACAAAATGGCGTATAAATGACGTCACGGATGAGTGATCACGCTGAAAAGCTTATTAGGACTAAGTTAAAGTATTTGAAAGACATTGTGAAATTTTGGTAATCATTGACATTAAACTTTTTTAGATATTTGTTACACAAAATAGTGCCCAGAAACAATAATAACACTAGACATGTAACTCGTCACTTTGACGAGTTAGTTATCCGCACGACAAGCGCCACGCGCACGTCATACGTTGGAATATTGCACACAGAAAAAGATCATGGCATTTATTACCTTATATCAAAACGAAGAGTGCCAGAGACCTACTAGGTCCCTGGATAAGTTGTTTACCAAAATTTAGTGAGTAGTTTTTACACGAATAGTAAAATAGCCAATCAGAACCTAGTCTTATTTGGCCTGCTACATTATAGAAATAGGTAGGAAATAAATGATTTGGGCTATACCATTCCGTTACAGTCAGTATAACCAGTAAAATCTTTATACATATATTACATACAGTGTGTAGAATAGGTGAAATTACGGGACCCGCCATTTATTCCAATTTTTAACATGGCGACGGTATCAAAATGAAAAACTAAGATAGCAATTTCGGAAGGATATTATCTCAGCAACAACATGTTAACGTGAAGAAGAAATTTGGATACGTAAAATATAGATGCGCGCTCTTTTAAATGTGATGAACTATGACACAAAATATGAAAATACGACTTTTTTATTAAACTGGCCATGTAATGACGTCACAACGTCGGATTGGAAAAATGTTCACATGAATTCGTATCTACAATCCAATAGCTTCCAGGAAACGTTTTAATCATGATTATCACTTTTTATTCTGACGAGCTATAACAGATTGAAATTTACTGTAAAGATGAAAATAAGTGACCCACGTTATTGACGTTTTTAGACATAATGACGTAATAAAAATTAAAATATTTTTAACTCATGCGAAAGATAGTTGATTGACCTAGACACTATCAAAATCGGGGTGAAAATGGAAAACGGATAAGTGTAGATGCGCTCTATTAAATGTGATGAGCTATGACGAAAGATACAAAAATCATATATTTTATATTCGCGTGGCCATACGATGACGTCACAATGTCCGGTTAACCATATTAATACATGATCCGATATCTACAACTCATCAACTTCAAGAATATGTCATCCACAAAAAGTTGACCGTCCAGTTTAGAAATTACGACTGTTTAAAAAAAGGCATACTTTTTACGAATTTTTGAACTTTTTCATCAAAAATGTGCGAAAATTGTCCAATTCTACGTGCTCGTATGACGTAATTTTAAGTCGAAATTGTTTAAAACTTGGTAATATTACTAGAAAAGGCTGGAAAAACATAAATCATTCGAAAAAATTATGTTTTTAACGCTACGTGCGCACCGCGTGCGTAAAAAATTGCGCGCACGTGGGAATTTTTGACATGCTCAAAATGACATGAAACGCGTAGAAAGTTGATTAGAAATTTTTTTTTTGCATATTAAAATTTTAAACGCGCGTGCGCGCGTAACTTTTTGTAAAACATGACATTTTTTTGGCACAAAAAGTTAGCGCAAAACATATATTAAACTTTTGCTAAGTTTCAATATAAATTGTTATATGGTTTTCGATCTATGTTAAATATGCGAAATTCATAAAAACACGCGTAAGTCATGTTGCGCAACTCTGACATCATTCAAAAATAGAAAAGCACAACTTCACGTGAATGCCCATATGTTGACAAAGTTATGAAATGTTAACTTTACACGTTTTAGAGATACGCTCTGCACAAAAATGACAGAAAGAAAGATGAAGAAAAAAAGATGATGAAACAGGACAGTTACAAGGAGTTATCCGCTGAATGCGGATAACTAAATAAAGATTTGATACAATAACAATAGGTGATCATTTTATTCTAAATGATCACCTAATTACTCACTTGACTGTGGATCCTATATAATTCTGTTGTTTCTAAAACCTTTAAACATTGTTTCAATCATGTAAATTCCGTATAATAAAAATAGGTGTTCTTCCTTTATAACAGTAAAGTGAAGTGTGGTTTCTTTAGCTAATTATCATATCTTCTAAGAGAGAGGGCAGGTTTCCATGGTAATAATCTATAAGGTCATAGCTTTGGGTTCTTAGGAATGTTGGCTTGTCATAAATCATCCCTGTCTTACTTAAAGTGAGGTACAGTATAAAATAAAAGGCTAGTACAGTATACTTGGTATACAGTCCACAACAAAGGGTATATTGCAAATTTCAAAGCTTAATTCTTTCAGAAACTGATAAAATTGAAGTTTAAAGTTGAATTTCTCGCCGTCGTATTCCAGAACCGAATGCGTTTGATAAACATTATAGCAACGAAACGAACACATTCATCCGTGTCTCTTGTGTATTAAACTATTCAACAGTCAACTATGAGGCGCTACCGATGAATTTATTTGGTCAATTAAAATCAGAAATTCGTTTCTGTACACTATAACATTTATTAAAAATAAATAAAACTTAATGCCAACTACCTTTTGTCAGTGATGGTAATCGTATGTTAAAATAGAGTAAACTCATTATAGAATAGGAATGTGGAAAGAGAAAATAAAACAGAAGTTTTAACTTGATATTACCATGTATTTTATGTCTAAAGAAATATCTGGCCACTGCACTATATGTCAGAGTGGTTATATAGAAAATATAAAACATTTTTTATTTAATTGCCAAGCTCTTAAAGGGGGATTCTGGGTTTAAAATTGCTTTTAAATATCGTTTATTTATTAAATAAAAAATATTATAACAATATAGACATGTCAGAATGAAGAAGTAATAACGAGAAATTAAAAAAATTAAATTTCATATACATTTTAGGGTAAATTCATGGAAAGTCTGTTTTTCAGCTGCTTAGGGAAGCTCATTAATATTCATGAGATATTCACAAAGTCACGTCATCAGTGGATTCCAAACTCGCGACGTCATGATGATGTTTGTCAACTAATTTACATCTCTCTCCCCCTGTCAAACGACGACCACCCGATCATTGTGAAATACATTCTATCAACCAAACTCCTAAACAATCTAAACCTAAAACATTCTACAAAATCGGCTGTAAATATTGAGGCCATCCGCACGTATGGTGTCCCAATCATCTAAGTAGGTCTAAAATAGGCCTAGTTTATACTCTCCAAAAAAGCGGATACTGCATCAAGCAAGTAGACCAGGTAGTAGGAAGGAGACCTAGCCGATCTGGCCCAGTTAAAAATTGAGCTAGCTAGTGTAGTAGACCCTATGCAAATTGATACTACCAGGCCTTTTACTATAGGCTACTCTTGTTAAAATTAGCAATACTGTACTTATGTTTACAAATATTCCAACTCTCTCATTTGAGCTATATTATCTATACCATTCCGGTAGGTCGAGTCGACCTTCAATCAAATACTGTACATCGTTCATGTTGTGATTATAGACGGGGTATACTCGACCCGACCAGTTTGGTATTGTCTACTCTGTATCTGCTTATCACGTGACGATGCCAGGCATGGGCAGAGAGAGCACGTGTATCGTCGCCTCGCTCTCCTCCTCGCTCAGCAGGAATGTATACGTTACGCTTCATTGATTTTGAAGGCTTTCCCTAAGTCAGTGCGAAAATCGGCAAACGTAAAGTGCAAACATATCTAATTTGTCACTGTTTTGATGAATTGAAAAATTGACTTTATAAATGGGAAGACCGACTAAAATTACATCAGATAAGTATAATTTTACAAAATTAATTGATATGGTTAATGATAACGAGTCGTCGGAAGATTGACCATTTCACGAATTTCCTATTCTGTAACACAGTGTCATATCGCCGTAGCTGCACTTGTAATCTGGCCTCATTTCACAGCCTTCGTTCTGCTTCACTGGGCGCTTATATAAATTGAAACTTTTACCGTTCAAGAGACAAACAAATATATTTTACATTTTTTACTATTCATTTTAAACCTGGAACCCCCCTTTAATGCCATAAGAGAGATTGAATTTATAATAATATAATAACAATTTCTACAGCACCCAGAGTATACGAAAACGATGACAAAGGGAAATAATTAAAATTAATGTGCACAAAAATTGTTATCGTATGCTATTTGTTATGTTATCGTTACCGATTTTGACATACAAAACATGATAAAAACATAATGTCAAAAGAAAGACTAATCGCGCAATCGATTGGTGTAATTTATGTGACTGACTAAAGTAACAAAAAAGCATCGGTAGCGCCTCATAGTTGACTGTTGAATACAATACACAAGAGACACGGATGAATGCGTTCGTTTCGTTGCTATAATGTTTATCAAACGCATTCAGTTCTGGAATAAGACGGCGAGAAATTCAACTTTAAACTTCAATTTTATCAGTTTCTGAAAGAATTAAGCTTTGAAATTTGGCTGTAAATATTGAGGCCATCCGCACGTATGGTGTCCCAATCATCTAAGTAGGTCTAAAATAGGCCTAGTTTATACTCTCCAAAAAAGCGGATACTGCATCAAGCAAGTAGACCAGGTAGTAGGAAGGAGACCTAGCCGATCTGGCCCAGTTAAAAATTGAGCTAGCTAGTGTAGTAGACCCTATGCAAATTGATACTACCAGGCCTTTTACTATAGGCTACTCTTGTTAAAATTAGCAATACTGTACTTATGTTTACAAATATTCCAACTCTCTCATTTGAGCTATATTATCTATACCATTCCGGTAGGTCGAGTCGACCTTCAATCAAATACTGTACATCGTTCATGTTGTGATTATAGACGGGGTATACTCGACCCGACCAGTTTGGTATTGTCTACTCTGTATCTGCTTATCACGTGACGATGCCAGGCATGGGCAGAGAGAGCACGTGTATCGTCGCCTCGCTCTCCTCGCTCAGCAGGAATGTATACGTTACGCTTCATTGATTTTGAAGGCTTTCCCTAAGTCAGTGCGAAAATCGGCAAACGTAAAGTGCAAACATATCTAATTTGTCACTTTTTTGATGAATTGAAAAATTGACTTTATAAATGGGAAGACCGACTAAAATTACATCAGATAAGTATAATTTTACAAAATTAATTGATATGGTTAATGATAACGAGTCGTCGGAAGATTGACCATTTCACGAATTTCCTATTCTGTAACACAGTGTCATATCGCCGTAGCTGCACTTGTAATCTGGCCTCATTTCACAGCCTTCGTTCTGCTTCACTGGGCGCTTATATAAATTGAAACTTTTACCGTTCAAGAGACAAACAAATATATTTTACATTTTTTCATTTTAAACCTGGAACCCCCCTTTAATGCCATAAGAGAGATTGAATTTATAATAATATAATAACAATTTCTACAGCACCCAGAGTATACGAAAACGATGACAAAGGGAAATAATTAAAATTAATGTGCACAAAAATTGTTATCGTATGCTATTTGTTATGTTATCGTTACCGATTTTGACATACAAAACATGATAAAAACATAATGTCAAAAGAAAGACTAATCGCGCAATCGATTGGTGTAATTTATGTGACTGACTAAAGTAACAAAAAAGCATCGGTAGCGCCTCATAGTTGACTGTTGAATACAATACACAAGAGACACGGATGAATGCGTTCGTTTCGTTGCTATAATGTTTATCAAACGCATTCAGTTCTGGAATACGACGGCGAGAAATTCAACTTTAAACTTCAATTTTATCAGTTTCTGAAAGAATTAAGCTTTGAAATTTGCAATATACCCTTAATAATCAATTCCAAACAAGTGGCTGCTCTCTGGTGGTAGGATTTATTGCTCTAGTTTGTATCTGGTGGTATCTGGTGGTAGGACCATCGAAAATTATGTTTGGACACTAAGAAAACCAAATTGTTATGGGAAATCTTTATAGCCTAAATACTTTTGGGGAATTCCATGCAAACTTCAGAAGTTTAGAAGAAAATAAAGTGCAAAGGCTTTGCCACTATGGCTACATTGAGAAAAACCCTCATGACTTTTCTTTAAAGAAATTTAATTTCTTCATTGTAGAAACAAAACCCATTTTGAGTAAGAAATAGAAAAATGTGAAGCAAGGGAATTAAAAAAGGATAAATTATGTTTTTAATAATTTTGCTGTTTATAACATACTCAATGTTTGACAATTTCATAGCTAACACAATATTTGTCTGAGATTTTTCTTATGAAAAAAAGTAATTGTTTATTAAGAGTTGATTAGGAATTGTATTTCATCTCAGAATCTTTTTAGCCAGTGTTGTATATTTGAGGAAAAAGATATGCAGATTGTCAACATGTCTGTGAAGTTGGTTACTAGTTCCTAGTTCCTAGTTCCTTATTCAAATTCAATTAAAGGGACATTCACAAATATTAAAAAAAACCCAGATTTTAATACGTAATAACTGTCTAATTGAGTTGATATTGCACCAACATGTTAGCCTTGACCTCCTCTACTTCTTCCGGTCAAAGTTTAATAACATTTTATGCATTTACGCCCTCTACGGCAAATAAGTAACTAGCTTTTACGAACGTTATAACACTTGACCTGCTTAATTTTTTCAAAATATTTTGGTATGAATCGATCACCCTTGACCTACTCTACCATTTGCCACTCCAGTTCCGCGAACTTTTTTGCGTCTACGCCCTCTACGGCGAATAAGTAACTGGCTTTACGAACGTTATAACACTTGACCTACTTAATGTTTTCAAAATATTTTGGTATGGATCGATCACCCTTGACCTACTTTACCATTTGCCACCCCAGTTCCGCGAACTTTTTTGCGTCTACGCCCTCTACGGCGAATAAGTA